>NC_141668.1:153460571-153918071 GCF_028749965.1 Puma concolor | reverse complement strand
GATGTGGGGCTCGAACTCACGGACCGTGAGATCATGCCCTGAGCTGAAGTCGATGCTTAACAGACTGAGCCACCCAGGTGCCCCTGGGCTTTTCAAAAAATGGTGCAGGGTCAGTTGGATATCTGTGTAGAAAAAAATTAAGTGAGACCCCTACTTCATACTGCATACATAATTTCAGATAGATTTGACATCTGAATATGAAAGAAAGAGAACACAGCTTTGAGAAGACAATACAGAATATCTTCATGACTTTAAGCAAATATTTATTAACAGGACACAAAATGCACTAAGCACAAAGAAAATCCTGAGAAACTGGATTACATTATAACTAAGAATGTACTTTCATCAAAAGACTATGTTAAGGATGGGAGAAGATTTTGCAAAATAGATAACCCAAGGACTCAGATGCCACATACATACTACAAATCAACAAAAAAATAGACAACCCAGCAGATGAGCAGGCCAGAGATTTGAACACGCACTTCGCAAGTGATCCAAAGAACCACTAAACTAATGAAAAAGTGTTCAACCTCTTCAGCCATTAGGGAAATACAAATTTAAAAATACTACCATAGTGTACCAGAATGACTAAAAGCAAACAAAAAGAAATGGCTGACAACACCCAATTTGGGGAAAGAGGTGGAGAAGCTGGAAGTTGCGCTACTGGAGGAGCATACACTGGTACAGCTACTTTGCAAAAACTATTTGGAGCGTTGGCTTGTGACCCTGCAGTTCCGCTCATGAAAACATATTCCCCAGTATAATGCATATGTGCAACAAGAAGACCTGTGTAACGATGTCCCTGAGAGCGCTATTCACAATTGCCCAAAACTGGAAACTGAAAGGTCATCAGCAGTGAATAAATGAGGGTATATCCCATACAACATTGGGGGTGAACACACTGGAACCGCATACTATCGCACAGAAGAATTTCAGAAACTTAATGGTGAAGAAGCCAGACAGAAGAGTTTATACTGTATGATTCCATCTGTGTAAAGTTCAAAAATAGGCAAAGCTGATCTGTAATTGCCTCTAGGGAGAAGGTCTGGAGAGGAAGGAGGAATCAGTGATTAAGAGGGGGCACACAGGGACGCCTGAGCAGCTCTGTCGGTTAAAGTGTCCGGCTCTTGATTTCAGCTCAGGTCATGATCTCACAGTTTGCGGGATGGAGCCCCACATCGGGCTCTGCGCTGACAGCGTAGAGCCTTCTTGGGAGTCACTCTCTGCCCCTCCCCTTCTTGTGCTCTGTCTCTCTCTTTCAAACAAACATGAAAAAATTTTTAAAAAGAGGGGGCACCAAAGTGGGCCTTAGGGACTGGTGATACTCTATTTCTTGACTTGGGTGGTGGTGATAGCAGCATTCTCCGTCATCATTCATTCAGCTCTATTCTTTGTTTGGTGTATTTTTCATGGCTATGTTATTCTTCCATAAAAACAGAGAAAAAATGGGGTACTTGGCTGGCTCAGTCAGAAGAACATGTGACTCTTGGTCTTGGTCATGAGTTCAAAAAGTGGGGCGCCTGGGTGGCGCAGTCGGTTAAGCGTCCGACTTCAGCCAGGTCACGATCTCGCGGTCCGTGAGTTCGAGCCCCGCGTCAGGCTCTGGGCTGATGGCTCGGAGCCTGGAGCCTGTTTCCGATTCTGTGTCTCCCTCTTTCTCTGCCCCTCCCCCGTTCATGCTCTGTCTCTCTCTGTCCCAAATATAAATAAAAACGTTGAGAAAAAGAGAGAACAAAAGGGGCACCTGGGTGGCTCAGTCGGTTAAGCGTCTGACTTCAGCTCAGGTCATGTTCTCACGGTTCGTGGTTCGAGCCCTGCGCTGGGCTCTGTGCTGACAGCTCAGAGCCTGGAGCCTGCTTCGGATTCTGTGTCTCCCTCTCTGGCCCTCCCCCGCTCACACTCTGTCTCACTCTCTCAAAAATAAACATTAAAATATTTCTTTAAAAGAGAGAAAAAAAGAAAACATTGTTTTCAACTACTCAGAGCCTCTGTATCTTTGGGGGACTGAGCAGGCATGTGATCTTTACCCACTCCCTCACTCTGGAGTTGCCCGATGTGTGTGTGCCAGCACCATTAGGTACCCGTTTCTACACCAGAGTCAGCCCAACCCCCCAGCCCTCATTGCCCCTCAAAATTTCTTGAGTTTTTTCCCTCAGCCCCACCCAAACACCCACCCGAGTGGCTTAGTTGTCTCCCTCTGCCCTTTCTTTTGCTCACCATATCCCACATTTACCATCCTTCCAAGCAGCCAAAGGGGTGTTTTCTCAAAGAGTTTCCTCACTGAGGAACTCTCTGGCTAATCATATTTCCCTCTGTGGTTCTAATTTTGTGTTGTGAGAGCACCATCAGGGTATCTGCTGAGTGGGTCCTGGAGGTCTGCACCCTCTCACAGCATCTGTTTGCTGCCAGAGGCCAGTATGTAACTTTGTCACCTGGGGCTCTCGCATCCCTTACAAACACGTGCCAGGGCCTCTTGGACAATCATACAGAAACCGGCAGGGCCTTCTGATCCTCATGCCATGGGGCCCTACTTTGCTCATCATAGGTGCCAGCATGCGGACAGATGGCACAGCACAGCCCTGCCCTTCCAGTGTGTGTGTGTGCACAAAACAGGGAACAGAGCAAGGCATGGGGGCTGTCACAGGACCTGTGCTTTTCACTCAATTATACTATCTCAGGAGGAGAATCATGGTTCTCTCAGCACTCCAGTGAGGAAGGAGTCATGGCCGGAAGTCAGTGTCACTGACTCTGGATGTGAAGGGAAAGGCAGAATGGCTCTGGGATGAAAAGCGACCAGGCTGTGCCACACAGCTTTACTGGGGGGCATTTTGTCAGCCTCTCTTCAGGTCCAGCAGGGGAGCCTGTGCATTTAACCCGAGTCAGCAGTTAAGGAAGGACATCTCATCAGCCATGAGTGCTTAGTTCCCTCATCAGTTCTCATCAGTGCTTAGTTCCCTGTCAAATATTCCTGCCTCAGCTTCCTGAGGACCTGTTTTCAGGGGACCCCACCCCTAGCCCTGACCTCTCTGTGCTTCTTGCTGGATTAGACAGTCCTGTTGAGAAAATAACAGAACAGCCTTCTGCCTTCAGCCCCCCAATGAAAAAGGAAAAGTTATGACTGGAAGTCACAGTATCGGGAACTCTGGACACGTGGAAGGGTCTTATGAGGATCGTCCTGGGTCAAAAACCAAAGGGAACTGATGAAAACTGCTTCTGACTGATGTCTGTCTGTGGGTTCCTGACTCTCCTCCCCCCATTTATGGCGAGAACCTTTGTTAACTTGGGAGCCCACAAGGAAAATGAAGTTTTTGCCAAATGGTCCCTAATTCTCCTCAAACAGTAGTGCCAACTAAACCCCACAGCTGTTAAGATACTCTCCTTGCCCTACAGTAATGGCCAAATCTCTGCTGAGGCTGCAAAATGAGGGGCTCTTGTTGGACCCACTGACAAATGAGAAAGGGAACAGAGCTGGACAGGCAGGGAGGGAGGCTGAGGCTGGGGTGGGGCCTGCTTCATCTGAGAGCAGCTATGAAGGAGAGGCTTTCAACAGGGGAGAGACTCAGCATTCAAAGCAAAGAAAGATGTAAGTGAAGTCTGGGAGGGCAGTCGCCCACAAACAGACCATGGGGCACTCGGCTTGGCCCAGAAGCAGGAACTCAGGGAGAGAAGCTGGAACAGGGCTCAAGGAACTTTGATGGACAGACCTATCAGGGACCACCCCCTCCTTACACTGGAGAGATCAGGGCAAGCAAGTGACAAGGTCCTGAGGCCCCAGCGTCCCTGCCCATCCTCTCCCACAACAACCCAGGATCATACAGGGGAGCCTGTTTCTGGATGCCTGTGATTTATTTCCGAAGGTGAGCTGCAGCACACGGGAAAATACACATGGCTTTTCAGTCTACATTTTTACAGAGAAAATATTCTGTCATTGGCTTTCTGAGTGCCATCACCCTATTCTGTGAGGCTCCAGAATAGATGGCCTGTCTCTAAGATTCTGCTTTAAAGCAGGAGCTTGGCCAAGACCCCTGGGGGTGGGAGCAAGGGAAAGCGACCCCCACGGGGAGCGGGGAGCACAGGAGAAGCACTCACTGCAAAGCTAAGGCAAAGAACAGCTGGCGGAAGGTGGCTCCCCTCACCCCAAAGACATGGCTTGCTGAGGCCCAGGACCCAGACGAGGCAGGACAGGGATGGCGGCTCTAGCCCAGCCCGGAGCAGCAGCGGGACTCTGAGTGTGTGTTTGTGCTGGGGGGGGGGGGGGGGGAGGGGGCATGCTGAAGAGGCAGCCTACCGGGAGATGGAGGGGCTTTAGCTCACACAGGCCCTCTGCCCCAGCATAGCTCCCAGAGCGTGGTCCCCAATCCCACACTTGGCCCCTGGCACTGGCTCTACTTCAGGTGGGGGCCCTGCTCAGGTCCCTTCCACCACCACCTCCCCCACACCGTCTGTGCAAAACATGCTTAGGGCCAAGCCTCCGCGTCCCCTGCACCCTGACCGGGGCTGCAGGGAAGGGAGGGGAGGAAGGCGCTAGCTGGGGTCCTCGCCCAGCACCGGGAATTCCTTGCACATCTCTCGGACAATCATGCGGTCCATCTGGCCCTGGGGCGAGGCTTCCTCTTCAGTCAGGATGCGGCGCAGTGTGGCCTGCAGGTCGGGCAGCCGGTGGCGGTGCTGCAGATAGGGTGTGGTGCGGATGACGGCGTGCATCAGGGAGAGGTACTCTACGCGAAGCTGTGGGAGGAGCAGGTGAGCTCAGGGACCCTGGGAGGCACTGCCACTGCCACCAGACAGGAACAGGCTGCCACGTGGACCCCAGGGCTGCGGACCGCCTCACGGCACCGAAGATCAGGGCTGCATCCCCAGCGCCCACAATGTGCCTGCCACATGAACTGGCCTTCAACAGTTGCTGAGTAAGTGAATGAATGGACCATTCCAGACACAGGCGTCCCAGAACGTGGCCAGCCCCCAGGAGTCCTGGCTCAGAAAGGCGGCAAGGGGAAACCGCCAGCTCTATCTTCCCAAAACTGAAGGCTTTCTCATGTTCTTTCTCTGACTAAAGCGCACAGCCGTCCATCTAAATGCACAGGCCAGTAACACAGCTGTCTTCTGTGACACCGCTCTCTCCCCTCTGTCGGCACACCTCATACCCAACCCACTCCTAGGACCTGGCCACCGTCCTACCTTCCAACATGCCAGAGTCCAGCTCTAACACGCCCTCTAGTCTGACACCCCAGCTGCTCCTTTTCCCCACAGACCCCCAATCCACTGACACGATCCCAATGCTTTTCCTCCGTCTGCCCCCCTCACCATCCCTTATTTCCCTCTTTCCCTATGGTTAGAGGACTCAATCCCTTCTCTAGGCAGCACCACCCTGTAACCCCCCAGCCTGGTCAGACCACAGCACCTGCAAATCACTGCCCAGTGTCTAAGCCCTAGACAGCCACAGAGCCTTGTGCAGGCCTCAGCTTCCTTCCCTACCACAAGCCTCAGACGGACACGCAGCACTGCCTTGGCTCCTGCCACTTTTCTCTGCTATGTTCACACGCCCTTAAGAACCACAGCCCACCTCTTCTAGGCTTTCCAGACCCCAAAGTGCCTGGACAGCTGGCCTTGTGCTTCATGGAGAAAACAAGCAATCTTTCAGAAAGCCCTTGTCTTCCCCTCGCAGCACCGACATCTCACCTGTCTCTGCCAGAATAAGCTGCCTTGGCTCCCTTTAGGGTGAGGGGTGTCCCTCCACAGCCCTGGGCCCTCCGCCACTGCCTGATCTACTTGACTTCTGTGGTGGCCCACTCTCCCGTCAGCCATTTCTTGATGCTTGCTGGATTATTCCCTCTGGCCCAGAGACCTGCACCAGCATCGCCTACCTCTAGAACACTTCCTGATGACTCCACATCTCCCTCAGGCGGACCCCCTCTTTTCTGCTCCCTTCACAGAAGAACTACAGGGGTTGTCTCCATTTACGGCTTCCAATTTCCCCCTCACTCCCCTCCAACTTCAAATTCTCTCTTAAACGTTCCATTCTTTTTCCCTCCACTCCACGGACGCTGCTTGTCAGTCACTTGGGGACTCTGTGGGGGCAATTCCAGTGGCCAATTCGCAGCCTCCGTCTTACTCAGGCTCTTAACTGTGGAGACAGCTCATTTCCCTCCTCCTCCGAACCTTGCTTTGGGCTCCTGCTCTCTCCAAGGTTTCCTCCTGGGCTCCTCCCTACTTGTCCTCACTGTGCCCTGGGCCAAGGCCCGAGCTGCCCTCTGACCCCTCCTCCTCACACTCTAGGTGGTGGCCCTGAAACAGGCTTCCCGTCACACTGGTGCACAGGCAACTCTCCAGCGTGTCTCTCCAGTGCCCCAACTCGGCTCCACTGCCCCTGAATGTGCTCTGTACCTGGCTGTCTAACAGGTATCTTCTCAAACCTGACACGTCAAAATGCAACTCCATTTCCCCCCCAAAGAGTGTTTCCCCACCTCAGTAATCACACTTCATCCACTTGATTGCTCAACACAAGTCCAGTGGTAAGCCCTGGGACCCACCTCCCATACCCACAAATCTGACCTCTTCCCAGGAGGCCATGGCTGGGCTGCCCTGACAGCTGTGGCTGCTTCCTCACAGACCTCCGCCTCCCCTGGGCTCATACAGCCCACACTCCGTTCGGGGTGTCCATCAGGTCACTTCTCCTCTTCTGAGATCAGAAGCTCCTGCTGCAGCCTCTGAGGCCTTGTGTAAATGCCACCTCCTCCCGCCTGACCCCGCTGCCCTCCCCACCCCATCTCTGTCCAGACAGTCTGGCCCAGATCAGCTCACCGGGGCTCCTCTGGGTCTGGGCACACCTGCCATGGCTTACTGAGTGGCCTCCACACTGGCCTGGCTCCAGCTGTGCCCCGTCCCCAGTCTCTGTCAGTGTCCTGTCTCCAGTCCATTTTGTTTCAGTTTCTACACACCTCCCATCCCCACTGCAGCCACCTCTAGGTACCTTGTCTCCGGGCGACAGGTCCGCGATGTGGCGCACGGTGATGTCAATGAGTGCCATCATGTCTGTGTGGTAGAAGATGGCAGCCGTGGCGGGGCTGGCGAACACGTCCTGTAGGAACTTGAGGATGGAGTGTGGCGGCTGCGGCTCATGTTTGAAGATGCGCACGGGGTCATCTAGGAAGCAGGGGGAAGAGAAGAGGGGTCAGGGCTGTCACTGTGGGAGGGCCAGAGCCACGGCAGGGAGTTATTGGGGATCATGGAGTCCCAGTACAGCGAAGCAGCACCACACAGATTCCTTGCACCCTCACCTCCTCTGTTCAGGAGCAAGAGAAGCTTCTCGGAGAAGATCTTGACGTTGGAGTGTTTGCTCAGGGCGGTCATGATGACGTTCTGGTCAGGGGCTGAGGAAGGACATGGGTGTCGGTAGATCAGCGCACAGGTACCCAGCCAGAACCCCCAGCTGGTCGGCCACCTCCCACTGGGCCCCATTCCCACCTGGCAGGTGCAAGTTGAGAGCCAGAAGCAGGTTCATGCAGAGATCGGGCAGCTGTTCTGTGGTGTCCAGGGGCAGCCCATCCTCGACGATGCTCAGCAGGAACTGGGCAAAGGGTGTGCCCAGGTGCTCTGGGAGGGGGGTGCACGGAGTCAGCCCTCCCCATCTGTGCACACCACCCAGCCCCCTGGGTCTCCATCAGCTCTGGGGACACCCGATCCCTGTCAGGTACGTGCAGTGGGGCTCCCAGCGGTCAGCTGGTCGGTGACCTGCTCACTTACCATAGTGCGCATATGGCACTGCCTCCCCCATGGAGAAGACCATGGCCAGGATGAGGGCGGAGTAACAGAGTTTCTGGTGATCTGGGGGGCAAGGCAGGCGGTGAGAGCCCCTACAGATGGTGGGAACCCCCCACACGGCAGGAAGCTCCCCCTCGCCTCACCCTGCGTGTCTGTCTGCATGTCCCGTGCCAGCTCCACAGGCAGCACAGACGACACGAGTGTGGAGATGATGGCTGCATCCAGGCTGCACATGGCGCCAAAGCACTTGAGGAGCAGCAGCCGCAGGGACACCCGGTGCTCCTGGCAGGAGACCCTGTGCACTCAGTGCCCGGAACCCCCACCTCTACCCGGGTGCCTCCACGCCCCCGCCCCTCTGTCTTGCACACACCATTTGGTAGTAGGCCACCAAGGCCAGGACAGACTCGAACTCATTTCTCTTGCACATTTTCTTGCAAACTTCGGGGTCTGCATCTGTCTGTGGAGAGGAGGAAGCATGACACAATCAGTCAGTATGAGCCGTGTGGCCACACATAAGCAAGCTGAGTACACGCAGGGGAGGCTCCTGAGCACTGGAGGGGACACTGCAGGGTCGGGGGGAGACACCCATGGGCCCCCACCCCGCACCAGAATATGTAGCAGCTCCTCCAGGTAGCAGCGGATGACCCCTTCATCCTCGTACAGGGCCCAGCTGCGCTGCTGGGCATCGTCCTTGCGCCGAGCCAGGTCTGCAAAGATCACCTCCAGCCGCTGCTGGTCATGGCAGACTTGCCCTGAGGGCAGGGCAGTGCTCAGGTCCTGGGGGAGAGAGGAATGGCTCAGCACATTCCTTGTCCCTCACCATCTCCAGGAAGCCCCCAAGGTTTAGAAGTCAACCCAGACCCTGAGAATGTCACAGGTGTGAGTTCCAGGTCGACATTGGGAAAGGGTTCCCAGCCTCATCTCTCAGGGCTGCTCCTAGTCAGTGTCCTCCCAGAACCTGCGAGGGGACCAGCCTCTGGTTCTCTTCCTTCCTCCCCTCTGCCCCACCTCGAGCTCCCACTATGGACCCTGCTCCTGTGGCCCACACCTCAACATCAAAGCTCCCAAGGGCACCAGCCCAATTCTACACCCCCTCTGCAAGCAAGTCCACTGCCCCCAGTCTTGATAACCTGCTGGGCTCAGATTCTGCCTGAGACACATCTGTGGGTGCCTTCCAACAACCTGCCGCTCATCCCAGCCCTGTAGAAACATCTTCCTCGAGGAAGGCCACCGACTGTATCACTGCCTGAGTGTGACTGAGATGCTACCCTCCGAATCCACATGAAGTGGCACCAGGCCTGGTCATCTCCCCACCTCCCCCGTCTCCCCCAAATGCTTCCAGCCTGGCAGCACCCACCGTACTCAACACAGACAAGTCCACTGACCTGCTGCTCCCTCCACCCCACACCAGAGCTGCTAGGTCATGGGGCCCTAAGGAGGGATCTTGGGCCCATCTGGTCCCCAGATGGAGATGGCTCGTCGCCCTCCAATCCCGCTTCCTGACCAGTGCCCCAAACCTGGCAAAAGATCCCACCCACCCTACAATGCCCACACACCTGACTCACACCTGAGTCAGTACTGAGGCCTCGGTCACAGCTCTCAAAGCACCCACTCCTTTCCACTGCCAAGGCCAGCGAGGTACTGCCTTCTCTCATGCTCTATGTCCGCTCCTCCCCTGCAGCCAGAGATGACTCTTGCCCACCTGCATCTGGTCTCATCTATCACCTGCCCCGGGTCTCACCTCTCCCACACCACCTGTTCCCTCACTCCCTGTATTATAGCCATGCTGGCCTTGTTCCACCTCCTCCTGTAAGCCAAGCTCGGTCCTGCCTCATGGCCTTGGTCCAGGCTGAGCCTCTGCCTGGAATGCTCTTCCTCCCTTTCTCCTCCAAGGATCAGCTCAAATGTCCCCAGCACCCAGCACAATGAAGGCCAGGCTAGAGCTCAATAAACACCTGTCGAGTCAAGGCTGGACACAAGCATGAGAGTGGGAATGGGGCAGGGGAGGCAGGGCGGCCCGAGGATGGGGAGGCCCCTGGCCCTGCCGCCCACCCTCACCTTGCCCTCTACCAGCGAGAGGAGGACCTGCTCCATGATAGGCGAGCTGGCCGGCACAGAGGCCTGGATGTGACCCACCACGACGCCAATAGCCACACGGCATAGCTCGTGGCTCAGGCCGGTGTTTCTCCGCACGAGCTCCATCAGCTCTGCCCCGATGGTCTTGGGCACAGCAGTCTCGGCCACCACCTTCTCCTCTGTAGTCCCCAGGTTCAGCGCACCCAGGGCCTCCAGCTCATCAGGGGCTGAGGTTGTATCAACTGCCACCTCCTCTGTAGGGGGCTCAGGGGCTGGCACCTTGGAGGGAGGGGGCTGAGCTTGGGACACAGTGGTGTGAGTGCCTCGGCGGGGCACAGGTGGGGGCGTGGGTGAGCAGCTGGGGCCCAGCTCAGACGAGCTAGAGCCGGTACAGAGCGTGTCAAGGGAGGTGCTGCTGACTGAGGAGCCGCTGGACACAGAACTGCCCCCGGAGGGCGTGGTGTTGCGGCCGCCTGTGGGCAGAGAGCGGATGCTGTGCTGGGACAGCCCCCTGGGTCCCCTACCCCTCCAGGCCCTGAGCCCCGCCCTCCCAACACAGGGCCTGGTTTCTCTGCTAGACCCACCCCTCCAAGCCCAGAGCCCCCAACTTTCTGACACAGGCAAAGCAATCATTCCACCACAGCGTACTTCCCCAATTGCCCCAATCCCGCCTCTCACCACTGCCTGAGGCCACCAGGGCCTCACGGTCTCGGCGCTTCACAGGTGGAGGTGGCATGGCGGGTGCTGCTCGGCGAGGCTGTGGTGGGATCTGAGAGGACAGAAGCGGGATCTGGGAGGACACGCTGCCATCTGGGGTACCGGCCTGGCTAAGGCCCTGAGCTCTTGGCACAGGCGGGCTACGGCTCTGCATCACTGACCCGACTGGACCCTTGGAACCTCTGGACCAAGCTTAAGTTCCACCCACCTCCCTCGGCCAGGATGTCCTCCCCACATACCTGGTAGAGGCCTCCGTCCGCCCCGAGATACTCGGAACTAGGGAGGCTGTGCTGCCGCTCAAACCCAGCTCGACACGTCCCATTGGGCTGCCTGGCAGCAGCAGCGTCCAGATGGTGGTCACTGGTGGATGGGGTCATAGCTGCAGGGCTGGAGGCTGAGGGGCCTCTGCGGGACAGAGTCTCTTTCCGGTGGTGGATCAGCTTCCTGATGGAGGGACAAGGAGCTTACTGGGCGAGTTACCTTAAACTCCCAAAGTCCTTACAGGCTCCCCCATGGGTCCTGGGCCCCCCAAAGCTCGGGCTCCTGCCACCTCCCTCATGCCCCACCCTACTCTGCATTACCCCAGCTCTGCCTTACACACAACCCCAGTATCCACTAAAGGACCCCCACCCAACTGTGCTCATTAGGGTAATGGGGTGGAGGCGGTGCCCTCTTCCCCTCACCCACACTCACTGAAGGACTCCACGCTGCTCCAGGCTGTACTTGCCACCATCCCGCATGGCTGCATTGTGCACAGCCTCAATGGCCCGGTCAATGGCTTGTAGGACATCTTGCTCCAGGCCCTGGGGGGGAGGGCAAGGATGGGCAGTTAGACCTGGGGGCCAAGTGAGGGTACTGAGCCCAGACCCAGCCCGGGATGCAACCGGGGCAGACAGAGGACCATTATAGCTAAAGGCTGGAATGGTAGACATGAACACAGAAGTTGAACCAGAATATCAAATAAGGTTCTCAAACGGTGTCACTCAGGGAGCTGGGGCATGGGGTGGCCTCATGCTGCTGCTTTACATCCTGGGGCCCCACTCAGACCTCACAGTGAGGCTCTCAGCTGTCTCTGAAAATCAGGGGTCCAGAGCAAAAACAGCCCAGGGACCCCCAGCTTGAGGCCAGCAGTACACACCTAGTCTCTCCCCAGGTTTGGCTCAGAGCCCAGGCTGAAATGCCAAGCAAGGAGCCTCTAGTGTCTGGAACCCTTAACAAATCACTCTGGATCTTGTTGATCCTTCGCAAAACCAAGGTCACACTCCAGAATAGCCCTGTCCTCATAGAGCCTTCTGCAGGCCCTGGGATGGGCCTGAGGGACCAGCTGGGGATGGGCCAAAGGGATCTCCTCTCTCCACCCCTGCTTCTAGCCCTCATCCCCCTCAGCTGTTCCAAGGAATCTTCCAGACCTGCCCTGGGAAGCGGCAGTTCTGTTTGTGGCAAAGGACAAACATGGGAGAGGGGCCTGGCCCCTGTCCCAGATTCCGTGCTGCAGACCCAGCAACTCAGGGGTCCAATCTACCCAGCCTGCCTGGCATGGTGTGAAGAGTAAGGGGTGGCAGCTGTGGGACCAGCCACTTTCACCCCTTCCCTGTCCACGATGGTCCATCAGGCTACATGGAAGTCTCAGAACTGAGGTGACGTCACTCCAGAGAGGGTCTAAGGAGCTTCCCTGAGGGGGACAGACAGATAGATGCAGAGGTCAGCAAAGCCCTCCAGGTACCATGGGGTGTGCCAGAATGCAGAGAGACAGCAGACAGAAAGGGGAACAGAAAAAGAAATACATACACATAGAAAATAAGGAAGAGATAGAAAGAGAGAGAGGGAGGGAGGGAGAGAGAGCGAGACAGGCAGAGGGAGACAACGCAGAAAGAAATTGAAAGCTGGAGACAGAGAAAGGGAGAGAGTCGTAATGACAGACAGAGTTAGGGAGACTGAGGCAGAGGGAGGTATGCAGAAAGAAACTATGAGAGAAACTGTGGCCTCTCTGCCGTCCCCAAACACCAAGCCCCACTGGCCCTGGAGAGGAGCCTCACAGGCTCTTCGAGAAGAGGCCTCCAACAAGCCCCCAGCCCCAGAGAGGCTGGGTCTGACACATTCACGATAGAGCTGGCAGCCTCTGTGTCCAGGGCCCCACTCATACCCCAGGCACTCCTAGATGGAAACAAGCTGAGGGTCCAGGGCCCATCCCCTCTGGCAAGACCAGATGACATCTCCAAATTTATCCTGTTATTTCTGTCCTGAACCAGGCTGGGACAGGATGTTTCCAAAAGGATAAGGACTAGGATGGGGCGGGGGTGTCTGGCACAGGCCAGGCCTGGAGGCTCCAGGCCCTCCTTTCCCCTGAGGTCAGAATAGACCAGCTAGAGACATTGCACCCCAGCCCCCACAGCAGGACTATTCTTGGGGAAACAGGAACTGGAGACGCAGCCTCCACTGGAAGGAAATAGGGTCATAGTCAGACCAGGGGAAGCCATGAAGAGATCTCACTTCCTTACAATGGGAGCAGCCCCCACCCCAGGCTGGGGACACAGAGGGATGGAGCTTTTCACTTTCAGAGAAAATTAGTCTGTTAAGTCAGGGCCTGAACATGGCTTGTAATGGAGGGGTGGGGGTGGGGAGAGTAGTGCCAGGGAGTGTCAGCAAGGGCTGAGATCTTTGGTTCCAAGAGGGTTGGGGTCAGTCTGAAGAAGAGCTTAGGGGTGGCTGAGTACAGGAGGGTGAAAGACACTCAGGTCCCACCCTTAGTGGGTCATCTAGGAGATACGAGTATCATCTAGGCTCCAGGGCCTCAGTGGAGAAGTGAGGATGGAGGACGGTGGGGAAACAGGTGGTGTCCAGGGTGGTCTGGGGTCTTAGTGGTGGAGGCAGTGGCTCCAGTTGGGGGTCTGAGGGTAGGATCCAGGGGATCCAGTGAAAGGGCCAATTACAAATCTGGGGTCTCAGGGATCTGAGGAACTGGTCAGAATTCAGTGGTACTGGATTCTCAGGACTGAGTCTTGAATTCTACTTAGATGGGGGTTCAGACAATGAGTCTCAATAGGTCTGGGATCCAAGGAGTCTCAGTCCCTGAGTTAGGCTTGCAGGTCCGGAGTCCTCAGAGTTGGCTGTCAAGGGCTTGGCCTTTTCTGGGAGTGCGGGCTCCTGGGGTCCCAGTTCTCGTGGGTCTGGGGTCTCAGGGTCAGGTGCTCAAACTCCCTATCTGCGGGAAGTTTTGGCGGGCCTGGGGCTCCGGGGTCGGTCCCGAGAGCCTGCGATGGGGCCCAGTCTAAGGACCGGTGAAGCCGGGCTGGGGAGGGGCACACTCACCTGCAGGCGGCGCAGGTAGGCGGGCGGCACGTAGCCCGTCTCGCCACTGCGCGCCCGCGCCGCCAGCCACCAGTGCGCGCTGCTGCGCTCCAGCACCAGGAAGGTCTCGCCCGCGGCGAACGCCAGCGCGTTGGGCTCCGCCGAGCGGAACGCGTAGAGCGCGCGATACATGGGGCCGGGCCGGGCCGCGCCGGGGCAGTGGAGGTGGCGGGGGCTGCGGAACCAGGACGGCAGGCCCGGAGAACCGCGATCGCCCCGCCCCGCCCCGTGACACACGACGCGTGCGCGCGCCCGCCCGCCCGCCAGCCGCAGCCCCGCCTCGGGAGGGGGGCAGCCCCCGCGCGGATCGCGGCGCCCCCTGGCGGCTCCAAGCGGCGCGACCCGGTGCTGCTCGAGTCCACCTCCAGTCGGCCTCCAGTCCGGTCCCGGTACCTCCGACTCCTAGACCACACACCCCTACCCCCGACCACTGGCTCCGCACCCTCCCGGGCGCCCCACCCCAGAGTCTCCGTCCTGGCCCTCCACTCAAACCCGGTATGCGGCCGTCCTTCCTCCTTTGGCAGAGTCTGTGTCCTACGCTCTAGTCGCATGCGTCCCTGCCATCCCGGGGGAGTGGGTCCTGACCTACTAACAGTAGGGACGGCGACTCCGCGAGCATAGTCCCATTGTTGGATCTCGCTGATTCGACACTTGGAGGCGCCTGTGGGGGGTCTGTCTCCTTGGTGTCCCAGGCCTCATGACCCCTCTCTGAGGAGTCCCTACTCTAGCCACACGGAAACCAGGTCGGCCATTCCCCAGTCCCAATTTCTCACGTCCTGGATGCCCACCCCCCCCCGCCCCCCCTCCCCTTCAATAGCTTCTTTCTACCCCTCTAATGTGGGTCTTTCCATAGGGTTTCCTCTGCCTGGGACCTAATTCCCTCCCTCACAGCATAAGGTCATTACTCTCCCAGTCGCTGTCATATTGCTCTATTGTCTTTATAGGACTTGCAACTCCAAACCATCTTATGTCTGATGCTCCCTTCTGAGCAGATAGAAGAGCTGGTAAGGGTGGGGAGGGGGGTGCTAGGTAGCTTTAAGAGCTGGTTTGACCCTGCACACCTCCAATTAGCCTGGACTGGTCCTTGATGTCCTGAGGGAGGGAGGGACCCAGGGGAGAGGCCCTAAGGGTCCTGGGGGCCTCCCATTCCTGTCCAGCCACATTTCCCACCAGAAGCCTGGGCCCAGGGTGTAGCGGGTATGGGCACAGCCAGGCCAGTACATGCAATTGGCATTTGGGGACATAGTACACAGAGGCACAGTGGGCCTCAGAAAGCGGTGTGGGGCTGATAGAACTGGACATCAAGACCCTACCTTCTTGGCACTGGGTCTGCCCTTCTCCCTGGTGTCTGGTTCGGCAGTTCAAGACCTCCTGCCACACCTCCCAGTAACCCTCGTAGCACAGAAGTAGCTCTCTTCGGGGCCGCCCTGGCTACAGCTGCTTAGGACAGGAGATTGGCATAGTTGTGGGTTGCAGTGGTGACAAGAGGTTTGGTTAAGAGGACCCCCCTGCCTGGAACACCCTTTCTCACTGGGACCCCCACCCCCTCATCCTGCTGGGACCTTCTACCATGGAGCCCACCATCGCCAAAAGACCAGAGCCTGGCAGCTACCTGAGGCCTTGGTTTGGCTCCAGGACATCTGACATCACAATGACCAGCCAATTAGCTGCTGCCAGTGGTCCAGGAGATGGATCCAAGGTCTGGCACACCTGCTGCCCAACTTTGGCTTAAGTTGCATGGAGGACAGGAAAAGACCTGTATCAAGGGTCACGTAGTTCTTAGGGGATGCTGGGACACTAGGCCAGCACAGACCCAAAAGGAACCTAAGGTTATATGTGTGGAGGTCCTCTTTGGGTGACCTCAGAGCCCGTGAGGTGGGGGCAGTGGCAAGGAGAATATTCCTGGGCTAGGGTGGAGGACACAGAACGGGTCAGGATTCTGAGGGCTGGGATGGGGTCTGGCTGCCTGCCCCTACTTAAGAACGACAGCAGCACTATGTACAATTAACAAAAAGATTTGTATTAGAACATTTACACTCAGGGAAGAAAGAGGTATCTTCATCATCAAATGTGGAATGTTGAAGAAACAGTTAAAATAAATAAAAGACTCCGAACGCGATTGGGGCTGGCTCAGGCTGGGACTCACAGAGGCCTCTGCACATCAGCTCCAGGCTGCAGGGGCCAACGCCTGGCCATACTGGCCTCCTCCCCGACGCAGCACAGCTGTGCCTGGGACACAGAGAGTCTCTCAGGTGCTGGTGCAGCCAGCAAACTCACTCCCCACTTTCCTCGCTTATCTCTGTGACAATGTCTATGAGGCTCTGGAGCCCGAAGATATAGCCAGCATCCTGGCCCTCATGTACCACGCTGTCCTCGCCATACAGCCTGCAGGTGGTGTGTGCAAAGTCGATCATGCGCACGTCCACTGAGCTGGTGCCAATGGGCTTGTAGGCATAGGCACCTGCAGACTCGTCAGCTGACTCCTCAGACAGGTCCTCCAAGTCCTCAGCATCTGAGTCCAGGGCCACCTCAGGCCATTCTTTGCCATCATAGATGACCAATAGGGAGCTTGAGTAGAAGCGGTAGGACTCCTGTCGCTCCAAAATGGCTTTGAGCTCAGCCAGCTTCTTAAGCACAGGGCCCAGGAGTTCACGGCGCAGATACCGACCATTGTGGAAAAATTGGAAAAGTGCCTCCTTGAAGCCCTGCACTGACAGCTTTCGTCCGTGGTACTTGTTCATGAACATAAGCTGCCCACTCCCTGCCTGGTACACCTGTGGGAAGAGACCAGCAGGTTAGGTACTGACAGCTGTCTCAGAGCCTGGACCCTGGGGAACAGCAGCAATAGGACACCCCTGGATCAGATCCTTTAACCTGTTAAGTATACCAGTCATACAAGGCAATACCCTTTCTGATCTACCACCACTCAGGATGCAGCCCTCTGACCTGGTTCTGTCCTCAGACCCCTGCTTAGCATATCAGTTGGTGGAGAAGGCCTAACCATCTTGCCTTCATTCCCACTCCTGTCCAGAGACTCTGGACTCAGTCAACCAGCTCAGCCCCAGACAGTTCACCGAGGCATGCATGCTTTTTTTTTCTAACCAGAAAGCAACAGACTCACTCAGCCATGCTGAAATCTTGAGAAAACAGCAGGACTATGCCCACGGTGGAGAGTAGAAGCTACTGGATGCCCTAGCCAGCCCGTGGTATGCACCAGCACTCCCCTCACCTGCATGCCACACACACGGACACCGATGACAGCAGATGTGCTCTGCTGGCACTTGCGGATCTGGTTGGCTGCCTTCTCCTCTGAAGCATCATCACCATGCTGGCGGGTACCCATCTTGAGGTCCAGGACACAAGGCACCTCATAGCGGGAAGTCAGATTTTCCAGTAAGATGAATTCTGAGTGGTTAAGGACAATCCTCCCTCTAAAGAAAAGGTGCTGCTGCATGGGGGCTTTGGCACTCCAGGGCACAATGCCTGCACACAATGCCTCAGAAAAGCCCAGGTCCACAGAAGGCCCCATCAATCCTGCTATCCCCCATGTAGGGAGCCCAAGGCTGACTAGAGGGCTAAAATCAAAGAACTGAATTCTTGTCAGGGAACTGGCATGAGGACCGCCTGCACCCGCACTCAACATAGGCCTGGGCGACACACATACGGCACTGCCACAACTCAACAAGGTATGGGAACAGGGTTTCACACTGTCCTAAGTTTCAAACAGAACATCAAATAAATAAATCCCATAACCTTCTATGTGAACTGGAAATATCTGCATAAACTCATGAAAAATTTTCTCTTTAAAATAAATGCGGGGGCGCCTGGGTGGCTCAGTCAGTTGAGCATCCGACTTCGGTTCAGGTCATGATTGCACAGCTTGTGAGTTCGAGCCCTGCGTCAGGCTCTGTGCTGACAGCTCAGAGCCTGGAGCCTGCTTCGGATTCTGTGTCTCCCTCTCTCTCTGCCCCTAACCCACTTGCATTCTGTCTCTGTCTCTCTCAAGGGTGAATAAACATTAAAAAAACCTTTTTTTTTTTTTTTTTAATTTTTTTTCAACGTTTATTTATTTTTGGGACAGAGAGAGACAGAGCATGAATGGGGGAGGGGGCAGAGAGAGAGGGAGACACAGAATCAGAAACAGGCTCCAGGCTCTGAGCCATCAGCCCAGCGCCTGACGCGGGGCTCGAACTCACGGACTGTGAGATCGTGACCTGGCTGAAGTCGGACGCTTAACCGACTGCGCCACCCAGGCGCCCCAAAACCTTTTTTTTTTTAAATAAAATGAAAGTGTATTTCCCAGCTGTGTGGCACTGAAAAGGTCTAGAAATAATGACCAGATAGTTGTGTGAGCACCCTTAGTGTCCAGACCAGTTTTCCCAGGGCAGGGATTGGTGAACTATGGCTACTTGTTGTACAGCCTATGAACTAGAAATCGTTCTTAAAATTTTAAGTTGTCAAAAAATATGCATAATACTTCATGACACATGGAAAATTAAATGCTATGCAAATCTTGGTGATCATAAACAGTTTCATTGGGGTATAGTCATGCTCATTCATTTACATGATTATCTATGACTACTTTCAAGCTACAGTGGCAGAGGTGTGGCAGCTTCAGCCTGTGAAGCCAGAAACATTTACTATCTGGCCCTCTACTGAGCAGGTTTGTAACTCCTGCCTCAGAGGAATGACTGAACTCACATCTGGAGTAGGAAATATACATGACCCTGGGCCATCTTTTCATACCAGGAAGTAAGAGAGTCGTCACAGACTACTATGATTGTGTCAGAAGGACTCGAGAGCCTATTTTAAAGTACAAAAAAAAATTTTTTAAATGTTTATTTATTTTTGAGAGACAGAGAGAGACAGAGCATGAGTAGGGGAGGGGCAGAGAGAGAGGGAGACACAGAATCTGAAGCAGGCTCCAGGCTCTGAGCTGTCAGCACAGAGCCTGACGCGGGGGTTGAACTCTCCAGCCATGAGATCATGACCTGAGCCGAAGTTGGACGCTTACCAACTGAGCCACCCAGGTGCTTCTCAAGAGCCTATTTTAAAAGGCAAAACAAAACATGGAAGAATCTGTGCATCAGTAAAGATAAAACTGCAACGGACTAAAACCGCGTCAAATATGTCTAAATTCACAGGTTCATAATAATGCTGAAAAACCCACTGGCATTTTGAATGGATGTTAAAAAACCCACCCATTATTCCAAATAATCAGTAAATAATCTACCTTTCCTATATAAACTATACCTATGTATAAGCATATAATTGATGAGAAAAAGTTTATCTTTACAGATTCCAGCTAAGAAGGAATGACAAAATTAGAAAAGTGCCTAATGAAAAAATGGATCTAAGGCAATAGCAACACAGGCAAGACAGACAAATACTGCACTTCCTGATGGCCACTACCATTTCCAAGAGATCCTAGCTCCCACCTACCCCAAAACTGAACCTAAATCTGACCAAGCCTCTAGATCAAATTATCAAAACCTAAAGGAAACAAAGAGAAAAGAGTAACATGTAAAAGACCACAGGGATGTAATCAGTAAAATTCAGATGGTGGGAAAGTTTAGAAGACCTAGTTTCTTTGACAAGAAATTTCCAAGATGAAAAAATAAAAAGGGTATTTAAAAAGACTTAAACATTTCAACCAAAAATGTGTGGACTTCACTTGGCTCTCCATTCAAACCAACCGTCAGTAAAAACATATTTATGAGACAATTAGGAAAATGTGGACACAAACTAGATACTTGACAATAAGGCACTACTGTCCAGTTTTAAGGAGCTCACATCTTAAAAATACCCTTGTCTTGGGGCGCCTGGGTGGCTCAGTCAGTTAAGCGTCCAACCCCTGATCTCGGTTCAGGTCATCATCTCATAGTTCTTGAGTTTGAGCTCGCATCGGACTCTGAGCTGACAGTGTAGAGCCTGCTTGGGATCCTCTCTCTCCCTCTCTCTCTGCCCCTTCCCCACTCGTTCTCGTTTTCTAACTTAATTAAAAGAAAACCCCTATCTCTTAAAGATGCATGATGAGATGTGTATGGATGCAATGACACAGGACACACTTCAGAAAGAGCTCGGCTGGGGGCACCTGGGTGGCTAGTCAGTTGAGTATTTGACTCTTAGTTTCAGCTCAGGTCATGATCTCATGGTTCATGGGTTCAAAACCCACACTGGGCTCCATGCTTACAGCACGGGGGCCTGCTTAGGATTTTCTCTCCCTTCCTTCCCTCCCTCTGGAAGAAAGGAAAAGAGGGGAAGGGAGAGGACAGGAGAGGAGAGGAAGAAAGGGAAAGGGAGAAAGGAAAAGAGAAAGGGAAAGGGAGAAAGGGGGAAAGGGAAAAAGGGAAAGGGAGAAAGAAACAGCTCGGCTGGGGGATGCTGGGTATAAGAGACAGTCACGGCCCAAAACTGACATAAGTAGGTTAATCACCGAAACTGGGTGACTGGTACTTGTAAGTTCAAAGTATTATTCTATGTTTAATATGTGTAAAATTTTCCCTAGTAAAAAGTTAAAAAAAAAAAAAAAAACATACTCAATTCTGAGGAACTACCCCCTCAAGATTAAAAAAAGAAAGAAGGGGCACCTATGTTTCAGCTCAGGTCATGATCTCACGGTTCCTGGAATAGAGTCCTGTGCTAACAGCACAGAGCCTACTTGGGAACTCTCTTTGCCCCTTCCCTGCTCATGCATGCACATATACTCACTCTAAAAATAAATAAACTTTAAAAACTAAATAAATTAATTAAATTAAAAAGAAATCACTAAGTGAAAAAAAAAAAGCTGGGGGGTGGGGGGGAAGCCCCATGCTTTATTCATGTGCCAGTCTGGTGAACCAGGATTGAAAGGTAAGCACCCATCTGCCACTCCCATTCTTGGCAGGAAGCACTATCTGGATAGGGACTTCTGTAGGAGTCTGAAAACACAAACCAGCCCCTTGCACTCTAGGCTAAAGCCTCCCTGATGCAGGTTGGTCCCTCCATGAGGTGGCCCTCAACCGCCTCCCCACCACCTGTATTCCCAGACCAGCCCTTGTTCCTGAGGGAGTGGTATTTGCCTATGGTTACCACAAAGGGTGCCCTGGCACAACCATGACTAGAAAATAAACCCAACCTCTCTGAGCTCCTAGGATCTCACCTACCCTCCCCTATCCCCAAGGCAAAGATACCCTGTGAGCAAAGGATACTGTATTGGTTCCGATGTTTTGCATTCTCCTTCATTCTCTGTAACTGTTGCTGGTGACACTTCATGCTCCAGGGGTTATAGTGTTTAAGCTGGGAACTGACATTCCCCTTTTTCTCTACGCTGTAGTACAAGACTTCAGATTTCTTTAGCCACTCAAATTCTTCTTCTAACTTATGGCTGTAAAGAGACAAGGAGCCAATAAATCACAACATCTTATCAGAATTCAGGGCCAAAGAGGCATGAAGAAACTTTTGGAGTGATGGGAAGTTTGAGATCTTGATGTGGTGGTGGTTTTAGTGTACACATTGAACACTTCAAATGGATACATTTTATTCTAAGTGGATTATACCTCAAGAAAGTTGACTCTGAAAAAATTAAAGGGCCAGATCACTGTTTTTTCTATAGCAAGAGAACCTAAGATGCAAGAACAGCCTCTGCCTCCCCCACTGCACACCCCCCCACCCCCAAGCAACCCTCACTGCCCTTTTTTTCTAGGCAGTACTGTCCCCTGGCTTCTGCTACATCCAAGTTCCCTGATTCCAAATGCTGGAGACTGGGAAAAGCTGAACTGAAATCCCATGGGAATAAGCCCACCTACTTAGCCACATTATAAACACTTCTCAATTTTTATATATTATTTATATTTTTACCAGTTCTGCCAAGAACCGGCTCTTGGAAGGCTCTGTGTCAGTGGATCCTACATTCCGGGGATGCCCAACTGACCATTTTGTCTCCCACCATCAATGAGTAACTTGAGGTGATGGGACAGTTCCCACCTTGGCCACTGCGACATCCCCAGGACGTAGCACAGGGCCTGGCACAGGGCAGCTGCAGGAGCAATGAGTGACTAAAACTCTTTTACAGCTGCCACTGTAGCTGTTTACCCAAAATGGCATGACCTAACCGAGAATCATTACAAAGAAGCTGCCATGTGGGACCTGGCCACTGAGTGACAAGGCACCATCGTTTGAGTCTCTAGCTCCAGACGACCGGACTATAACTAAGATCCCATGACACCTCCCCTCCCATAGAGTCCAGGGTTCCCCTCTCAGTTTATACCCACCTTTTCATCTTCTCCTCTTTCCGGTGCTGTCTCACCCAGTCCTTGGGGCTCTTTTCTGTCTCTAGGACGTGATGTTTTTTGTTTGTCCACCTCAGAAGCTTACTTTTTGGTTCACAGTCTGAATTGTCTACACTGTCCACAATTCCGTGGTCCCCTTTTAATGGATATGCTATTAAACACAAGTTCCTGTCTTCATCTTCTTCAAAGCGAACTGATACCACACCTGGAAGGGGGGTGAGGAGCAGAAAGAACTTTTAATTCCAAAGATGATGTGTTATAAATAACATGATTGTAACATTTGGTTTTTTCTTACCCTGTTCCTTAGTCTCTATGTTGCCAGAGGCCCCAAACTCATCTGCAAACCTAACAAATATCAAAACAGCTAGAAAAGATGACACCATACAAGACAAGCGATTAGGGAGCAAACATGGCCGAGAGTCTTCCTCTCTGATGCACTCAACAAGGCAAGAGCCAAAGAATTACAAGACACATTTTTCCATTATTGAAAATGTTTATTAAATTTTATGTAATTCTTCTAATCCTAAAAGAGACGTAAAAACATTTGCTCTTTATATCTCACGGGAATTTTTGATGCCCTAAACAGAAACTCCGGCGGCCTGAGACTTGCTTTAGAGCAGAGCCTGAACACTGGGAACAAAGGTTTGCCCTGAAGGGTAAGAAGGGTCCAAGGGTAAGGGAAGACTGGGCAAGCAAAACAAAATAATAAAGGAGCAAACAAAACAAACCACACAGCACAACAGACACCCTAGCAAAGGCTTCTTGCAGCACCCCCACACGGGTGGGCACCCCAAGCCTTTTGTCCTCAAACATGTTACTTTATTGGTCTTTGCAGTCACAAAAGAACAAAATGAACACAAGGCAAATAAGGTTGGGCCGGGAGCACAGACGCATGGTGGCCTCGAAAGCAGCTCTCCCCCTTGAGTCTCTAGAACCTGCCATGTGTAATTAGACAGTCTTTGAGGAGGGGGCTGTCAGGTGGGAGCGTTTCAGCAGGTGCCGACGAGCGCCTTACAACCGACTGGCTGAACACCTTTCCTCCCAGGCCTCTCTGGCCTGGGATCACTCAATTTGCTCAGTCCTTGCTGCCCGCCCGCTTGCTCGCTTGCTGCAGGGGAATGCGTGCTCAGAGAGAGATGACACTTCTGAGGTGGTCCCTGTCTTTGGGCGCAGAGGAGCAGAGGAGCCTGGGTAGGGAATTCAGGGGACCACACTTCCCTGTGGCCACGGGGAAACAACCAGGGGGAAAAGGGGGACAAGGGTGGCCAGCTAACAAGGGGCCTTTGGCTTTGTCCTGGAAAAAACAACAGAGAAGGACCAAGTGAGGGCCTTCAACTCCCCCACCCCCAACCACAACACACATGCATATTCACAGAGTACAGAGAGAGGCGCCCAGTACATTCTGTCTTCAAAGAGCATGTTTCAACAGTCCCAGAAGAACCTAAGTTGTTCAAGAGTCTTTTGTACAACCAGGCAATGTAAATTTAATTTCCTTAATGGGTTCTTTGATTTACAAAATATCCCCCATTCCCAGGAAAGTCCACACCATGATGATGGCTAATGCTGTCCCCCCAAAAATGCATTACAAAAAGAAAGAGAGAGTCACCATATGTGAATCAAAGAGTTGCCAAAACATTGCAATTTCAGGGACATTCCGTAATAGCAAAGGGTTTCAGCTAATCAGCACAGGCCTCCCACTCCTGCATTCCATCTGACTCAACCCTGCTCCCAGCCTACCTAATCACCAGGGCTTCTGGTTTCCTGGAGGACAAAAAGCAGGCGGCAAGCATTCTGGGAAAAATCCTCCCAAAGTCTTCCCCCGCTGTCTCCCATGGGCGGGGGTGGGGGGACTCCTATGGGGTACTGTGATCAAGAGATACCTGAACATAAAACACAACTACACTTCCACCAAAAATAAACTCAAAACAAATCCACAAAACAAAACAGAATTAAGCAATCTTACCAGGGCTTGCAAACTGAGGGTGTGAGGTGCTGGGCTGAGGGCCAAGAGGAGAAGGGAAAACACAGAGTGGGGAGGAAGGAGGGGAGGGCTCCCGGGATAGCTGCCCGCGCCTTCCCCGGCTGCGAAGTGCCGCCTTGCATCTCCTCGCCAGCGGAGACCCCTATGGCAGCGGGGGCTCACCTTTGTACTGGGGAGTGAATTTGCGCATCTCAGCTGGGAGGGTCTCGTAGAACTGGTGCTCCCTCGGAACCAGGGGCTTGCATAGGGTCGTCTCATTGAAGCGGAGCACGCATGAGTGCCCCCCGACCTGGTGGACAAAGGGCTCCAGCAGGACGCCCTTGGTGCGGGGCTCCACGTCCATGGTCCTGAAGGCTGGGCTCATCCTCCAGACGCAGGCGGCAGGAAGAAGGGGGAGGCGGCGGGGTCCAGCGGCCAGCGAGTCCTCCGTCCGTCTTCTGTCCGTGCGTCCGTCTGTCTCGCTTTGACTCCTCAGTCGCGCGGGCCAGGACGCTCTGCCGGAAGCAAAGAGAGACACTGGCATTGGAAGCGGCCTGGAAACCGCCTTAGAGCCACTAGCCTTCCTCCAGCGGAAAGACAAGCAGCCTGTGCTCTCGCCGGGCCCCACCCACGCCGCCCACCCCGGCTCCGCCTTCTCCCGCCTTCTCCCGCAGAAACAAACAGCCAGAGCTCCCGCGGGGCGGGGCCAGACGCCGACAGGCAGCGACTGGCTCCGGGTGTACCCACACAGCCAGTGCCCTCCCACCACGACAGCGGCGTTAGATGGGCGGGAAAAACGCAAAGCCACATAAGGTAAAGTCCCATTTCAAGGCTAATAATTCAGATTAAATCTTACCATTTTCTAATAAGATTAACTCCATGCATATATATTTTTAACTTTATTTTTTAGAGTAGTTTTAGGCCCACAGCAAAAATGAGAGGAAGATACACTGACTGCACACATAACCACCTGCTCCCACACATGTGTTGCCTTCTCCATTACCAATATTTCCCACCATAGTGGTACGTTTGTTACAAATGATGATGAACCCACAATGACACATCATCATAGTTTACATTAGGGTTCACTCTTAGTCGTTAATTGTACTTTTATAAAATGCAGTTAAAAGGAAAATCTGCTTAGTCACCATCTAGTAAGATCTACTCCCCCAGGGTGTCCACCCCCCACCCCCACCCCAAGGCCAAAGACAAGCCCCATTAACCTTATTAGCAGTGGAGCTTGGGCCTAGCTTTAATGATTAACGTCTGTATCTAAAAACAACTGATCAAGGCTGGCTAACTCCATTTAAAAAGATACACGGTGTTCTAGGTCACTGACTATTTTTATCAGTTCTATCCTGATCTCCAAAAGCTGGGGCACACCTTTAAACCAAAGCTGTGCTCCTACCGTAATCAGGGCTCTCATCCACTCTGAGGTTTAGGCCTTAGACCTGACTTTGCATCACTAAACACCCCAGATCTTAGCAAAGCGACCTCTACACAATTGTTAACCACTTCAAGGCATGTCAAGCTAGGTCTGTTTCCTGTCTATAATTTACAGACTACATGGTTGCTACTACCACTACTTAACAGCATGTAGGCCATTTCATCAAACATACAGGGTTTTGTTTTTTTTTACTTTTTTTTTCTTTTATGTTTATTTATTTCTGAGACAGAGAGAGACAGAGCATGAGAGGGGGAGGGGCAAAGGGAGAGGGAGACCCAGAATCGGAAGCAGGCTCCAGGCCTGACGTGGGGCTTGAACTCACAAACTGTGAGATCATGACCTGAGCCGAAGTCGGTCACTCAACTGACTGAGCCACCCAGGCGCCCCCATACAGGGTTTTTAATGGCAACTCTTCCAGTTTCCATTACCCCAGCTGACATGCTGGGTAAGAATAGGTCTGCTAAAGATGGGTCCACTGTCCTCTAAGGTGAGTAAAGCACCTATTAAATGTTGTTGGCTCATCACAGGAACTTACCTCATTTGGTCCTTGAGATACCTTCTGTGAGGAAGACACTATTCTCTCTGTTGCAAACAATGACACTGCTTTGGGGAGGTGAGGGAAGGGCCAGGGACAATAAGCTCCCAAATGAACCTCAATCTTTTGGATGCCGTCATAGGGCCACCTCTAGTGCCCAGGGTCTCTGGCATTAGTACCTTCATACAGTACTCCTACATCCATGGGACACTTAGCCTGTTGTGAGAGTCCCTTCACCATGTACTTATATTTTTTATTTTTTAAGTTTATTTACTATTTTGAGAGAGAGAGAGAGAGAGAGCGCGCACGTGCACGCAAAAGCGGGGGATGAGCAGAGAGAGAAGAGAGAGAATCCCAAGCAGGCTCCACACTGTTAACGCAGAGCCCCATGTACGACTCAACCTCATGATCTGATCATGACCTGAGCCGAAGTCAAGAGTTGGATGTTCAACCGACTGAGCCACCCAGATGCGCCCCTATGTTTTATATTTATATTTGTATTATTTCCTATGTATTTATAAAGTTCTCTTTAAGAGTTTCAACTGGTATTAATCTCTTTTTAGAGAGAACTGACTGTGGGTGCCAAATGCAAAGAGATGAAAATCAAAGGTCCTGATTCCTCTCTTGGCACCACCTTCTCAGCATCACAGAAGCCCTCAGGAGGGCAAGTGCTGGGAAGGGTTCTGTGACAATCAGTTCAAAGAATGAGTACATTCCAGACATTCCAGACTCTCTCCAGAAGGTGGAGCTCTGGTATACTTGGCCACACAAGCCCTTTCTCCAGGTTTACACAGACCAGTTCATAATAACCCACTGAAAAGACCTCAGGAGTACGAGCAATACCAAAGGAAAGCTACTGTACTGACTCACAGTCGGTCTGCCAGTAAGTACCCAAGCACGAACCAGGTACCATAATTATTAAATTGTTATTGCACAAGATGCTCCTCATGGTCCAGGCTTTAGAAACAATCCAAACCTTTCATACGAGTATAAACTGCTTTCGTTGTCAGTAATGCTAACACCAATGCAAATCCCTTTCCAACTCTGTCCAAGATTCCTTAAATTTATTCAATTAAATAGAAAAATATCTCTCTCCAGGCATCTTTTACCCACCTCCACCCCAAAGCTCAAAAACAAAAGCCGGTCCTTCATAGCACTCTCTAGTATGGTGCAGGAGTGTGGCTAGAGGCCAAAAGGCCAGGTGAATGTCTCCATCTACTCCCAGGTCCTCAGTGTATTCATTAGCTGCTGGGTATGACATGGCATCTTGCCACCCTCCCTGCAGCACCCAACTCTGGCAGTCCGTAGGACATTGCTCACTGGAGAGTAATCATCATCTTGGGTAGAGATGCAAGAAAAATAAGGCCAACCCTTGCCTGAGGCAAGCTGATGACAGAGGAAACTGCCAAATGTGAGGTGATGTTAGGGAGACAAGTGATTATCCTGTAATGAGGTGAAGCCGGGTTCCAGTCCCACTTCTGCCACTTGATTGCTTAGAGAAAGACTCCAAGTCCCTGGCTCCCTCTGGGTTCCAGTTTTCTGGTTTCTAAAATGGAGAAGAGAGGCCTGAAGTAGATCTCTACTCTGTGGGTGGTGTAATGCAATTAGTGAATACTAGTTTGTTTTAATCATATAGAAAAAAAATAGGGGCACCTGGGTGGCTCAGTCAGTTAAGTGTCTGACTTCAACTCAGGTCATGATCTCATAGTTCATGAGTTTGAGTCCTGCATCGGGCTCTGCACTGAAGTGCGGAGGCTGCTTGGGATTCATTCTCTCTCTCCCTCTCTCTCTCTCTCTCTCTGCCTGCCTCTCCCCCACTCACTCCTCTCTGCCTTTCTCTCTCAAAATAAATAAATAAACTTAAAAAACAGAAAGTATCATTGTATTGCACATAATAATGTAAGTCCTGTTTTGTGATTGTTTTATTTCAATTATGTTCAATCTCTCAATATGAACATATGTATGGCTTCACTGTACTACATATTTCTTACATTTGGGGTGCAGACAAAGAAGTGGAGCTTCCAGTCTAGCTTCCCTTATAGGCCCTATCTCTGTGGGAAATTGAAGAAATCAAACTTCCCAAGGATTACAGAGCAGCGTATTAGTGGCCTCAACCTGGCCAGAAGGAAGAAAAGTACCCAAAACACCTGCTTTTTCACCTGCTCTTTCTCTGTTCCACATGTGGTTTGAGCAGAGGGTTCTCTCAATGGTTTTTAAACATCCAAAGTCTAAGGCCCAGTTTCCCAAGAATCCTAGAGTATTAATGGTTACTGAGATGTCCATGCAATGTGTGGACCCTGTACCAAGGGGGGGGGGGGGGGTGGAAAACAAAATACTGCCTTCAGATTTAGCATCTATTTTATTTTCCACATTGCCTCACATTGGCCCATGAACTCTGAACAGGTAAGGAAAACAACATAATTCATCCTAGGACAGGACACAGATTTCCTCCACAGTCCATCTCCCTAAATCTGTCAAACTGGTTGAAGAATTTACTGGAAACAACACCTTAATAATCTTAGCTTCTAAAATATTGCAAATAAAACAACTATGACTCATGAAAAGCCCTGAGCCGTTAGCTCACACATCTAGAATTTAGTTTAATGAGGCTACAAATGGAGTCTGCTGGGGCCACTTATTTGCCTCAAGAAAAGCCCCAGGGTTGGATAGTGATAGGGAATGTTGTGAGGCACACTAGCCTGATGGTGGAAAATCAACACTCACCATCTACACCTGCTCTCCCTGAGCCCCACAGCCGCCACCATACGGCATCTGCACATAACCCATGACTCCACCACCAGGGTCAGTCACTGAACTCTTAAACACTGCTGGTAGGAATGCAAAAAGGTAACAGCCGCTTCAGAAAACAGTTTGGCGGTTTCTTAGAAAGTTCAACATATACTTATTATATGACCCAACAATCCTACATATGCATATGCCTAAGAGAAATTAAAACAAACGTCCACATAGGCTTATACATGAATGATCATAGAGGCACTATTTACAGCAGCCAAAAGGTGGAAACCCAAACATCCATCAAATGGGTGAATGAATAAACAAACTGTGGTATATCCATATAATGCAATATTATTCAGTAATAAAAGTGAATGTACTGATACATGCAACAACAAAGATTCATCATAAAAGCATCAGAAGTGAAAAAAAGCCAATCAGAAAAGACTATGTGCTATAAGATGCCATTTATACAAAATTCTAGAAAAAGCAGAACTATAGAAAGTAGATAGGCAGTTGCAGAAGTAGAAGAATAGGATTTACTGCAAAGGGGACCAAGAGAACTTTTAGGGGTAATGACAGTGTTTTAGCTATGACTGGGGCAGTAATTATATGACTGCATAAATTTGTCAAAACTCATAAAATTAGACTTAAAATTGATGAATCTTA
The DNA here is from genome assembly GCF_028749965.1 of Puma concolor. Lineage (NCBI taxonomy): Eukaryota > Metazoa > Chordata > Mammalia > Carnivora > Felidae > Puma > Puma concolor. The sequence continues at coordinate 153,888,555 of NC_141668.1, read as the reverse complement.
TTGTATATAATTTACACTTCAATAAAGGGATTAAATTTTTTCTTATACTTTTTAATTTACCAAATTTTCATAAGTATATATTATTTTAATAATCAGAAAAAAATTGTATTTAAAAAGATCGTATTAGCTTTTAAATAGTTTCTACATGCAAATGCACTGGATGAAATTTACCTTCCCATCTGTTCTCACTCGGGTCATTTGCCTTACACTGAGCATCTTTGAGTCACTCCTGCCAAGGTCAGCCTGCGTCACCATCTTGGTCAAAGTGCGGACGCCTCCCTTTCTGTGAAGGCATTGCCAGATGGTACAGACTTTCAGAGATAGCCAAATTTCCCCTTGTAAATCCATGACACCCAATGCTAATCCTAAAGCCATGTGCTCACTTTGAAAGCCTAATTTTTATGAGGCTCTTAATACTGGCAGACTTTTTTTTTTTTTAAGTTTATTTATTTATTTTGAGAGAGTATGCGCATGCGTGCGCAAGCTGTGGGGAGGGGCAGAGGCAGAAAATCGACTCGGGGCTCATGACCTGAGCGGAAATCAAGAATTGGACGCTTTGTCCATCGATGGATGAATGGATAAAGAAGATGTGGTATATATGTACAATGGAGTATTACTTGGCAATCAAAAAAAATAATGAAATCTTGCCATTTGCAACTACGTGGATGGAACTGGAAGGTATTATGGTAAGTGAAATTAGTCAGAAAAAGACAAAAATCATATTACTTCACCCATATGAAGACTTTAAGAGACAAAACAGATGAACAGAAGGGAAGGGAAACAATAATATAAAAACAAGGAGGGGGACAAAACAGAAGAGATTCATAAATATGCAGAACAAACTGAGAGTTACGGGAGGGGTTGTGGGAGGGGGGATGGGATAAATGGGTAAGGGGCACTAAGGAATCTACTCCTGAAATCATTGTTGCACTATATGCTAACTAATTTGGATGTAAATTTTAAAAAATAAAAAATAAAACAAGTTAAAATTTAAAAATTGTAAAAAAAAAAAACCAAAAAACGAATTGGACTCTTAACCGACTGAACCACCCAGGCGCCCCTACTCACAGACTACAACCAATTGCATGGTTATCTCTTTTAATTCTTATAAAGTCAAAGCAAAACATCCTTTACAATCAAGCAAAACAGAAGCATGAAGGCCCTTAATAAGCCTTTCTTGTAAAACACCCAGAAGGAAAGAAAAATCAGCATCAAGTCGGCTCCTCTTATACTAGCTTCCTTGTTATTTCTCAAACATGCCTGGAATACACCCACCTCAGAGCCTTTGCACTTGCCATTCCCTCTGCTTTGTACACTTCTCCCCTGGGTACCCCCTTGGCTTACTCTCTTACCTCCTCAGCTCTTCATACAAATGTGACTTCTTTAAAAAAATTTTTTTAATGTTTATTTATTTTTGAGACAGAGAGAGACAGAGCATGAATGGGGGAGGGTCAGAAAGAGAGGGAGACACAGAATCCGAAGCAGGCTCCAGGCTCTGAGCTGTCAGCACAGAGCCCGACGCGGGGCTTGAACCCACGGACCGTGAGATCATGACCTGAGCTGAAGTTGGACGCTCAAACGACTAAGCCACCCAGGCGCCCCAAAATGACTTCTTTAATGAGGCCTTCCTTATTAGCTACCCCATCTGAAAGTAACATATCTCCCTGTCCACACTCCCTTATACAACCCTGCTTTATTTCTCTTTAGTACCTATCACTATGTAACATACTATGTTTTATTATTTGTCTTGTTTATTTTTTGTTATCCCTGACCCTGACCCCACCAAAAAACAAAGGTCCATAAAATCAGAGATTTCTGACCGCTCCGTTCACTGCTGAATCTCCAGAGTCCAGAAGAACACGAACAGAGTAGGCACTTCACAGGATGTGCCTCAAAATCACTACTGCGTCATGAACACCTGTCACACACAGATTAACAAGAGAACTCAAAAGGCAACCACTGCAATTATCCAAACCCAAACCAATCATACATACAGTGGGTACAATTATTAAAACGAGGCATGCAACACACTTTACAAAATGTATTCTGAGCACCGACTGGTATTAATTTTGCATTTATAATTCCCCATCTATCAAGTCTACAATAACTGAGGAATATAAATGAAGGACTCTGCACCTAACACTCATGTGGGACCTGGTGATGTGGAAACATTTCATGTAAACAAAGCTTAAGCTCTTAATGTAATGACAATCAACTTCCTGGAAAATTATCTCTTGTAGAAAATCAGGCAGGGAAAGAATGGTCACTGAAGAATAAACTTTAAAAATGTGGCCTCAAGAAGATTAAAATTCTATCATAGTTTAAAACAAATATACTAACTAGCAATCAGAAATTGTGTTGGTTCAAAGTTCACATCCCAAAGACTCAAACCTTTTACTTTGCAAAGTTATCACTACAAGATGATCATCCCCATCTTTTGCAGGCAAAGCAAAGAATGGCCATGGGTTGGTGCTGAGTCTCTGCTGAAGGCCTCTTTCAGCAACACTGGTGGGTCTGCCATCCAGCTTTATTTAAGTAAGTTATCTCAGCAAGACAATGCAGAAGGAAAATCATTCCCTGCATGACCTGGACTTCTGGGGAAGCTGGGTACCAGATGAGGCACAACCCCTGATAACAAAATGAATACACAAAAAGGAGTTTTAGCAAAATAAAGCCAGGAAGTAAGAGGAAAGCTGTCAACATGTGCCTTGTGGGAGGCAAGGATAGAGGCTGACCAGATTGACCCATCTGAGTACAGGGCATCAAAGTACCAACCTCAGGAAAACTCCCACCGCTGCACCACAGAGATCAAGGTATCTCTTATACCCCATTGTGATCGCACTCACTTCCATGTCAAGTAACAGAAGAGTGCATGATGAACTATCGAGATATTATAAAAAGTTTATCAATTTTACAATTTTTAAACAATCTGAGAAAAAATGCTTATGATATACTCTTTTAAATGAAAGCAAGATATAAAAATTGTATAATCTATATTGTCTCAACTATGTCCAAAGAATTATAGAGAAAAAGACTGTCAAAAAGTACCAGCTATGCTACTGAATCATACAATAAAAATGGTTAAAATGGTAAATTTTACGTAAAGTATATTTTACCACATACACACAAAAATTTAAAAAAGTACCAGCTACTCACAGAGGTCATGGCTGTCCCACCCCCTTCCAAGGCCCTTTCGTCACTGCCACTGCATTAAAAATGCTGTATGCCTTGGGACACCTGGGTAGCTCAGTCAGCTGAACATCCAACTCTTAATTCTGGTGCAGGTCACGATCTCATGGTTTGTGAGTTCCAGCCCTACATCGGGCTCTGCACTAACAGCGCAAAAGCCTGCTTGAGATTCCCTCTCTCCTCTCTCTGCCCCTCCCCTGCTCGCACTCTCTCAAAATAAATAAATGTTAAAAAAAGACAACTTTATTTCTTTTAACATTTATTTTTCAGAGAGAGAGAGGAAGACAGAGAGAGAGAGAGCATGAATTGGAGAGAGGCAGGGAGAGAGGGAGAATCCCAAGCAGGTTCCACACACTCAGCACAGACCCAACACAGGGCTCAAACTCACAAAACTGTAAGATCATGACCTGAGCCAAAACCAAGAGTCAGAGGCTTAACAGACTGAACCACCCAGGTGCACCTAAAAATGGCAACTTAAAAAAAAAAGTTGAATGCCTCCAAGTCTCCCAGCTCAGGTGTGAAAAAAACTTGATACAGGTTTCCCAAATTTGACAACGTTCTAAAAATTTACATGACATAGGATGAGTTGTGAAGCTGAAAGAAACTGTTCTAAGTTGTCAACAAGAGAAAGCAGATGAGCATCAACCTAGGGGAGCAACTGTATGCCCTTTCTATAGAAACATTATAACACTGTTGTCACTGAAGAGGTAATCAAAATGCTGCCTCAAAATGTAGGGGGAAAAGTATTGCAGTTGTAGTATTTGTCTGATTTTGAAATGTGTATCTTCTGATTTTTTTTCAATCTAAACAGATCCTCACTTTCCTACCTACTTGGTTTCATAATTGTAAATTCTTTTGTTTAAAGATGGCAGTTATAATTATATATTTATATAAATAAATTATATATATATATTCATATTACATTATATAAACTTCAGACAGCACAAAACCTGGATCTGCCTTGTACCAAGTAGTAAGATGTTATTCCTTTCTTTTCAGTTTTCTAAATGTCCCAAACTTCTTGAAATAGTCTCAAACTCAGAGCATATATTATCTTTACAACAGGGAGGAAAAATATTAGAGGTGAAAAAAGAAAAGAAATCACTAAGACTAAAATAGAAAAACCCAGATAGTTGTTTAGCTCTTGAAGGTTTTAAGCTCATCCAACACTGCCCTAGCCCACACTGCATGCTCAGAGCTCCACTCCATGATGAAGACCCTGGGAGATGGACCATATGTTAACAACCCCCACATACCCTAAGGTGTATACAAGGTGTTGGAAGATCAGAAAAGGAAGTAACCAACTCCTCAAACTTCAATGACAACGTGATACAAACATGCTAGAGACCAGAGCTCCCATTTTGGAGCACTTAGTCTGTTCTGTAACACCCTTGCTCTTACAACAGCCCTCTGGAGTAGACATGGCCATGATGGGCATACTGAGGTGCCAGGTACTGAGGTCACCATAACAGGTATACGTCACCACAAAAACCAGATACCTGAGATGAAAGAGTCACTGCTAAGAATGGCTGGAATCCTAGTCCTAACCTTAAAGGAGCTGCAGCCTGGCTGGCGGGCTGGCAAGGTGTCTGTCTGCCCCGCCTCCCCCCATCCTCCCAATGCCATAGTAGGCACTGGCTCCACTGAAGCAGCAGGGCCAGAGACAAGACACAATCTCTGCATCAACTTGACACAGATGCCTGTGGTCCAAGACTAGGTGTTCATTTTCTCCCTCGTTAGCATTTTATTCTAGTTAAAAAAAATTTTTTTTTAATGTTTATTTATTGTTGAGAGAGAGAGAGTGAGCAAGTGGGGAAGGGGTAGAGAGAAAGGGAGACACATAATCCAAAGCAGGCTCCAGACTCTGAGCTGTTGAGCACAGAGCCTGACATGGGGCTCGAACTCACGAACCGTGAGATCATGACCCGAGCTGAAGTCAGACGCACAACTGACTGAACCACCCAGGTGCCCCTTTATTCTAGTTCTAATAAGTGAAAAGCTGTAAGTTGTACATGGAACTGTTTCATTAAAGCCATAATAACACAGATCCTTCCCCCAATGCTGAGGAACAAATAAAACACCAGATTCTGTTCCAAAAATCCAGACAAGCTTTTCTGTAAGGGAAGCAGCAGCCTCTCAGATGCTTCTCCTCTCTAGAACCACCAGCATGACACATTACCCCATCTCTCTGCCTTGTTAAATTAGATTTCTGGAATGAAAGACTAGAGGGTCCCAAAATGGAAGGGGATGAGAAGGAACTTTCAGCCTACCTAGAAATATGTTCATCAGAGTTACACTGATAGAATTACAAAGTTTTAGCAACTTAAAAAGCTTTTTTTAGCTAAAAGCATAGCACGACTCCTTCAAGGAAATTGAAATTATTGATTCTAAGGTGTCACATGTCTTCTTTATCTGAGAATCACATTTTCTTTTAAATAACTAAATGTATTTCATACATACACCAAGAATTCTCAGTCCTCCTTAGAAAGAAGCCCATTACTCCTCTTTCAAGGGCAATTCTCATTTCTAGTCTCCTCCTCCTTGGTGCAGTCTATGACTCCCACCACCCCCTAAAAAATACACACAACAGAAACACACAGAAATGGCTGCTTCAGACTGCAGCCGAAATTGCTGTGAGGGCTCAATCCATGAGGGACTTTCCTACCTTGAGTCACAGTTCTCTCTTGTGCTGACAAATAATGGTCCATTGGCTTCAGGCAAGATTATATGTTCTCTGCATGTTGTTGATGTTTACCCCTACTCATCCCTCAGCTGGTTCCCTAACCAGATGACACACGAGTTCATCCTCTAAAACACAGGGAGCCAAAAATGATTCAGTCCTCATGGGCAGCCACAGAACCCAGGCATCCCTGACATGCCTAGGCCGACACCCTGAGTGCTGTACCTGCTGATGGAGGGACCAAAGTGTATCCTGCACTGCACCAGGTCCTATATGTCCAGGGGGCACAATTTGCTCCAGGTCCTTGCAAAACCTCAGTTAATACTTTCCTCAAGGGTTTGCAAAGTGTCCCAGGCTCAAAGCACCAATCTGGCAGCTTTTATCACAAACCACTCAGTATACTCAGTGTTCCTCCACGACCAGCCAGAAAAAGAATGAGATACGGGCATGAAAAAATTCCTGACACTGGCACAGGTCACAGCACTTTGTCCTAACATAGAGCCATTTGCCAGTCATCCTCCATAAGTCCTGAGATTTCTTTCCAAAATAAAGCATAGCAAAATACTAAGAAACTTTGAGGAGATCAAGTTCAACCACATCCACAGTTCTGAAGCAAATCATACACTGACTTCTTTGGAATCAGCCAGCTTGTGAGAAGGGCAGTGACTTCAGTCGCTCAAGAGCACATTTTGAGGACTGGGAGGGAAGGCCAATGGGGCACTTTCACTTTTGACATCTTGCCACTGTGTTCCCTTTCTTTGGTTCTATGCAAAGAACCTCCAGTATTTTCAAAATAAAAACACTCTTTTGGGGTGCCTGGCTGGCTCAGTCAAACATCCGACTCTTGATTTCGGCTCATCTCACAGTTGTGGGATCAGCCCTGCATCAACTCTGTGTGCTGGGCTGGGCATGGAGAGATTCTCTCTCTCTCTCCCTCTGTCCCCCCTGTACACACATGCTCTCTCTATAAAAACAAAAAACCACACACACACACTCTTCTGAGAGTGAAATGAATCATTCCTGGAAGAGGGCAGCCTGTTTCCTCCTTTCCTAGCCTTCACCTGCCCTAGACCTGCTGGCCACATCCATCAGTGTTTCAGGGCCCAGAGTCTGTCAGCTCCCACCTGGCACCTCTCTGCAAGGTCCACACTTCCAAATGCCCCAGGATTCTGCATCTGGTGCTTACAGTCTTCCCCTGGGCTCTCAAGGTAGGTGCAGCATCCCAATCAACCCTAAGGTCCTCAAACATGCAACCCTGTGAAGGTGTTGCTGTGTTTGTCCCATAAAGCCAAGCATAGATACTACAAGGGGCAGGGGCAGGGGCAGCTCAAAGGACCTGGGGAAAAGACACTTGTGTTCGCATACTCTGCAATAAGAACATAGATGAAGAGAAACCCAGACCCTCAGCAGGGAGTTGGCAACCAACTCCACTATCTCTCCTCCAGAAGCACTCACCTCAGAGAAGATATACTGTTCATGGAAGGACATCTTTCACTGCCTTACATGTAAAACCTCTACTCATAATAGCAGAAAACTTGAAAATGTTCATTAGGAACTCATTTAGGAGACCATAATCTCAGCAGTGTGCAATTAAGTGGTTTAAGAGTACTGTATGTTTTTCCTGTCAGGTTGTTCAAGCTCATACAAATATACATTCTTTGGGATACCTGGGTGGCTCAGTAGGTTAAGCGGCCAACTCTTGATTTCGGCTCAGGTCATGATCTCACAGTGGTTCATGAGATCAAGCCCCACATCGGGCTCTGCACTGACAGTGCAGAACCTGCATGGGATTCTCTTTCTCCCTCTCTCTCTGCCCCTCCCATGCTGGTGCTCTCTCTCTCACTCTCTCTCAAAATAAATAAACTTTAGGGGCACCTGGGTGGCTCAGTCAGTTAAGCACCTGACTTTGGCTCAGGTCATGATCTCACAAGCTCACCTGCTTCGGATTCTGTCTCCCTCTCTCTCTGCCCCTCCCCTGCTCACACTCCGTGTCTCTCTCTCAAAAAATAAACATACATACATACATACATACATACATACATACATAAGCAAACAAACTTTAAAAAATATACATACATTCTTTGGTCAGGTATTCTATATCCACCCTTCCTCTTCCTTTGTTGGGTAACTCTATAGACAGTCTCTCAAGGAAACAGTATGATTCTGTTTAGCATGAGAACCAACAGGTGCTGGGTTCACACACCTCCACAGAGCACCCTGTAAAAGAAGCTAAACTGAGAACTCCAGAGATAGAGCATCACTTGTTGCTCATGAAAAGGGGAGGAATGAGCTAAAGGTGCAGTCCACAGACACCAAGTTTCAAGCACATTTTAAACAAATGGGCATCAGAGTGAAAGAAGGCAGGCGTGGAGCTAGGTTAATCCCAAGACAAAAGTTGCTGCAGCCTTAGCAAAGATACCAAAGTTGTATAGACCTGGGATCTCAATCCCAGATAAAAAAGGTAGGGAGGAGGGTTACAGTAAAAATTCGCATCTAGCATGAGTTTTATACTTGTTAAACAAAAATAATCTACTATTCTTATAAAACAAGCTTTGAAGGGGGATGCAAGATTTTTACATTCCCCAAAAGAGTAAGACAGAGCTCACACAACCCATGGGGCCCCTCATTTCTGAGTGTGCAGCTAGGGACAGAAAAGTCTGGAGCAGAAATAGCAACACTAGCCAGGTGTTCTGCTTCTTTGTCTCTAACACATCTTATCTCCTTAAAAGAAAAGTTTTAATCTTCCTTGGCCTGGGATTGGACACTCAATTTCTAAAACATGTATTAGTGTCTGAAGTAAGATAAATGGATGGATACACAGAACAAAACTAAATAACCTCCCATTTTGATCAATTATGACTTTCAGTTAAATACATTCACAAGAATGAGTTAAAACAAGCAAACAAACCTAGCAGTGCAAAGAAAGTTTTGTGAATTCTCTACAACAGAAAGCAAGCAGAAGCAGCCCAAGAGGCCCAGACTGATTCCGGCTGTCCTAAGGAGTTTATGACAGCAGGTACTAGAGCTCCATCTCCAAGTCACAAGGGTTTCAAAAACAACCCAAAGCCTCAAATCCTTCAGTTCAGAGTGGGATGAGATTACCCCAGGAACAAAAAGAACACAGGTGAAAGACTTAGCATAGTGAGGGTCCCATGAGCAGCTGCTGGAGCTGTTACTTCTATTTTTTTGTGGGCAGGATGCTGTAGGTGCTATGTATCTTCACCAACAGCTACATTTCATGAACATTTAAAATCAAACCAAGGCATGACTTCTGTTTAATCACATGGTTGTTTTGCTGTCTGTTCTGACCTGAAGACCACATTTAGGAGCTTTCGTCCTCCCAACCATTTCAATCTTAACTAAGTGGCATCTCAGAGGCATTAAGTACAAAAACTTTTTGTTACTAGAATATTAACTTTTAGCCAGCATATAATGATAATGCTCATGTGTCACCATAGCTTAATCCTTACTTGTAAAATTGAATTAGTGTAATTTCACTTAGAAGAGAACCCTACTTATGCAAATTTACATTAAAAACAAATACACAACCTTGAAAAAGATTGTGGATGGGGCGCCTGGGTGGCACAGTCGGTTAAGCGTCCGACTTCAGCCAGGTCACGATCTCGCGGTCCGTGAGTTCGAGCCCCGCGTCGGGCTCTGGGCTGATGGCTCAGAGCCTGGAGCCTGTTTCCGATTCTGTGTCTCCCTCTCTCTCTGCCCCTCCCCTGTTCATGCTCTGTCTCTCTCTGTCCCAAAAATAAATAAACGTTGAAAAAAAAAAATTAAAAAAAAAAATTAAAAAAAAAAAAGAAAAAGATTGTGGAGAAAATGTCTGTAAACAGAAAAATGAACCCAAGGTGCACTTGAGCCAGATGTGGACTACGGTCAGGTCCAACAAACTTTCTGGGTAAAAAGATGTCCTCATCTCCCCTCTAACCTCCCATGTAAAATGGCAAAATGGTAATGTGCTACAGCCTCCCTGATCCCAAGGCAAGTACCTGTGGGGTATATCATCACAACCAACACCAGGAAGAGCTTGCTTCCTCCCTCCATCCCCAGAGCTTAACCCAGTGCAGTGGTGCCCTTTAAAACAGGCCAAGGTGAGAAGACTTTCAGGAAGACTGAAGAGCCAGTGAGGGGGCACCTGGGTGGCGTCTGACTTTGGCTCAGGTCATGATCTCACAGTTTGTGAGTTTGAGCCCTACATCGAGCTCTCTGCTCTCAGCATACAACCTGCTTCAAATCCTCTTGTCTCCCTCTCTTTCTGCCCCTCCCCTGTTCATGCTCTCTCAAAAATAAATAAGAATTAAAAAAAAATAAATAAATAAGCATTAAAAAGAAAAAAAAGAGAGAGAGAGAGAGAGAGGAAGAGCGAGCCAGTAGGGAGGGGAAGCTACACTGAGGATGAAGGATACAGCATTCCTTTTGGGATGCATTATATGGTATGTAATACTGTTACTTAGAAAAATATACATATATCAACACAGTAGCAGGATCACACCCAAGAGATCACAACCAGTTCAGGGTAGCGGTTCCGGTAACAATGTCACATCTCTACCACTAAGAAGTGAGAAGGAAATGTTCAAGAGGAGAGCACCTCTAGGGCGCTTGGCTGGTTCAGGCAGTTAAGCGTCCAACTTTAGCTCAGGTCATGATCTCACGGTTTGGTTTATGAGTCTGAGCCCTGCGTTGGGCTCTGTGCTGACAGTTCAGAGCCTAGAGCCTGCTTCGGATTCTACGTCTCTCTCTCTCTGTCTCTCTCTCTGCCCCTCCCCTGCTTACACTCTGTCTGCCTCTCTCAAAAATAAACATTACAATTTTTTTTGAAAAAGGAGGAGAGCACCTCCAAATGTGCCTCTGAGAATGGCAAAGATGCACACAGACAAGCTGGAACAGAATTCATGAAATATGTGGGTAAAAAGTAGAACTTCTAAAGGAATACATTTTGTTTAGATAATAACTAAATGTGTATGTGTAATTAAAAACAATAAATATTGTAGGGAGGCCAACTTTCCAAGTACTCTAAGTTTATACAAAAAATTCTTTTATTTTTATTGGGCTGTATCAAAAAATTCTTTTATTTTTATTTTCTCCAGTTTATTTGTTTTGAGAGAGAGAGAGACAGACAGACAGACAGAATGAATCCCAAGCAGGCTCCGCACTGTCAACACAGAGCCCAATTCGGGGATCAGACTCACTAACCATGAGATCATGACCTGACCCAAAACCAAGAGTCGGATGCTTAACTGACTGAGCCACCCAGGCGTCCCTCAAAAAATTCTCCTGGCAAAGTTAAGGCCTGCTTTATACTGGGGTAAAAACGGTGCGTTACCTCTTCTTGGTGCCTGTCTTTATCTGTATACCAGGCATGGTACAGTTTTACAGAGGTGCTCTGAGGTGGGAACAAGAGTAAAACATCTAGCCTCCTGCCTGGCTCGCATGCAGTGCACTCCCCAAACGTGGGCTGTTCTCTACCCACTGCCCTACAGTTCCTCCAGAGTCCACTGGGAAATGGAGGTCACAGGAGGGACTTGACAGTACGAGGCGATAAGGGCATATACTAAGCCTGTGCTCATGGAAGGAGTGCAAAGAGAGGAGGCTTCAACGCCAGGCAGAGGAATGGAGTGCCAAAGGATATCCTGTTTAGCCTTTAAAAATATAAAGATTTTTAACTGGTTGTAAGTGTGATAAAATGACCACCATTATTAGTCTCTTCATCCTGCAGATTTTCTTCCATGCATTTTTCTATTCTTTACATAAACAGGATCAGGCTGTATATGTATTACTTTGCTTCCCCCCATCTCCCCCAGTAAAATTGGCTGTTTCTCTCACCTTTTTAAAAACTGTGATGAAATGTGTGAAACAATGGAACATTCACCTTAAAAATTTTTTTTTTTAAATGTTTATTATTTTTGAGAGAGAGAGAGACAGAATCCAAGCAGGGGAGAGAGAAGGAGACACAGAATCTGAAGCAGGTTCCAGGCTGTCAGCACAGAGCTCGACGTAGGGCTTGAACTCACGACTGTGAGATCAGAATTTGAGCCTAAGTCAGACACTTAACCGACTGAGCCACCCAGGCACCCCTAAAATTCACCCTTTTAAACTGTTTGGGGGGTACAGTTCAGTGGCACCAAGTATACTCACGTTTTATACAACCATCACCACCACCCATCTCCAAAACCTTTTATCTTCCCAAACTAAAACTCTGTACCCATTAAACAATTAACTGTCCAGTCTCCCTTCCTTCAAGCCCCTGGCAACCACCATTCAACTGTCTCTATGATTCTGACTACTCCAGTTTCTCACACAAGTAGGATCATTCAACATTTGTTGTTTTGCTATTCTTCCCCATTAAACTATATGCCTTAGCCATGTATCTGTCCATACAGAATTCCTTTCAAAGACGGCATAATATTTACACATAATCATAATGTATTTTTTAACTTCCCTACTGACACTAATTTATTTATTACAATAATAATTCAATGAGTGTCCTTGTAGCTGTCTTTGCACTCTTGTGGAAGTATTTCTGTAGGAAAATTCCTAGAAGTAGAATTGCTGGGACGAAGCATAGAGGTTGCACCCAGTTTCACTCTGCCCTGTAATGTCCGTGAGCCACCAAGGATTGTGGGAAATTAAGCTGGCAGAGAGAAAAGGGAAAACCTGGTTTCACAGGTCACTACTGCAGTGACATAGGCAGAGGGACGGTGGCAGAAGAACCAGCATCTACTGGGGTCTACTGTCTGCATTCTTACTTAAGGAGTAAACAAAATAGAATTCTTATACACATTAGAAGCACATGTGAAAGGGCACCTGGGTGTCTCAGTCAGTTAAGTGTCCGACTCTTGATTGTGGCTCAGGTCATGATCTCCCAGTTTGTAGGATTGAACCCCATGTTGGGCTCTGCATGGGCAGTGCAGAGCCTGCTTGGTATTCTCTCTCTCCCTCTCTACCCCTCCTCCACTCATGCTCTTTCTCTCATAATAAATAAGTAAACATAAAAAAAGAAGCACGTGTGAAAAAGGAGGTTTGAGAGGAGAAAAATAAGCCTTTAAAGAAAAACTATGTGTGCTTAGAAAGCTCTCAAGCTACTCTGTTACTTTTACACCATAGACATGTTTCAGGTAACTTTGTGGGCTCATGAACTTAGTATCTGGTTATCTTAAGATGTCAAAACCAAAGGTGAAAGAGAAGGAGACAACACCGCCTTCACAGTCCTGAGCCTGAGAGTTTGCTAGAAGAAGGAGATGATAGCAGGAGTACCCCTAGTAGAGCTTCAACCTCTAGGAGGACATAAGGATCAAGATCAAGCTGATCTTTCCAGCCTCTCCCAGCCTAAGCTTCCTTCCCTCAAGGGTCTCTCCTCCGTCATCCCAGGGGCAGGGAGTAGGAAAGAGTCCTGAGAACTCCCAGGTTCTGGGGCTCCCAAAACACCAGAGCTGCCTTCTCCAGACACCTGTCCCACCTGGAATGACCTCCCCACATTCAGTGGCACTCAGCAGGGCACAGATTCTCCTGCCTTCTCCAATGTACCTAGGGAGGCTGGTGGCCAGCCCACACAGGGGAATTAAAGAAGGAATGGGGTGGCGAAAGTAGAGAAACAGGATTTGGTAGATGACTAGGTGTACCACACTGTTCTTAACCCTTTAGGGGGTTACTGGCCCCCTCAAGAATCTGAGATGTGTGGGCCTCTCTCCTGAAAAATGCACATCCTCACTGAACTCTACATACAGTCTGGGATGTGAGCAACTGTGGACTCTATCTTCAGAACTCCTGATACAGGGAATCAAATTAGAGGAATGAGTCCAATATTGAGCCTTCCCACTTCAGAACAAGGATGTTTTTGTTCATGAATTCACAGAGTTGAACTGCAGACACTTAAATATAAGGGGATGGTCAAATACCCAAGAAAAAATGTTCAGCAGATAGTTGGGAGCAATGGATTTGCAGCTTGAGTGAACCTAATTTGAAAACAGATTTGGGAATAGCCTACAAAGGGAAGACAGAAGGCATTCTAAGAGTAATGTGCAAAGAAAGAAGAGCACTGGGTCAGGGCCCCTATAGGTGAGAACTGCCTGAGCAGTGTGAGAGAAGGTCTGTAAAGAGACAAAGAGGCAGAACATCTACCCCCTCCCTGGAAGCCATGGGTTAAGAATCTCCTCCCAGTTTCACATGGGAAATCTAGGTCTCATACATACCCTTTGGACCACACGACAGAGAGAGAGGAGGAGGGTCTTGCACTGTGTGGCCCTTTAGGTCCCTGACGGCCCTCAGAGTTCACGGTCTGCGGCTCAGTTCTGAATGAGCTTTGGCAAAGCCTTCCCAACTTCTTCGCTGAAAAGATCTACACGAAAAATCCCTTCAAACCAAGCCACCATAGTGAAAAGGTCTCAAGCACAGGGTGTGATCAGCAAAAGCCAGCGTATGGGAAATCCTAAAAGATAAATGACAATTGCTTCAACCAAACAATTAAAAGGAGGGGCACCTAGGTGGCTCAATCAGTTGAGCATCCCACTTCAGCTCAGGTCATGATCTCATGGTTTCTGAGTTTGAGCCCCAAGTCGGGCTCTGTGCTGACAGCTCGGAGCCTGGAGCCTGCTTCTGATTCTGTGTCTCCATCTCTCTCTGCCCCTTCCCCTGCTGGCTGTCTTAAAAATAAATAAATGTTAAAAAAATTTAAAAAAACAACAATAACAAAATAACTATAAGGAAAACAATGAGCATATATAAAATTAAGAAACAAAAGAGACACTTCAATCAAATGCAATGTGCATATCTTATTTGGGTCCTGATATGAATAAATCAACTGTAAAAAAAAATTATGGGAAAATCAGGGACATTTGACCACAACCAGATATTTGGGTGAAAAAAATAATGTACTGTCATTGGTTTTTAGGCAGAAAAAATGGCATTGTAGATAGCATGGGTAGCTCTTTGTCTCTTAGTGATACACAATGAAATACTTATGGATAAAATATGTTCTAGGGGTATGCCACCTAAAAAAAGTCAGCTTTTTTTTAAGGTGGGGAGCGACAGGCAGAGTGACGTGGAACAAGATGGACTAGTTGGTAACTACAGAAGCCAGTGATGGATGACAGACTAAACCAACTGTTCATAAGCTTAGGAGACTGTCTCTTCCTTCAAACTCTGAGGTGGACTATAAATTCAATTTTGTGGAAACAGGACCTTTTCTTGCTCCCAGAGTATATTGCAAAATACTAATACCACTTGCTACTTTTATTACTTGGTATTCAAGTAGGCAAAAAATATAATTTATTTAAAAAACAAAAACGTGGGGCGCCTGGGTGGCACAGTCGGTTAAGCGTCCGACTTCAGCCAGGTCACGATCTTGCGCTCCGTGAGTTCGAGCCCCGCGTCGGGCTCTGGGCTGATGGCTCAGAGCCTGGAGCCTGTTTCCAATTCTGTGTCTCCCTCTCTCTCTGCCCCTCCCCCGTTCATGCTCTGTCTCTCTCTGTCCCAAAAATAAATAAATGTTGAAAAAAAAAAAATTAAAAAAATAAAAAACAAAAACGTAATCACACAAGAGAAATCATCTGCTTACCATCCACTGTAAAACAATGTGCTCAATTTGTTAGGGTGATTATCTCACTAGGTACAATAACTTCACCTAAAGGGAAAATTCTTCCCCAGAGCATCTTCTTTATGATCCCAACAATGGAAAATTTTCACCTCAGTAAGCTGGCCTCAGGGAGGCTCAGGCTCATCCCTGTTGCCTAGATACCAGTGACATCTCTGGTGCCTACAGAAGGCTCTGGCACCCCTCTGCAAGGGAGACTGGCTAAGGTTCACCAGTCAGCGGTTGCTCCTTCCTCCCACATTCCGCTGCCCAACAGACCCCAGGATAGTATACAGTTGTACCGGTCTGTCACTTACGAAATGGTGAAGCACAGAAGTTCTATTACATCTGCTGAACTGGTTTTTACAATTATCTCAACTCTAGTGCTGGCTCTCATGCATTTGATTTCTTTCTAACAATTCCTGTGAATTCTAAAGTCACAAGGCAAATAAACCAATTGGAGTAACAGTTAACAGTTCAACCGACTTTTTCTCCAAAGAAAAAGTCACTAAGCCATCAACTGGCCTTTCATGTCAAATATGATAAAAGTATTCATTTTGCTCGGTTTCTAATTCTGATAGTGGCTAAAGTTAAAACAGTAACACCACCACCCTGAAATTTCTCTTCACATACTTAACACCAGGCTACAGGATGCAATTATACGAGCTCCGCAGCAGCAACCTATGTAAATAAGCATCTGAGGTCACTTAAATGTAACCCTACTAAAAATGCAAATACTTTAAATACTAGAATTCATCAAAATTACCGTAATCATGGTGTTTTATAAAAAAAAAAAATCATAAAGCTGGTGAACTGGAACATCTCTGTTAGCCACTTTTGAAAAGTTTCAGTACTTTTTCTTCAAACTATTCTTTCATTCTTCCAACTATTATTTTATTCTTGGGTTACGTGCAACTACCAAAACGTTTCATTCCAAGCAGTAACTAGTTCTGTTTCCCTGGTACGTAAGAGCACCGGGTTTTCGGTTTTCCACATTTTGTTTTCACAACGTTTGGCCTCATTTGTCTGCTAGTGCAGCTTTCTTAACATAGGAAACTGAGGAAAATGATACAAACCCTTAGAATGCAAGAGACAAAAGCAGTCTTTAAGCCAATGTGAAAGAAATGAAAGCTCCACCCACGGCGACGCTTATCACTATTAAAGAAGGCGTCCTCTGATCCATTCTGGGACTTTTTTGGATAACAAGGTGGGCAGATTTCCTCACCGTACACCAGCTGACAGGCCCCACTGGCACTCAACACTCAAAATGGCTGCACATCTGCCGGCCCCAGGTAAACGGCCCCTGAGGCGGTGGGCTGACTCCTCCACCCGCAGACTCAAGGAGAACCCCCCCACCCCCAATAACCCGGGACACCACGGACGCCGCTGTCCTGGGAAGCAATGACCCAGGAGATCGTTCCCCCACAAAGGTCTGAGAAAACCTCCTCAACGACCGGGGTAGATCCTGCACCGCCAAAATACCTGGGAGACCCCTCAATGACCAGAAAAGACTCTGTCCCTCAAAATCAGGGGAGACAGTCTCCCCCCAGTAACCTGAAGAAATAACGCCTCTCTCAAATGACCGGGGGATATCCGGCCCCACAAAGACCCTGAGAGATCCCCCCCCCCCCCCCGCCCCCAAGATCGCGGGAGAGCCCCTCCCCAAATAACTCGGAGACACTCCTAATGACCAGAGACTTCGCCCCCGAACGGCCCGGAGACATCCTCCACCAAAACTACCAGGGCGGCAGAGCCTTAGGCCGGACAAGGCGGGCGTTACCTGCGGCCTCGGCCCGTCCAGCGGTGCTTCCGTCCTATTGTTTCTCTCCCATCAAGATGGCGGCGGCCGCGCCGAGCCCCGCCCACCGCGCCTCGCTCCCGGAGCCCCTCGCTATTGGCTCACACCGGGAGCCCAGCTCGCGGACTGGGCAGCGCGAAAAGCGCTGTTGCTAGGGCGCCGGGATCCGAGGCAGCGGCTTCCGGGAGGGGCGGGGCGAGGAGCGGGGCCAGGGATGGGGCGGAGCCTTGCCTGCCTTCAAGGGGGAGGTCAGGTGGGTGGTAGGGTGGACAGATGGGTTTGGGGCATGTGGGGTGCTAGGGATGCTTGGGTGAACGGATGGCTCAACCAAGTGTCCCATTTTTCCAGAGTCCAAGGGTTTCCCGGGATGTGGGCTTTCCAAGACTAATACTGAGGCAGTCTGCAACAAACTGCGAAGTTCTTCACCCTAGCATACGGCGGGACACAGGACTGGATGTGGTTGGATGGAAAGATGGGCAATAGAGTGACTGTAGACGGTGAGCAAAGGAAGGTTATATGCACAGGTGGATGGATGACTGGATGCAGAGGGGTGGACAGAGGAATGACTGTAGAGTCCTCTGGGGACTGGCAGATGACCCATTGCCAACATAGGCCCTACCAACCTCCACACTGCATGACTTGTCTGAGGCTCATTTGTCCTGGGTCATATGGGTTGGCCAGAAAAGCTCCCACCTGAGTGCATGTCAGTGTAGCTGGCAAATTCGAGGGGGGAGGGAGGTGCTACTGAGAGTGGTCAGAGCCTGATCTCCACTTTTTTGTAAATGAGGCCAACGTTGCAGCCCCATGCTGTACGTGCACTGGGGGGTTGCAGAGGTGTGGATTCATGCATATGCTTATTTATTCAACAGATAGGTACTGAATACCTATACACTGTGCTGGAAATATAGCATTGAACCAAAATGGTTCAAAGGTGGGGGGGGGGGGTGGCGGGTGGCTGCCTTTATAGGAATGGGCAAGAACGACTTCCTGTGACCAGCTGATCTCTCTTCGCTTGGAAACACTTTACTGTGAGTTTCAGGGCTCCATGCCCTTGTGGTTTCCTCTCACCTCACTGGTTCCTCCTCTTTGCCTCCTCTCTCTGTCTACATTATTTCTGTCATAATCTTATTCAGGTTCATGGCTTCAGATTCCACCTCCATGTCCATCACTCCCAAAAGTGTATGTCTAGTCCAGACCCTGAGGGCCACACTCAATGCCCAGCTGTAGACTCTGCATCTGCACTCTGACTTCCACTTGGCATCTCAAATTCAACTTGTGCCACCCCAGCTCTGGCTCATCCCCCAAACACACTCTACCTCACTTTCCCCAGCTCAAAGTGATGACTGCTTAGTCCTTTCTATTGCTCAGACCAAAGGCCTCATAGTACCTCTTAACTACTTTCTTTCCACTTACATTCAAGAAGTCCTATTCCTTCCATGCATCATCTACCCAGGATGAGAGCACTTCTTGCCAGGTCCATGGCTTCCACCCAGCCCAAACCACCACCATCTCTCTCTCTAGGGCAATGTCACGGCCACCTTCCAGTCTCCTGCTGCTGCTCTTGCCACCTGCAGTCCATTCTCCACACACCAGCCTGTAAATGCATAAATCAGAATCCCTCTTGACCTGTTCAGAGCCCTGCAGTAGCACCTGCCCAAGGAAAAGTCAGAGCTGTCAGGGGCCTTATGATCCCCCATTACCTCTGTGGCTGCATCTCCCCTGTTCATCTCCGGCTCCGCTGCTCAGCAGCTCGATTTCTCACATATCACACTCCATGCACTCCCCTGGCTCAGGAGCTGGGCTCCAGGTGTTCCCATACCTGGAATGCTTTCTGCAGATTTCCACAGGACTGTACCCAAATGCCCTCAAAGTCCCTCATTTCAGACTGCAACAGGCACCTTTCAACCAGCACGTGAGATCACCTTTATCCCCTTACGCTGCTCCACTCTTTTCCATAGCAGTTACCTTTTTTATGGAAGCATTTATTATCCTTTATAGGAAGCGTGGTTTCCTCCACTAGAACAAGAGCCCTGTGAAGTAAGAATCTCTCTGTTTTAGTCACGGATATATCCTGAGCACCTCAAATACCAAGGAAGCTCCAGAAGTACCTGTTGGCTGACTGAATAAGAATGGCACGTGGTATTAAACGATAAGGGCTATGGAAAAAAAATTAAAATGGGGCAGCAGGAGGGAGGTTGGGGCAGGGTGAGAGTACCCCAGATCAAGGCTAGCCCTGCCTGGGTCAGGCCCAAAGGTCCCCACACTCAGCAGGGTTGCTAGGAAGCCCAACCCAGCGTTTGCTCCTGTTCCCTGCCTATAGTCACAGAATAAAAAAAGCCCAACAGGCACCAGTCATTCAAGCCCTCACAGATAAGCACTGTCCCACCTTCCTCTGATGACCCACTCTCCCATTCCAATGTTCCTATGTGTGGGGTTGAGGCTGGACAGAGTAGAGTCTCCCTGGGGCAGCCCCGCATTAATTCACTATTTCTTCCATAAGTGTTTACCAAGGGGTGACCTGGGCTAGACACTAGGTACATGAGAAGAAGGGACACGGCAAGAATTTGAAGGATTTATAGAGTCCTTGCCCCACAGTGAGGAGTGTGGGGAAGTAAAGGATGGATCCAACAGTAAAAGCAACAACAACAGCCAAACAAATAAAAATCCAGCTTCATTATGGGCAGTGTGAATAATGAAGAAAAGGAACCAAGCTGATGTCCAGAGTATGGTGTTTATGTCCAATGCAGCAGGAAAGGTATATCTGAGAAGGGGACATCTGAGCTAAGATGAAACTGGAGGCCTGGCTGAGCAGGGAAAGAGAAGCCATTCCAGGAAGATAGCATAACAAGTGCAAAGATCCCCAAGGAAAGAACAAGTTTGGTATGTTGGAGGAATATGAAGAAAGTGGTTGGGTCTAATGGAAGAAATAGCTCAAAGTTCAATGGAAAGCTCAAAGGCATGAAGGAACAGACCACAGACAAGAGATCTGGAGGCCAAATCCAGGCGTCCTATTGTGCAAACAAGAGTTCTAGAAGGAGAAAAAGGGATGGCTGAAATAGAGGCACAAACCAAATAAATGATAGAAGAAAACTTTTCTGACTTGAAGAAAAAGCTGTGTCTGCAGATGGGAGGTACTGGCCTCATTCCCAGGCAGTATGGAAAAGGAAAGACTATAGTGAATTCTTAAACTCCAAGGAGAAAGAGAACATTGTACAAGCTCACAGATAGATAGAACAAGTCACCTACCAAGGAGGAAGGGCCAACTGGCCTTAAACTCTCCCCCGTAACAGGTAAATTATCCTGAAGGGTCAGTCCTCATGCCTGGAGGGAGAAGGTAGCCATTAATGTAACGGAAAAAGTAGTGAAATTTCCAAATTACCAAGAGAAAAAATGGAATGAGTTATATCTTAAAAGAGAGAGAGAAAAGAGGAAAGTAGTAAGTAGTTGGTAGTTTCATATAGTTCAATTGAATAGAAAGATAAAATCATAAAGTAAAAAAGAATAAGCATAAAGGAATTATGGAATGAGCAAACATTCATGATTGCATAATGTGATGATTGGAAATCTAGAAAATCAAAAGGACTTCTTTGAAAACTACTACAATTAATAAGAGAAAATGTTAAGGTAATAAATACAAGAAAAATATGTCAAAAATTTCCTACAAATAAGCCCCTAGAAATCAATAAGAATGAGGAAAATATTCAATTAACAATAACAGAGCTATAAAATATTTAGGAATAATTTATTATGAAAAGTATAGGAATTGTACTAGATGGGAAATTTCCTACAGAAAATTGTATTAAGAGTCTTAGAGGTCGGGGAATGGGGTCAGGATTCATCCATCACTTGAAACTGGACACTTGCCACTTTGGACAAAATTTGGATTTTTTTTTTACCCTTTTTTAAAAAGTTTTTAAAATGTTTATTTATTTTTGAGAGAGAGAGAGAGGCAGAGCATGAGCGAGGGAGGGGCAGAGAGAGAGAGACACAGAATCCAAAGCAAGCTCCAGGCTCCGAGCTGTTAGCACAGAGCCTGACCCAGGGCTTGAACTCAACAGCTATGAGATCATGACCTGAGCTGAAGTCAGATGCTTAACCGACTGAGCCAACCAGGTGCCCCTTTAATTTTTGCTTCATGTTTATTTTTGAGAGAAAGAGAGAGAGAGAGAGGCAGAGAGAGATGGAGACACAGAATCTGAACCAGGCTCCAGGCTCTGAGCTGTCAGCACAGAGCCTGACGTGGGGCTCAAACTCACAAGCTGTGAGATCATGATCTGAGCTGAAGTTGGATGCTTAACTGACTGAGCCACCCAGGTGCCCCGGGACACAATTTGGATTTATTAGCAAAGACAAAGGAGAAAAAGGGTATTGGGAGGCAACCAAAAGAACCTCACAACATGAAAAAATAGTCAAGTTCATCAGAAGGCAAGGAATACAAATCAAAGTTAAAATGTAACAATGGCAAAACTATGGAGAGAATAAAAAGATCCGTGGTTGCCAGGCATTTGAGGGAGAGGGAGAGATGAATAAATGGGTGGAACACGGAGGATTTTTTAGGGCAGTGAAACTGTTCTGTATAATACTATAATGGTGGGCTCATGTCATTATCCATTTGTCAAAACCCATAGAATGTACAACAAAAAGAATGAACTCTATGTAAACTCTGGACTTCGGTTGATAACAGGTCAATATTGGTTCATTGATTCTAACAGTCATACCACACTGATGTGGGATGCTGATGGTGAGCAAGGCTGTGTGTTGGGGCAAAGAGGTGATATATGGGAACTCTGTACTTTCTGCTCAATTTTGCTATGAACCTGAAACCACTCCTTTAAGAAAAGGCTATTAAATTTAACATTTTTTAATGTTCATTTATTTATTTGGAGAGAGAGAGAGAGCACAAGTGGTAGAAACGCAGAGAGAAGAAGAAACGGAATCCCAAGCAGGCTCTGCACCATCAGTGCAGAGCCCAATACAGGCTCAAACTCACGAACCTCGAAATCATGACCTGAGCGGAGATCAGGAATTGACTGTGCCACCCAGGCACCCCAAGGCTATTCATTTTTTTTAAATGTTTATTTATTTTGAGAGAGAATGGGAGAGCGCGCGCGCACACACACACACACACACACACACACACACACACACACACACACACAAGAGAGCTGGGGAGGGGCAGAAAAAGAGGGAGAGAAAGAATCCCAAGCAGGCTCTGCGCTGTCAGCACACAGACCCATGTGGGCCTTGATCTCATGAACGGTGAGATCATGACCTGAGTCAAAATCAAGAGTCAGACGCTTAACTGACTGAGCCACCCAGGCACCCTGGCTATTAATGTTTTTTAAGAAGAGAAACAAGGTAAGTCACTTTATATTTAGTAAACTAGCAAAAGTTAAAAAGAACTGCACCAACTCTTGCTTTTCAGGATGTAAGGAAAAGGATTTGTCCCAACATTACTGACAAAGACTGGTTACAACCTTTTTGGAAAGCAATTTTGCAAACCCCAGTAAAATAAAAATGCAAACGCCTTTAAACCCTATAGTCGCAAACTTTGGATTCTCACTTATAGAAATAAAAGCACTGAGATGTGGGCTATATGGTCAGGGATATTTATTGCTACATCATGTGTAGTGGGAAAAAAATTGCAAAGTGATGGCCCATCCACAAGGCCATGGTTAGGAACATTTTGGTGCCTTCACACTGTTCTGGCTACTATGCTATGTAACAAATTACCCAGCTTTAGTGGCTTAAAACAGTTACATTTATTTGCTCACAAATCTGCCGTTTGAGCAAGATTCAGCAGAAACTGTTCTCTGCTGCATCCGTTTGGGCAGCTTGAATGCTGGGGCTGAAATCATCCAAAGTTCCTCACTTGAGGTATAGCTGTCAGCTGAGGCTCAGGCTGAGACCTGAAATGCCCACGCGTGGCCTCCATGTGCCCTGGGCCTCCTCACAACTTGGTGGCTAGATTCCAAGGATGGTTGTCCCAAGAGAGAAGAAGCCAGGTGGAAGCTGTATCCCCTTTCTAACCTAGACTCAGAAGTCGCAGTGTCTTTTCTGCCTCATTTTATTCATTAGAAGCAAAGTCACTAAGTCTGGGATATATGTTCAAGGAGAGGGAAATTAGACTCCACCTTTCACTGGAGAAGTACCAAAAAGTCTGGGGACAGAGTTTTGTTTTTGTTTTTAATTTTTTAAATGTTTTTAATTTTTTATTTTTGAGAGAGAGAGACAGAGTGTGAGTGGGGGAGGGCCAGAGAGAGAGGGAGACACAGAATCCAAAGCAGGCTCCAGGCTGTGAGCTGTCAGCACAGAGCCCGACTTGGGGTTCAAACCATGAGATCATGATCTGAGCCAAAGTCAGATGCCAACTGAGCCACTCAGGCACCCCTGTTTTGTTTTGTTTTTGTTTTTGTTTTTGTTTTTGTTTTGTTTTGTTTTGTTTTTGAGAGAAAGGCACGAGAGGGGGAGAGGGGAAGAGGGGCAGAGGGAGAGAGAGAAAGGATCTTAAGCAGGCTCCATGCTTAGCGTGGAGCCCAACACAGGGCTCGATCCCATAACCCTGGGAACATGACCTGAGCCAAAATCAAGAGATGGATGCTCAACCGACTGAGTCACCCAGGTGTCCCTTGGGGACAGGTTTTATGTCATCATCAAAAAGAAGGAATTGGAATAACACCACTTGAATTGGAGGGCTTGAAACAAGTTGAGATGAATGAGAAAAGAAAGATGCAGAAAAGTGGGTACAAAATGGCCTAATGTACACAACAAAGGCAAACCACTCTATGTCAGTGTAAGTTGACCCATGTACATCACAGGTTTGGACTCCATTTATTTGCATATTTTCCTATAAATACAGTACAGTACTGCATATGTATTTTCTCTTATGATTTTCTTTCCTCTAGCTTACTTTATTGTAAGAATGGAGTACATAATACATATAACATACAAAATGTGTCGAACAACCGTTCATGTTATTGGTAAGGCTTCTGGTCAACAGTAGGCTATTAAATTAAAAAACATTTTTAATGTTTATTTTTGAGAGAGAGAGAGAGAGAGAGAGAACACAAGCGGGGAAGGGGCAGAGAGAAGGAGACACAGAATCCGAAGCAGGCTCTGGGCTCTGAGCCGTCAGCACAGAGTAGGCTATTAAATTTTTGAGGAGTCAAAAGTTATACATGGGGTTTTTTTTGACTGTGCAGAGGGTTGGTGCCCCCTAACCTGCGTGTTGTTCAAGGGATAAAAGATAAAGACTGTGCTAAGACCCAGCAGTTAGGATGGGTTCTCCCTTATGCATTTAATTATAGGTGTTTATATCACCATATGAAGAAAGTGGCTATTTATTTGTTGTTGTTTTTTAAGTAAGCTCTACACCCAATGTGGGGCTTGAACCCCCCACCTGGAAATCAAAAGTCACATGCTCCACTGACTGAGCCAGCCAGGTGCCCCAAGAAAGTGTTTTTTTAGAGAGGCATGTTTAAGTGGTTAAGGATCAAGAAAATCGAGGTAATGACCACCTCATATTAAGCCAAGACAGAGCAGGGAGGAATGACTGAAGAGCTGCAGGGACACTGCAGGGCGCCAGGAGTGTTTGGCCTGTGAGAAATCATTGAGCGGAATGTCTTTGTTTTATGCACCTTTCGGTATTAGTTATATTCCACACTTTGAAAATTTTTTAAATTAAAAAAAAAAAAGGCAAAGCAAAGCAAACACTGCAGAAGGTTCCCAGTGGGTGGAGAGTGAGGAGCCCAGGGGAGGGATCCCAGCCCAGACCACTGGACACTCAGCTCAGCACAGTGTCCCAGGTGGAGGTATAAACCTGGGGTTGAGCAGCATGGAGATAACACCCAAAGCCACGCTGCTTCTAACAAAATGCTGAAGGGTCCCAGGGTGGGGAGTGGAGTGGAGCCCTCCCTGGGACACTCAACATTTAAAAAAAAAAATTTTTTTTTTTAATCTTTATTTTTGAGAGAGTGAGAGAGAGACAGAGTGAGAGCAGGGGAGGCACAGAGAGAGAAGGAGACACAGAATCCAAAGCAGGCTCCAGGCTCCGAGCTGTCAGCACAGAGCCCGACGCGGGGCTTAAACCCACGAACCGTGAGTTCATGACCTGAGCCGAAGTCGGACGCTTAACCGACTGAGCCACCCAGGCGCCCCTGGAACACTCAACATTTAACTGTAGTCTGAGTTAAAGCTGGCAACCAGGAGAACTGGATGTTCCCAAGAAGGTGGTCGGTCCTTGAAGCATGAGGGAGGAGTCCATTGTGGTGACTTCAGCTAAGACTCTGGGGAGCCAGCATATGCTTTGGCTCCACTCTTGTAAATCTCCGGGGACTGCGGTGCTGTACTGTGGCCAGAACAGGAGGTGAGGAGGCGACTATAGGGAAGTCTCAAGGCTTTTGCCATGAAAAGAGAACAGTGGGGCAGGAGCTAGGGGGGCACATGGGGAACGGAGGAGGAGCCTGGGGCTTCTGACCCATCGTTTCTGTGTTCTTTAAAGATGAGGTGAGGCCATTGCTGAGGGGGCAGGGGCACAAAAGGTTAGAGGATGAGCCAAGGGCCAGGCAGCGAGCACTGCAAGGGGCCTGGAGATGAAGCGTGGCGGAGGTTGCTGAGCAGAGACCTTGTCTCTGGGGTGCAAGTAGCTGGGCCCCAGGCAGGGATCTGCCAGGGCGAAAGAAGTTGTCCAAAAGTGGAGGAGTGAGAGTTGGACCAGAAGATGGAGGCAGCCTTTCTGTGCTAGAGATCCCAGTTGGGGACCACTTTGTTCTTCCCACACAGCCCTGGCCTGGGATTGAGGAAGGGAGGGCTCCTCTCTGCTGGGGCCAAGGCCAGGGCCAGGGAAAGGGTCTGGAGGGAGTGTGTGGGTAGAGCTGTTCTGGGGTCAGTTATCTATCAGAAACCCTTCCCTGCCTGTTCCTTAAATCAAGCTGGCCATTCTCCATCAACTCCACCCCCCAGGGCCCAGGGCTCCCAAGGTCCCCAGTGTCAGAGGGTTGTACAGGCAGCTCCGAGCCCGGTTCAGAACATGATGTTCCCACCACGGCAGGGGCAGGACTCAGGTCCCCCACAACCCTACCTCCTCCCCTGCATCCATAGCTCTGGGAAGTATGCCAGTTGGGGAGGGGCTGGCTGCAAATCACTCCCGATTTTGTTGTTGTTGTTATGGAACAAAAGGCAGGAAAATTACCAAGAAAAGGCTCCCACAGGACTAAGATGGAGGCAGCTCCTAGCACATTGTCCTGGACACACACCTCGTCCTCACCATGTCCAGGCTGCGAAGAGCCACAAAGGACACTGGAAATTCCCATTGTGCTGGAAGGCCGCCTGGTCTCAGCGAGCCCTACTCTGGCACTCTTAATGTACCTTTGCCTTCACTTTGTAAACCTGGCCCATGACCAGTTCCCAGGCGCAAGGCTAGCCCTCCTGGGATATAAAACTAGCTTTATCCATTTTTCAGGTATGAGAATAACTCACATAGGTTTTCAGTTGTGAGGCCAGTTCTCTGTTAGGGAGTGGGCCTGTTTTTTGCTGTGAGCCAGAGATGCCCAGCTTAAAGTGATCACAAGGGAGAGACCATACCAGCCACTGAACCCCAGCCCCCTACTGTGGTTGGGCCTAGGCCCAGCCCAGGCAGGTGAGGGGCCGGACTGGAATTCCACTGGGCCAAGGCATGTAGGCAAAGCCAAGGGCAGTGGAGTGGATGCCCTCCAATAGCCTGCTTCCTTCTTTACAGAGGAGGAAGCCAAGGTGCTGGAGGGTCTCCAACTCCTCATCTGACCAGCCTTAGCCTGGAGCTGCCAGTCCAGTGGAGCCATCTTGAGTTCTGAAGGGTCAGTGCCCTGAGTTGGGGGGCTGGGGGTCATGTGCTTTCTGTCTCCCAGCTCTGTCCTGGTTAGGAGAGCACTCTGGCTTCCAGAGCTGGAAGCTTCAACAGCCCCTCATCTGGGGTCATATGAATCTGTATGTGGCCTCATTTTGCATCCTGGGCATGGGGCTGTGGGCCAGCTCTGGGACAGGACGCCAGGAGTCCAACGTGGCTCATGTGCGATTCCATCTTGCTTGGGATTGATGCACATCTGCCCCAAAGGCCTCTGCCCTGATTGTCCTACAGATCCGAGCCTCGGCATTAGGTCCCCCACTCCTCCAGCTGCCCAGGCTGGGCTCATGGCAGGCATGGGAGAGTGTGCTACAGATGTCCCATCGAGCCTAGGCCTTTCACTTTCAAAATGAAAATGTCCAGGCTAGCTATGCTTGGATGTTATGCTGGAAAGTGCTGGTTTGCTTGTCTGGTGGGTCTAGACTTAAGCTTTTCCTTTTTACCAGTTTGCCAGAAAAATAACTAACTGCAAATCCCTGCTTCCTCATTCTGGGGGCCTGAGGACCTGGCCAGAAAAGAGATTGCTGGATCTGGCTTTCTGCAGAGTACACAGTGACTTTTGACCCTTGGCTCAGTGCAATTCTGCACAGGGAGGAAGTGGTAGGGCGATGGCCAAGAAGGCCATGGAGATTTGGCTGGTACTATTTAGACCTCCTTCTCCAACAGCTGACCGGCAAATGCCCATCCTTCTGCCTATCAGGATGGACTGATTGGTGGGGTCAGGTCCTGGCTTTCCTAGTGTCTGTGGGTAGCTCCTTTGGTTTCACACTCCAGCCTGGGCAGCCTTCTGCCCTCTAGTCTACAAATGGGTTGGGCACTGCTTGACTTATGCACTTAAAGACAAGCCAGATAACTGGTTTGATAGAAGAGAAAGAAGTGCTCACAGGAGCAAGGATTCTGGTTGGGAAGAACTCAAAGAAAAAGGGGTAGAAATGTCACACAGTAGAAACAAATTTCAGAAAAGTTTGATTTTTTAGCACATGACATTACAAAATGCAACCTAGACCCAAAAGGCATCTCTGGCCAAGTTTCACCATGATGTTTAGGATGACTAGGATGACGGTGACAATTTCTGAGGAGTCCCTACCTGGAGGGAGTCTCCTTCAAATCTCAAATCTAGTCTTTCTCCTTTTACAGGGCCTCAGATGCTTGTGTAACCAGAATGGTGTGATGTGGGCTAGAGCAGTGAGGGGTAGTGCATGCTTGGCACTCACTTTACGAAGAGGCAATGGCAGCCCTGAAGGAGAAAAACAGCATGACCAAGGGAGGCAATAAGGTATTGGGAACATGGGCTCCATCATCAGTGGAAGAAAGGTCCAGAATGCCTTGGTGAATCTTACTATCATTGTTCTTGCTAATTCCTGGAGTTTAAACACAGTGTCAGGAATGTCCACAGCAGGTCACCAAAATGTGCTCAATGAATAAATAAACTGAGTTCAGACCGAATTTCTAACACTCTCATTTAGAACTTGGGTAATACTCATCTAAATTCACAAGTGGTCATTATTCAGTGTGTTCCTGGTCAACACTCTGCATTTTATCTGCATATCCCCCATATAACCAGGTAACAGTATCTGTGCCATCATCTGTGACAGAGCAGTCTGTAGAGGAGATGGGTAAAGGAAGCAAAATTTATACTTAACATGATGCCTTATGAGACAACCACAGATTCCTTAATCACAATATAAGTAAACTGTTTTAATTGTTATAAAATGAATGCACTAAGATCACCGAGGATATATTCAGGTACCTTTGATGGGGCAAATTCAGAGCTTCATGTTAGAACATTCAAGAAAGCAAAGTCCTCAAGTGACATGTACTCTGAGACTGTGAACAATATGATCTTAACATTGTCCTGGCGCTTAATAACTGTTCATAGCAACACCACCACTAAAACCACAAAGGCCAAACCATTTAATTTTAAAGGCCATTTTGGCTTTGAGAGAGTTCAACTACTAGTTTCTTGAGCCCCAAGGGGATATTTTGTATGTTCACCCACTACTTGACACTTGTGTACCACCAGGTCAAGGCAAGATCAAACTGGAACACGATTTTATCGTAGAACAGCTTCTTTTGGTCACTTGGAAAGAAACCGCAGGCACACTGAGTTATCACAGAATCATCGCTAGTTCTTGTTACAGCCACGTTACCGAGAAGGAAATGGTAGAAGTAACACTGTCAGACAGGAGTTTTCCGCTGAGCTTCATTGGTGAGTTTATCTTCCCTGCAAGGGATATACTGGATGCCCTTCCACACCATCTTCAACAACTCAAATACCATGCTGTCATAGTTAATTTTATGTGTCAAGTTGACTGGGCCATGGGGTGCCTAGATATTTGGTCAACCATTGTTCTGGGAGTTTCTGTAAGGGTGCTTTGGGATGAAATTAACATTTAAATCAGTAGATTAAGTAACGCACATTGCCCTCCCCAATGTGGGTGGGCCTCATCAAATTAGTTGAAGGCCCAAATATAACACAAGGACTGACACTCAAGTAAGAGAATTTTCCTGCCTGCCTTCAAACTGGGGCATTAGCTCTTCCTGAATCTTGAGCCTGCCAGCCTCTGGAAAGGAACTACACTATCAACTCTTATGGTTCTTAACCTTTCAGATTCAGACTAGAATTTAATCATCAGCTCTCCTTGGTCTATAGTTTGCCAGCTTATCATGCAGATCATGAGACCTGCCTGCCTCCATAATTGCATGAGTCAATTCCTTATAATAAATCTCTTTACACACACACACACACACACACACACACACACACACACAATCCTTATTGGTTCTTATTGGAGAACCCTAATACATACTCCCAGGTCTCCTCTCTAATTTTCAAGAGCTCACATCCCAATCCCAATAATGTATCTGCCAGATGGGTACTATTATGGCCTGGAACCCTGAAATGAGAGGACAAACAACACAGGGCTGCACCAGAAAGTCAGACATGATTTGTCAGCCTTTATTAACCAAGAGCAAAGCCGAGCCCTAGAGTTTCCTTTAAAAAAAACCCAACCTTGTTTATGGCAAACAATGATTTAATTATATGTTCAATACTACAGAGCAAGAATTGATCACTTTCTAATCACTCATTCTTCTGAGATTAAAATGTAAGTGTAAAACAGTTAAAATAAGATTGTCCCCAATGATTTAAAAACAATTCCAATTGACAGACATTTCAAACACTATGTGTAGAACTCAGGACCAAAAAAAAGACCTTAAAACATTTTACCTTTGAGGTAGCACAATAATGCTGAATTAGATTTCTTTTATTACAATGAGCTTAAGAAAACAATGAGGAATCTACCTTTTGCTCAAGGTGGGCTAAATGGTTTTCTGCAAATCCCCCATGAGGTTAGTGACAGTTTTCTTTTTTTCTTTTTCTTTTTCTTTTTTTTTTTTTACGTATAAAGATAGCCCTGCAGTGTGTAAAAGGAAACCCACAGGGGAAGGCTGCTTCCCATAAAATAGACATTAGAATCATTGAGGAACGTCAGCAGTCAAGACAGGAGGAACAAGAGGTAATTGTAGTGAAAAACCAAACAACTTGTATCTTGTCAAGAATGGTTTACAAGAACGTGTCAAGAACAAAAATTTCAACATTAGCCCACTGAAAACAAAAATTAAAAGATGACGTTCATGGGTCTTTTCCCTTCTTCTCTGTGCAAAAATGCTTTCACTTTTTTGAAATGAGATAAGATTGTTTCTACACTGCGACATGACATGGAAATTCTGTGTGCCCAGGGTGCTGCTGGGCACCAGTGGCACTTCTCACTGACTACCATTGTGAGCAGAGAATCTGGGCAATAAGAGGATGAACATGACCCCTCCTGGCTACAGAGCCATTTCTTGCCACTTTGCTGCTGAATTCACTCATTAAACTGCTCAAAGAAAAACTGCACTCTCACTTGAGAATCTATAGCACTTATATATAAAGACTATCAACTAAGAGGATAGCCCACGTCAACCCTTTCTTCAGAGAATACAGCCAAAAGAAGAGAGTGGGTGTGATAAACTGAGGCCAGAAGGAAGGATAATACTGTAGGTTGGACCTCAAGGCTCTCAGGAATATTCTTTACCATCCCAAACAATAGCTAAAATCCAGGAAAGAGGGCATGAAGCTCTAACCCATGGAAGAGAACAATATAAAACAATTAACACAGGGATCTCTTCCTAATATGCTCCTCCCCTTGAGGCTCACCCAACAGTTCAGGGCTTGCCTGACATAATGTGGACACTGGAGCCCTCAGCTGAGCTTGGTCTGCCACCTTTGAATCTCCATGCTGCAAAGAGAACTGGGACACTGTCAGACTCCTGGCACCTTGGTAATGGTTGTATCCTATTTCACTCACCCTGGTCCTTTTAAGGTCTTCCTCAAGCCAAACCCCCAAAGGGCCCTGTATGCAGTGAGGGTTTGGGCTCATGATCTATATATCAATCTGTAGTTAGAGCAGGAGGACTTAAGACTGATGGATTTTACTCTGTAAAACAGCAACCATCAGTGAGTTGGGGATATCAAAGAGGCTTCTGTGAAGAGGAAGACTGAATTGGGATGTGCAAGGAGGCAGGCTGAAAAGGCCCATGCCTAGCAGCCTGCAGGAGTGACTCTGGCACTAAGCTCACAGCCAGCCCTAACTAAAGCTGGCATGGGGGGTACAAAGAGGGCATCTGCTCAGTAGTTAAACAGTGTCCTCACATAGTTGGGGCCAGACCTCTGTGACGCTCCTAAAGCTCAATGTACCTGCCACTTTTGCAATAAACAGGGGTGATTCCTGTCTGCTAAAGTGCAAGATCTGCTTTCCTAACTTACTTGATAATAAAGCAACACCCTGGAGAAGAACAACCTTGGAAAATCGTGGGAAAAACCACACGGGCTTTCCCAGTGCTAGCTGCCTGTTTTGGGGTATTAGTTACAACCTCTCACGATTCTGAGACCTGCGATGCAGGCTACCTAGGGCAGTGTGAAAAGAGTCCTTCTGCTTTCACATCACAGAATGCAAGAAAAGGGGAGAATTGACCAAAGTTGTGGTAGGTCACCCTTCCGGAAATCTCTCCACCACACTGTCCATGGCAAAAGCAGAGAGCCTGGCTTATGTGGACAATGGAAGTGACATGTGGGCTCCATCACTATCTATAACAGGAATAATTCAAGCCCCAGCATGTGATCTCTTAGGGATCTATTGAGTGACACAAATTGAAAAAATAAATCATATTGGGAAGGGCCTCCTGATTTAATATAAACTTGGCTACAACATTCAAATTATCTCTATGCAGCCTTCACACTACTCTTAGGATCTCTTGTAGTTTCTTGATTCTAAGTCATTGTGAAGGAAAAAAAAAATCCATTCTGAAATATATTTAATTAGGATAATTCATCAGCATTCTACCTGATAGAATTAAAAGGCTAAAAAAGTTTTAAAATAAGCTAAATTACTTTCCTCTGGGGTTAATAATTGGAACCCCAAATATCCCAACACCTTAATTAGAAAGGTTTTTACAGTAATTCTATGAAATTGTGAGTAATTCTGATTTTTAAAAACAAAGCGTTGATCTTCAGGATGAATGCCTGAGTCAGCTGACAAACTGATACACGCGAATAGGTCTAATAAGAATTCCCAACACAGAAATAATTTTTTTTTATTTCAAAAAAAAAAAATAGCTGCTTCTTCTTTAAAGAAGAAATTATTAAAATTATTAAAATTGATAGTTCAACAGCAAAGCTATGTGATAACACCGGAGTAGAAGGAAAGGGCTCTCTTTTTAGTAGTACAACCTCTTGCTGGCACACCGCCATTAGCTGGTAGGGACAACTGGGAACAAGATGGCAGGAGTCGCCCAGGGAAGTATTTGGGTCAGATAAAGTGATGGCACGTCCAGACCCTGGCTCCTTAGAAATGCATAGTGATTCACTCATGCAAACTGCACAGAGATAAATAAAACAAAACAAAACCTACTAAAACAGAACAAAACACCCCAACCCAGAAAACCTTCCCTGGCTCTCTGCTACGTGAAGAATGTGCTGAACCCAAATTTTCTGCTCTAACACAGGTCCTCATGACCAATCGGTGTGCCCTGGCGCACTGACCTGCTGGGCCCTGGGCAGGGCCCTTTCCTAAACAGCACTGTGAGTCTGGAGACAGCTGTCACGGGTATAGCTGTCAGCAGACAGTACAATGCCACAGGACCACAGACCTCGGTCCTACCAGCTGCCATTTTCTACTGTAAAACCAAAGGCTACAATTGTGAACAAACGTGTGGACTTTCTCAAAGGACAAAGGAGAAGATCGAGGGCTACAACATTTCCTCCCTTGAGAAAGGTCGGGGGTGGGTGTCTACAGTTATACACAGGTTTGTGCAGACCTGTGGTGACTTCCAACAGCAACAGTAGCAGCCAGAGAGGAAAGGAAGATGATTACACTTTGGACTTTGTATCAGGCACTTAAATTGTTGGAGAGACATGCCGTTTTGAACCAAAGGTGTGACAACTGGGTTGGAATAATCATTACAAGTGGTCTAATAATGGGCTTTCAGAAGCAAAGTGGAGGAGGTATGGGTCGAACCTCTGCCCATCTTTTAGTGCTGACTTTCAAGTTTTCT
Source organism: Puma concolor (assembly GCF_028749965.1). Lineage (NCBI taxonomy): Eukaryota > Metazoa > Chordata > Mammalia > Carnivora > Felidae > Puma > Puma concolor. Next base: position 153,854,837 of record NC_141668.1, on the reverse strand, counting down.
AAATGCCCACGGCCATAGCAATGGCAGTGGCGGTGGCAACAGCAGGAACAGTTCTGTTGTGTCTGTCTTCTGTGTGTGTTCTGTGGCTGACCAGAAGGTTTTGGTGTCACACTGAGAAGGCTCTGTGGTGTGGCACACCTACTGCCCGGGATCGATCAAATCCATGCTGGAGCCAAACATCTTCACCAGTTGTTCCTCGTAGTGTGAGATGTTTCTCTTCATGATGTCCATACACGGCCCCAGAAGCCTCTCAAATGCTTGCACGTCCATAACTGCATTGTTAAAAAGAGGTGCACGAGAGAATGAATTCTCTACATCATTAATTCAAAGTCATTTCCCACATGCAAACTTTTTTCTTTTCAATTTTTAAAAATGTTTTTCATTTATTTTTGAGACAGAGAGAGACAGAGCGTGAGCAGCGGGGGGGCAGGGAGAGAGAGGGAGACACAGAATCTGAAGCAGGCTCCAGGCTCTGAGCTGTCAGCACAGAGCCCGACGCGGGGCTCAAACTCACGAACTGTGAGATCGTGACCCGAGCTGAAGTCGGATGCTTAACCGACTGAGCCACCGAGGCACCCCGCAAACTTTTTATTAAATATACCCATTCATGTTACAGGGGATAAGACTGTGGGATCCTGGGCACTTGGAAAAAGGAGGGATGTTTCTACGTTGAGTACAGCCTGACTGTGTCATCTCGGTTTGTGACTTTGCAGAGCCTGGCAGCACCTTTCTCTTGATCCCTACAGAATCCTGGACACCTGCCTCCATTTCTGCTCTTTTCACAGGCTATACTGCTGTATTGCTAAAGGATATATACCCATTTCTAGTTGGTCCCACAAGTTGTTCATGCCTGGATGTGTGAGAGAACTGGTGGAGTCAAGGCTTGCTGCTGGGAAAAAAATACTGCATGTTAGAAAAAAAAAGTATTATGCATAAAGAATTTATTTTTCTTACCTAAGCATTTGACGTCTCCCACTGCATAAGCTGAAGCAGCTCTGGGTTTGTTGGTGACCAGTGCAAGCTCTCCAAAGTACTGCCCCTTATGGCAACGGGCAATCTCGACCTCCTGGTTCCCACCATCCTTGTTTGCTTTAGTCTAGGGCAGGTGGAAAACATGACCTAGACTGATTCCAGAATCACAGCTGGACATGTCCAGTCACACACACTTGCAGTCCCGTCTCAGTACACTTAACACAATTATTTAGACATTCACTCTGCAGAGACGCTAACTGCACCATGTAAACTGCATGGGCTAATTAGTCTCTGGTTTAATTAGAGGAGCTGGCTTTTACCTCGGGCTTCATCCAATTCCTAACAACCTTTCAGAGGTAATGGATAAATATCAAGAGGTAAAGAGCAGACCATTTTCTTTGGAAGATTTTTATATATGTATATAAAATTATATATATATAATATATAATATTAATATATACTACACGATTATATAACATCAGTATATTATATATTAACATAAATATATTTATTATGTATTTTTATTTATTATACATACATATATGTATATGAATGCTCTCTTTTTGGTAGATGCTGACTTCTGAGGCACAGGGGAAAAGACAGGTCATTTGCAAATTCCTTCTAAATGATGTCAATGTTTCTCTTAGGTAAAGTCACAACCCTAGGCTACTTCTTGATTTGAGATCATGTCTTTCTTGGCCAATACTTCACAGTGACAAATTTTCTTTTTAGGTACTGTCTACATCTTAAGTTAGTGGTTCCCAAGGCACCTGGGTGGCTCAGTCAGTTAAGCGTCCAGCTCTTGATTTCAGCTCAGGTCATGATCTCATGGTTCGGTTCCTGAGTTCACGCCCCAAGTTGAGGTTCATGTACAGCCTGGCACTGGACTCAGCACTAACAAGCCTGCCTGGGATTCTCTCTCTCCTCTCTCTCTCTGCTCCTCCCTCATGCACACATGCACACTCTCTTTCTCAAAAACAAACTTAAAAATAGTTTAGGGGCGCCTGGGTGAGGGCTCAGTCAGGTGAGCATCTGACTTTGGCTCAGGTCATAATCTCATGGTTCGTGGGTTCGAGCCCCGCGTCAGGCTCTGTGCTGAGTGCTCAGAGCCTGGAGCCTGCTTCGGATTCTGTGCCCCCCTCTCTCTCTGCCCCTCCCCCGCTCATGCTCTGTCTCTCTCAAAAGTGAATAAAGATTAAGAAAAATGAAAAAAAAAATAGTTTAAAGACTTGGACGTAAATTTAAAAAAGTAAATTAAAAAAAAAAAAAACAGTTTAAGTTAGTGGTTTCCCCCCCTACCACCACACATTTTTTTAGAGGAGCTGAGTAACTAAAAACAATTTTTTATAATGTTCAACCTGGAAATTTAGTGGTTTAACTTTGTATTAAGAAATCGAACAGGTTGTAATTTATGCTTATCAAATTACTGAAAATAATGTACTATATTATATTTAATATCTAGAGGTTTTTTGTTTGGTTTTGCTTTTTTTTTTTTTTTTTTTTTTTTTTTTACAAATCCATTTGCCAAGCTAAGCAATAATTTGTTTAAGTAAAAAGATTATTTAGAGTTTATTTATAAGAATTAGTCTCAATCTTTAAGAGCTACTTTAAGTTATAGGCAAATAACCCTCCTTGCACACTACTGCCCTGACCTGTTTGCTCTGCAGTTGATCTGCTCCATTGGAGCCAACAATCCACTTCCAATTTCTGTAGCATTCTCTGGGGCTGCAGACACGTTTGTGCCCACCTAGTTGCTTCTCCAGAGTAGCATTTACCACATGGTCATGTGAACACCAGCCCCCTGAGGGTTTTGTTACAATGCAGATTCTGATTCAGTAGGTCTGGGGCAGAGTCTAAGATTGCATTCCTGACAAGCTCTCCCAACCCCCAGGGCCACAGTGCTGCTGGTCCCACACACCCAACACCACTAGGCTGTGATCAGGAGGTGTCAATGAGTATTTGAGAAATATGCAAACATGTATCACTAGTCCAAAAACAATAAGTAAAAGAACATAGATGTTTCAACCTATTGTTTCATGTGAAACAGCAGATCCATTTTTTTTTTTTTAATTTTTTTTAACGTTTATTTACCTTTGAGACAGAGAGAGACAGCATGAACGGGAGAGGGTCAGAGAGAGAGGGAGACACAGAATCTGAAACAGGCTCCAGGCTCTGAGCTGTCAGCACAGAGCCCGATGCGGGGCTCGAACTCATGGACCGTGAGATCATGACCTGAGCCGAAGTCGGATGCTTAACCGACTGAACCACCCAGGCGCCCCCAGCAGATCCATTTTTAATCACGAATCAAGCCACCTTACAGGGAGTAATCATATTTATCCTTCTCTATATAACCTTTACTAAAGATATTCTATAAGAGACTTCATATTAGGTCAGTATTATATTTAACTATTTTAACAAATTCTATATTCTTTTAAAAAATGTTTATTTTTTATGAGAGAAAGAGTGTAAGCTGTGGAGGGGCAGTGAGAGAGAGAATCCCAAGCAGGCTTGGTGCTGAGAGCCTGACGCATGGCTTGATCTCACAAACTGTGAGATCATGACCTGAGGCAAAATCAAGAGTTGGATATTTAACCAACTGAACCACACCCAGGTGCCCCTAAATATTCTATATTCTTAAAAAAAAATTGAACAGAGAAATCTGGTGATGACGGATTTATGATAAGGATCACTCCTCCTATCTATTGGTCATTTTAGGTCTTCCTATCCATGAAATGGTATAATAACAATGGTCCTACAGACCTCCCCTTCCAGTGCTCTAGAAAGGAAGTTTTTTTCATATTCAACACCCACATGTATGTCTTTATCATGTATTCCCCCCACTTTCTACTAGGGGTATTTATCTTTTTCTTATGGATCTGTAGCAATTATTTCTCATATCATTAATTATGTAACAGATGCAAAGGCAATAGGAACAAAGAGAAATATACTAAATCCCTATCACTGGAGGGACTTAAACATGGGTCTTTGCCAGTCACATGCCTCATATAACAATGACACTAGATACTAGACACACTTCCCATTTACAGCAAACAGCTACTTTCTGTGCACGCACTTGGCATAACTTGCCTCGTCACACACAGACTCACCTTGCTTCTGATCAGGATGCTCACCTCGCCGGACTCTATAATATAGAAGCTATCAGCCTTTTCACCCTGGAAAGGGAGAGGAGGTCATCAGAGCTATATATTGGCACAGGACACAGAAATAGATAATTTTCTCATTGCTCAAACTCCAATTTGTATTTAATTTGCAACTCTACAAATTAATCAGTGCCTAACAAATTCAGAACAAAATGAGAGGATCCTGGTCACCAGGGACTTCAGTCCAACTATGACTGACACATCTCTCACTTCCTAACATGGAATATTCACATTTCTCTCCACAAATATGCCCAGGCTGCCAACTGCTCACAGCATCACTATCTTTGCTGCTCATGTTAGTCTGCTATTGAAACCTGTGACTGGGACCAGTCGCCAAGGCTGCCACAGACAGTATCAAGGTGACTCCTGGCTACCTCTGGGCATGGGGCTCAAGGATAATGCAGCCCTCCAGAGGACAGTGTGGATCTGAAGAAAGCCCTGCCTTGGGGAGGGAGGTACTGTGATGTGGGTTGATGTCAACCTTATAAGCCTCAGGCTTTTCTTTCACTTGTTTGGATTTTAAACCACTTGGCTGAACCAGTCATTCAGGTAATTCAACAAGTAATTAAGTACTTACTATGTGCCAAGGCACTGTTCTAGGCATGTGAGACATATCAGTGGGCAAAACAAATATCCCTACCCTTGTGGAAATTACAGTCTAATATGGTAAACAAACTAAACAATCAACATAATGAATCAGCAAATTATACTGTTGTGTTGGAAGGCAATTAAATACTACAGGGAGGGAGCAATGTGGGATCTGGAGTGCTAGGGAAGGAGATGGCTACAGTATACAGCAGAGTTTCATCTGAGGGTGAGATCTGAGCAAAGGCTGGAATGAGGGGAGAGAGGCAAGCAGACACTGAGAAGAGGATTTCAGGCCAACTTCAGTATCTGACCCCTTCCTCTTAACGTTTGGGGCAACAACCATCTACACTGGATAATTCAATACTAGTCCTGTGTTCTCATTCCATGTGGGTCTTATGTCTTCAGTAGAGTCTATACTTCTTCTGAATTTTCCTAAGACTTAAGTGTCGTTGGCCACTGCACAGATCTCCAAGTGGACATCTTACAGCTGAGGCTGCCATTCTTGAGTAGTTAATCTAGTCCCAGTTCATTAGATAATAATCATTGCTTTATGTGAGTAAAAAGCACAGCTTTAAAAAGGGCTCTCTGTGGGTTTCTGTGCTGCCGTGCCCTGTACCCAGCAGAGCTAAATCAACATGAAGTTCTAGTGTTACCCAAATAGCTCCCTGAGAGTTGATGAAGGAAACTAAGGGGAAGCCAGAGGTTGGGTCACCAGGAGGTTGCTTCTAGGTCCAAGAAGGGAGTTTCACAAAGGAAGATGGGATTATCAGTATTCAGTGCTGTTGGAGGTCAAGATAAAGATTCAAATGTGTGCGGGGCGCCTGGGTGGCTCAGTCAGTTAAGCGTCCGACTTCAGCTCAGGTCGTGATCTCGAGGTCTGTGAGTTTGAGCCCCGCGTCGGGCTCTGTGCTGACAGCTCAGGGCCTGGAGCCTGTTTCAGATTCTGTGTCTCCCTCTCTCTGACCCTCCCCCGTTCATGCTCTGTCTCTCTCTGTCTCAAAAATAAATAAACGTTAAAAAAATAAAAAAGAAAAGATTCAAATGTGCAGAAACATTCTGGTGACCAAGAAGAGGGTGGTGAGTGGTAGGGATGAGCCACAAAAGTGACAGGTGGTGAAAGGTGGTACCTGAGCTCTTTTTGTTTAGATAGATGTGTAACAGCCATAATTTACAGTGCTAATTTTTCAAGGCTTCAGCCTGATGAATTTTTACACATTTATGCACCTGTGTGACCACCTCCTGGATCAAAACAGAAAACCTTTCTGGCCTCCAAAAGGGTCCTTATTGAGTCAAAACTACCATTGCTCCGACTATTAGGTGACCGTATCTGACTTCTCTCCTTGCAGTTTTCCTTAATTCCTGTTAAGGAAAGTAAGGCTGTTCCTGAACTTCATATAAATGGAATCCTACATGGCCTATCATATCTGGCTTCCTCTGGTCCACACTGTGAGACCACACTTCTAATATGCCTGGCTGTGAAAGGGATGAGAAGCTGGTAGCTGGAGCGAAAACAGTGAGTGGAGGAACGTGAGTGTATCCTGAAGAAAGACTCAGGCATGTCTACAGGGTGTGAAGAATGAGCCTGATGAACAGGGGAGCTCAAATAAAAGAGAATCTGCTAACAATGCTGTGCTCTGCTAACAGAGCTCACTCCCAGCAGGCACTCTGGTGAGTACCACATGTGCACTGACTGCTTCATGCAATTGCCCAAGAAGTCAATACAATTGGTACTATTACTACCCCATTTTACAGATGAGTTTCCTCAGAAGCTCAGAAGATAAATAACTGTCACAGGAGGCAGAGGAATAGCTGGTGGATTCAAGGTTGAGAGGAAATGGGAAGAAATATTATCCAGACCACGAGGAACAATGAGGCTTGCCTAGGTAAAAGCTCTTCTCTTTCTCTGGACCAGAGGAAGGACCATCTCTGATCCTCTTTTTTTAATTTTTTTTTTTAATGTTTATTATTTTTGAGAGACAGAGGGAGAGCAAGCAGGGGAGGGGCAGAGAGAGGGAGACACAGAATCTGAAGCAGGCTCCAGGGTCTGAGTTGTCAGTACAGAGACCAAAGCGGGGCTCGAACCCACGAACCATGAGAACATGACCCGAGCCGAAGTCGGATGCTTAACCAACTGAGCCACCAAGGCGCCCCTGAGCCTTTTAATTTTACTAATTTGCTAATACATCACCTGAAAGGATTATCATAGTTCACAAACAATTTAAGAAGAAAAAATTAAGGGGCGCCTGGGTGGCTTGGTCGGTTATGCGTCCGACTTCAGCCCAGGTCATGATCTCACGGTCCGTGAGTTCAAGCCCCGCGTCGGGCTCTGTGCTGACAGCTCAGAGCCTGGAGCCTGTTTCAGATTCTGTGTCTCCCTCTCTCTTTGCCCCTCCCCTGTTCATGCTCTGTCTCTCTCTGTCTCAAAAATAAACGTTAAAAAAAAATTAAAAAAAAAAAGAAGACAAAATTAAAAATGAAACCATGAATAATGATACGATCAACTGAAAATGGTCTATTTTTGAGGCATCTGAGGGGTACTGTTTGCATTTCCAGCCTCATGAAACAGCCTGGTTAGGCTGAGACAGAGATGGGCCAGGAGAGATATTTCCTGCTTCCCTCAGGTCCAGTGATAGATAGTGCATGCAAGCTGGCTGTTCAGACTTTGCAGGATGCCTCTCAGTTTTTAGGGGAGACAGAGCAGAATGAGATGACTACCCCAGTAGCAAAAAACAGGAGCTCAATGGAAGAATGTCCCTGCTTTTCAAATTGTTAAGTCTGCTAATAGCATCTGAGTATACATCTCACAGAAAGAACATTCCATTGTATATTTAGGAGTAAAGAAGCCAGACTATATTTTACATTTTTTTTAAAAAAGTTTATTTATTTATTTTGAGAGAGAGGGGGACCACAAGAGAGAGAGGGAGAGAGACATAATCCCAAGCAGGGTCCTCACTGTCAGCACAGAGGCCAATGTGGGGCTCAAACTCATGAACTACAAGATCATGACTTGAGCCAAAGTCAGACACTTAACTGACTGAGCCATCCAGGTACTGCTATTTTACATTTTTATAATTTTTTTATTAAAACATTTTTTTTTTTTTTTGGGGGCGCCTGGGTGGCGCAGTCGGTTAAGCGTCCGGCTTCAGCCAGGTCACGATCTCGCGGTCCGTGAGTTTGAGCCCCGCGTCAGGCTCTGGGCTGATGGCTTGGAGCCTGGAGCCTGTTTCCGATTCTGTGTCTCCCTCTCTCTCTGCCCCTCCCCCGCTCATGCTCTGTCTCTCTCTGTCCCAAAAATAAATAAAAACGTTGAAGAAAAAAAAAAATTAAAAAAAAAAAAACATTTTTTTTTTAACATTCATTTATTTTTGAGGGAGAGAGACACACACAGAGTGCAACGGGGGAGGGGCAGAGAAAGAGAGGAAGACCCAGAATCCGAAACAGCCTTTGGATTCTGAGCTGTCAGCAGAGCCTAATGTGGGATTGAACTCGAAAATGGCGAGATCATGACCTGAGACGAAGTCAGACGCTCAACCAACTGAGCCACCCAGGTGCCCTCCTATTTTATATTTTTTGTGAACATATCAGGTGTTTCAATAAACAGCTTCTGAACGTCTATGTGGCAGGCACTGACTATGTTATCATCCATATGCTAAAATTCACTGGGCTTTATATTAAATAAATGTCTTTTTTTCACAAATGATGATATAGGATCCATATCCCATCCTAAGAATGACCGAAACTTTAATTCAGGACATGGTATGGTACTTCCCTTTTTTTTTTTTTTTTAATGTTTATTTATTTTTGAGAGAGAGAGAGAGTGAGCACAAGCTGGGGAATGGCAGAGAGAGAGGGAGACACAGGATCCAAAGCAGGCTCCAGGCTCTGAGCTGTCAGCACAGAGCCCAACGCAGGGCTCTAATCCACGAACCTCCAGATCATGACCTGAGCCGAAGTCAGACGCTTAACCGACTGAGCCACCCAGACACCCCAACAAAATGGTACTTCAATGCTGAATACATGAAACATACTTTTTATAAAGTACAAACCAACTTCTGTCCATATCATCCAGAGAACAGGTAAAACATTCCATCAATTAGGATAAATGAGCAAATTATGAAAACACTACAAAGTATATAAACATAACATAAAAAAAAAAAACCCAGAGATAAAAATTTGTGTTGATGAACTTGAAAGGATGAAATAAAAGAAAACTCTAAGTGGGCAGCTGGCCAGGGGCCTCCCTGACAGCATATGTGGTCTAGAGAACACCTAGAGACAGGCAGAGATGCACACTAGCCTCCCACCAGCCCCTGCAATAAGCAGTGGCTTCTGTTCTTTCCACAGTATTTGGGCCCTTGCTGGACACCTGCATTAGCAAGGCACCCACCCTCAGACATAATGACCTGTGAAGAAAGCTGGGCTGTAGGAAGAAGCTGGTGGCATGCTGGTGCTGAAGAGTCACAGCATCCAAGCACAACTGTCCAAGGGGGCTTAGGGCAGCAATCTCTAAATGCTGGTGACCATCACTGATCTTCAGGATGTAGGGAAACTTCTCTTGGTTTCAGCTCAGGTCATGATCTTATGGTTTGTGGGTTCGAGAACCTGCATTGGGCTCTGTGCTGGCCGCCTGGAGCCTGCCTGGGATTCTCTCTCTCTCCCTTTCTCTCTGCCCCTCCTGTGCTCTCTCTCTCAAAATAAATAAATAAACTTAAAAAATACTAAAATGCCCATATTGGAAAAAGAAGACAGGCTAGAAAGTGAAAAGCTAAGCAACCAATTCAAGAGAACTGGGGAAAAAATAGCAAAACGAAGTCGAAGAAAGGAAATGAGATAAAGACAGAAAGTAATGAAATAGAAAACATTCAACCAGATTAATAAAAGGCAAAAAAGTGGTCCTTAAAACAGACTGAAAGAATTAGTAAGCCCCTTGCAAGATTGAATAAAAAAAAAAGAGAAGGCACAAAACGACAATATCAGGAATTAAGATGGGATCATTCTAGATGTTGTAGATACTTAAAAACGTGTTACAGGAACATTCTGACCTACTTGGTGCCAAAAAACATTGAATTTTAGATAAAATGAATAAATCCCTAGCAAAATAGGTCTTACCAAAACACACTGAAGAGTAGAAAACCTAAATAGTTTAACAATTAACAACTTAATTTGTGGTCAAAATCTTCCCACAGGGGCACCTGGGTGGCTCAGTTGGTTAAGCGTCTGACTCTTGGTTTTGGCTCAGGTCACGATCTCATGGTTCTGTGAGTTCAAGCCCTGTACTGGGCTCCACACCATCAGTATGGAGCCCACTTGGGATTATCACTCTCCCTCTCTCTCTGCCTCTCTCTCTCTCTCTCTCTTTCTGAAATAAGTTAAAAAAAAATCTTCCCACAAAAGAAACATCACTAAGTTCCTTAAGATATCCAAGGAATTCTAGTCTTAATACAAACTCCTCAGATAATAGTAAGAGAATAGAATCCCATTACGATTCTAACACCCTGATATCAAAATCTGACGAGGCTGATATAAGAAAGGAAAATTACGTATCAGCCTCACTTGGGAACACAGCCAGAAAATCTTTTTTTTTTTTTTTTTTAATTTTTTTTAACGTTTTATTTATTTTTGAGACAGAGAGAGACAGAGCATGAACGGGGCAGGGGCAGAGAGAGAGGGAGACACAGAATCGGAAGCAGGCTCCAGGCTCCGAGCCATCAGCCCAGAGCCCGACGTGGGGCTTGAACTCACGGACCATGAGATGGTGACCTGGCTGAAGTCGGATGCTTAACCGACTGAGCCACCCAGGCGCCCCATGAAAATCTTAAACAAAATATTAACAAATTGGATTCATCAACATATGAAATGGATACTACACAATGGCCAAGTCAGTTTATCTTATCTCAGCAACACAAGGCTGCTTTAAGATTTGAAAATCAGGGGCGCCTGGGTGGCGCAGTCGGTTAAGCGTCCGACTTCAGCCAGGTCACGATCTCGCGGTCCGTGAGTTCGAGCCCCGCGTCGGGCTCTGGGCTGATGGCTCAGAGCCTGGAGCCTGTTTCCGATTCTGTGTCTCCCTCTCTCTCTGCCCCTCCCCCGTTCATGCTCTGTCTCTCTCTGTCCCAAAAATAAATAAACGTTGAAAAAAAAAATTTAAAAAAAAAAAAAAAAAAAAAAAAAAGATTTGAAAATCAAATCAATGTAATCACTGAAGTCTTGTTAATAACAGCTAAAAACTAGAAACACACCTAATCTCCATCAGCAGTGGGAAGGCAAAGAGTTTATTTACATGCTGGAATACTATACAGCAATGAAAACCAACAAACTACAGCTGCACACAACAATGTGGGTGAATGTTGAGCAAAAGAAGGTACAAATAAAAGAATACATACATTCTAATTCCAATTTAGAAATTAAAGAAAAAGACCGCAAGACTTAGCCATATTGTTTATACACAGGTGGTAAAAATTATAAAGCAAAGCAAATATATGACTATGATAAAAGTCAGCATAGAGACATAGTGGAGGTCTGTGAATAGGAAGGGCAGAGCAGCTTCTGAGGTGTGAGGGTATTTCTCTGAAAACATCTAAAAAGTAAATTTCTGGATTATAGAATAAATTCAGCTTTACAGAATAAGGATAAACTTCTCTCAAAAGGGGTTCAGCTAAATTATTCTCCTATTCACTGTGAATAAAACTTCCTGCTACATCTTGGAATTATCAGATTCTTACCTTTTGCCAAACTAATAGGTATGAAAATAGTTCTCACTGGGGAGCCTGGGTGGCTCAGTTGGTTAAGCATCCAACTTTGGCTCAGGTCATGATCTCACTGTTTGTGAATTTGAGCCCCATATCGGGCTCTGTGCTGACAGCTCAGAGCCTAGAGCCTGCTTTAGATTCTGTGTCTCCCTCTCTCTCTGGCCCTCCCCTGCTCTCACTCTGTCTCTCTCTCAAAAATAAATAAACATTAAAAAATTAAAAAAAAATAGTTCTCATTGTGGCTTTTAATTTGCATTTCCTTGATTACTCAATGAAGCTGAAGCCAATTCATTTTTCACTGATGCCAGAACTATACTCTGAGAACACAATTCTCATAGTGATATCCTTCCTCTCTCTCAAAAACCTTTGAAAATGCTTTTCAAACATTTCACCAAGTTTTTTTTTTTTTTTAATTTCTTTAAGTTTATTTATTTATTTTTGAGAGAGAGAGAGAAAGCAGGGGAGGGGCAGAGAGGGAGAGAATCCCAAGCAGACTCTGCACTAACAGCGCGAATCCTGATGGGGGCTCAAACTCATGAACCATGAGATCATGACCTGAGCTGAAGTTAAGAGTTGATCACTTAACCAACTGAGCCACTCAGGCGCCCCTTCAAGTGTATTTTTACATACTAGCAATAAATAATTAGAAACTGAAGAAAGGAAAACCACTTACAATATCGTAAAAAATGTAAAATATCCAGGTATAAATTTAACAAAGATGTGTACGACTTGAAAAGTATAAAATACTACAGAGAAAAAGTAAAAGGTAACCTAGGGGCACCTGGGTGGCTCAGTCAGTTAAGCGTCTGACTTCAGCTAGGTTATAATCTTATAGTTCATGGATTCAAGCCCCACATTGGGCTCTCTGCTGTCAGCACAGAGCTCACAGTGGATCCTCTGTCTCCCTCTCTCTCTGCCGCTCCCTTGTGCTTGCTCTCTTTCAAAAATAGACATTAAAAAAAAAAAAATGACCTACATAGAGATATCCTAAGTTCATGAACCACTGACAGTAAGCTTTTTTGATTAGAATGTAAGTGACTGACACCAAGCTTTTGATTATTGAGGCAACCATTTCAAAGACACCTACCTTGACTAAACATATTGCCAGCCACACTAAATAAAGAGCCAGGCTGCCCCACCTATGAAGTCTCCCTTTTATTTTAAATGTTTATTTATTTATTTTGAGAGAGAGAGAGAGAGAGAGAGAGAGACAGAGAGAGAGACAGAGAGAGAGAGAGCGTGCCTGCGCGAGCGCGGGCGCGCGAGCAGGGGAGGGGCAGAGAGAATCCCAAGCAGGCTCTGTGCTGTCAGCACAGAACCTGATGCAGGGCTTGAACTCACAAACCATGAGATCATGACCTGTGCTGAAATAAACAGTTGGACGCTTAACTGACTGAACCATCCAGGTGCCCCATGAAGTTTCTCTTTCAGAAAGCCCTGAGAAATGCAGAAAACTGACCACTTGAGGGACCCCACTTTTCTCTTCCCACAACCCTAATTCCTGCTCTTATATTTTAAATTTGCCAATAAAGAGTGAACCTGCCAAACCCTGGGCAGCCCACCCTCATCCCCAATAAAGACAGAATTCCAGGTCCCCCACCCCCACCCTGTGACCTCACTGTGTGGCCCTGGGTGTGCCATATACCCTCCAGGATCTGTGAGTAATAAACTTTGTTTTTTCAAAGTTCCTTCATGGTTGTTGCTAAGCCTTGCAGTCATAACAAGAACCACAAGGGCCAGTCCAGACACAACACTGGCTCTGGAGAAATGTCTGTGGGGACTTTTGAGAAGTGGTACAGGACGAGGTGAGTGCCCCAGGCATTCCTAGCTGACAGCATCACTACTGATGGCCTGAGGCTGACACAAAACACTCACTATTGTTACAATGTCAATTTCTCCCCAAATTGATCTATAGTTTCAACATAATCCCCTCTGAAAAATCCCATTGGTAGAAAGTATTAAGCTGGTTCTAAAATATATACAGAAATGCAAAGAGCATTGAGGAGCCAAAATAATTATGAAAAAGAACAAAAATTTTGGAGGGCTTAAACTATCTGATTTTAAGACTTAGTATAAAAAGTTTTTATAATCAAGACAGTGCAGTATTGGCACAGAGGCAGACATGTAGATCAATGGAACAGAGACCAGAAATAGACCTAAAAATATACGGCCAAATAGTTTTCAGTACAAGTGTCAAGGCAACAAGATAGGATAATCTTTCCAACAAATGGTACTGGAACAATTGGACATCCACATGCAAAACCTTGTAAAAACCTTACAACAGTATAAAAATTAACTCAAAATGGATCACAGATCTAAATGTAGGAGTTAAAACTAGGAGATATCTATAACCATTCTGCTCAACATAGTAGCATGTGGCTATGGAGCACTTGAAATATGGCTTCTATAGATTTAGGTGTGCTGTAAGTACAAAATATACATTGAATTTTGAAGACTGAGAAAAAAAAGAATATAAAATATTTCATCATTAAATTTTTATATCACTTAGATGCTGAAATGGTATTATTTACAGATATTAAGTTAAATATGTCATATTATTAAAATTAAGTTCACCTTTTGAAAAAAACTTGGCTGCTAAAAAAATTTTAAATTACATCTGTCTCACATGATATTTATTGAATGGTGGCCTAAAGGTAAACATTATGAGAAAATTGTATTGACCTTGCAAAGATTCTCTTAAAATAGGACACAAGAAGAATGAATTGCAAGAGAAAAAAAAAAAAAAACTACAAACTAGACTCTTCAAAATTAAAAACTTTTGCTTTTTAAAAACTGCCATTAAGAAAATTAAGAGACAAGGCACTGCCACAGCTTGGAAGAAATATTTGCCAATCATCTGTCTGATAAACGATTTGTACTTAGAACACATAAAGAACTCTTACGACTTAATAATAAGAAACCAAATCACCTAACTGTAAACAGGGCAAAAGATTTACAAAAACTTCACCAAAGAAAACATAAGGATGGCAAGCAGTCACAGGAAAAGATGCGGCAAATGCAAATTAAAACCAAAATGAGACACCACTTCATACCCACTAGAATGGCTAAAAGTAAACAGACTGTTGATACTAAATGTTGATGAGGATGCATAGCAACTGGAATTCTGGTACAGTGCTAGGAGGATGCAAAGTGGTAGAGGCATTTTAAAAACGGTTTGGCAGGTTGTTAAATATGCTTTTACCATATGGCTTAGCAATTCCATAAAAACATATATCCACACAAAGACTTGTATAAAAGTGTCCACTGCAGCTCTATTCATGATTGCCCCAAACTGGAAAGACCTCCAATTCCCTCAACTGGTGAATGGAAAGATAAATTATGGTATATCCGTACAGTGGAATACTACTTAGCAATAAAAATAAACTATCTGCTGACACATACAACATGAAAAAAAATATCAAAAACATTGTGCTAAGAAATCAGACACAAAAGACCACATTATGATTGCATTTATATGAAATTCTAGAAAAGGAACTTCTGTAGTGTTGAAAAGCAAATCAGTAGCTTCCAGGAATAAGGGGGTGGAGCAGGGGATTGACTACAAATACAAGTGAGGAAACTTCTTGGGGTGATGGAAATGCCCTGTACTATGATTGCAGGGATGGCTACAAAACTCTAGAACTGTACACTTAAATTTGGTGATTTTATTGTATATAAAATACACTGTAACAAAGCTGCCAAAACAAACAGAACAACATAAAGCACAGTTTCTAATTCAGTAGGTCTGGGGTGGGGCCCAAGAACTTCATTTCTAATGATTCCTATCAAGTTCCCAGATGACACTGATGCTGCTGTTCTTGGGACCTCACCTGGAAACCCGTCTAGGGACACTGTCAAAAGGGGTCTATAATAAGCTGAGGTCATCTTAATTTGTGCCCATTCGGCACCATCTAGCACTCTCATCTTCAAGAGCACAGACACTCCAAAAAACACTGTAGCTTCTCATACCTCTTGACATACCTTCTAAAAACCTGCTGACATACCTCCTGAAGGCCTGGGGCTTTCAGGATGACATGAAGGCCCTTTGGGAGTAAATTAAAGCATCTCAGGTTCAGAAGCAAATGTGACTAGTCAACAGGTCCCATTCCTGCAACTCAGTGCTACATTCTTACCATACCAGGACACCTGTCCTGGAACACAGCTCACACCCACAGGCCTTGTTCATATTGTTCTCTTGCCCTGAAAGACCTTTCCCTGACCTCAACTGCTGAAGCTGCACTTATTCTTTAAGCCCAGCCCAAATGGCATTTCCCCTACAAAACATCACAGAATACTTCCTTTCCTACATTCTCACTGTCATTTACACATTCCTTCATTATAGTGTTTATATCTGGTCCTACTTGTATATTGTAATAAGTGTTTAGAGAATCAAACTAATTTCTAATTGAAGGAATTATTAACAGCAGGAGTCCTAAAAAACAAAGGCATTTCAAAAGGCCATATAGTTTTTTTGTTAGTCCTTTTTCTCTGGGAGTTTCTCTCTCACCTGCTGTGATTAATAAGCCTGGTACAGGGGTGGGCTCAGGATTTAGGCTTCACCAATCTGTCTTTCCTCCTCCTAGCCCCAGCTCTGGCTTCATAATGGGGAACACTATCCAACCCAGGCCAACCAGGTATCTTCCCAGTGCTCTTACCAAACCACAGGCAGAAGTTTACACCTGGAGAAGTCTTTACACATCATTAAAAACATCATCATAGCAGACAAGGAAAATTATTACACAGTATTCATCACAATGATCCAGGTCACTGTGTGATGATCCTCACAGCATCCAAAAGTCACAAGAGAGAAAGGCACAAAGGAAACATTAAAGACAACTTACAAATCTGATCAATTACTGAGGACTGAAGGCTGGCTTGTGTTGGATTGGCTAAGAGGGCACCTTTGTGTCAAACATAGAAGGTAAAGGGCACAAACCTTCAACTTTCTCCAGACTTTAACACCAATGGATGAAGTTTACTCAGGGTCAAAAGAGAACTATGTCCAAAAGAACAAACACCAGAAGCCACAGAAAGGTGAATGGAGGCAAGAGATGTGCATATGTCTGTGAGAGGAACATCAACGGGCTTCATAGGACTCTGCAGGAAGTGTGCCCTAGTAGCTGGCAACATGAGCTCCCAAAGTGAGAGGACAAGGGTTGCACTAGTCCTTCAGGAGGGT
The DNA here is from genome assembly GCF_028749965.1 of Puma concolor. Classification (NCBI taxonomy): domain Eukaryota; kingdom Metazoa; phylum Chordata; class Mammalia; order Carnivora; family Felidae; genus Puma; species Puma concolor. The sequence continues at coordinate 153,838,188 of NC_141668.1, read as the reverse complement.
TGACTCTCTCAGGAAAGGAGCTGCACAGGGCCCCACTCACCTGTGTGATTATGCGCTCTCCGTCCTTATAGACCTTCTCTCCTATTACATCCACAATTTTCATTCGTTCTGACACCTGAAACAATGGACATACCCACAAACTCTAAGGAAAAGACCTCAACTGAAAGTCACAAATAATATCTATACAACACAGAAATGGGTTAGAATAGTACAATTTGAAAGCTTAATAGATTAGTTTTAAATCTTAACTCTCCATAAACAGACTCTTATTCATACACTTTACCTCTAGTGATTTAAGGAGGGGCACAGATTCAATAAATGATTCAAACATCCTTCTCTTTTTTGCATTGTTTTTCACTATGATTCTTCTAAAAGTCACACGGTCCTACAAGAAAGAACATGAAAATTCTGGTAAATGCCTCTGTAAGAGAATATCTATGGATGGTTTAATTAACTGGGTGACAGCAAATATCAGAGGACCATGGAATGTACCAGGCCAACTGAGTGTTTGATGACATTTTAATCTGAGTCAACGCTGGAAGAAAAAGACTTGTAGCTTGTTGTGTCAGACAGATGTCCCACACATCATTGCTTGCTATCTGGTACTCCATGAGTGCCACCTATGGGTCATAAATAGAATACAAAATACAAAACTCCCAATCGAATACTTGTAAGCTCACAGTCATTGTTCGATGTGAAAAGATGCACCTTTAGAAAAAGGAGATAAAACAATCTGAGGGCTCTTGCCCTGAAAGACTTTACAATCTCAATGGGGAGACAATATAAAATATTGGGAATAAAAAAGCTACAGTCCAAGACAGCATATGAAATGTGCTAGGTGAACTATAAAGACAAGAGTTAGTGTCATGAGAATTCTCAGGAGGGAGAGAGTGTCCCTAGTCACAGTTAGGCTGGAGTAATCAAAGATAGTCTTGTTGCAAAAATATAAATTTTGGGGAGACCTAGAGTAAGGGGAGGATTTAAATTAATGGAGAGAGAGGGGAGGCAGGAATGTGAAAGGTCACTCGACCCCAGCAAGTCATGGAGACAGCTAACCAGAGCTATAGCCAGGCTCCTCTCAGATACGTGTATATGTGTGTAGGGAGGGACACACAGTCAGGAGAAGGTTAATTGCTTAGTTTTAGGTTTCTTGTATCTAAGTTAATTGTACCTTTTGTCCACCTCAGGCTGTCGGGAGTGGAAAGATTTTTTTTTCTTTCAGAGTACATAATGAAATCCTAAAGGCCAGCAGAATGAAACACAGCAAGGGGGTTAGGACATGTTTAACTGTAGGTTTTCTATTTTAGTATTCTCTATGATGGGGTGGTAGTGGGGTGGAGACACCACACAGAAGACAACTGAGTTGAGATCACCCAGGAGCCTTTTAAAAATATAGATGCCCAGGTCCACCCTAGATCTGCTGCTTTATGATTCTCCTCTCCCTCTGCAGGGCCTACACATGAGTTCACAGCTTTGCTGCTCAGAACGTTGTCTATCTGTGAGTATCAGGCCATTGTCACCGTAAAACTGGCTCAGATTAGAGGGAACGTACTTGTGCACAGAACTAATTAAAAAGTCCTGCATCTCTTGCTGCCTGCCTGCTTTCCTCCTCATGGACCCATTGTGCAGAAGGTGCTGACCACACAGCCCCCAGGAGTTCTAGACCCACCCACCCCCCCCAACTCCCAGGCCTGGGGAATGCAGGCATTTCTCTTCCCTAGAGGTTTCAATCAGATTTTGGCCTGACTCTCCTTGGCTCACGCTGGGTCCCCTGCCCTAGATGAACTAACTAATCATATGGCTGGGCAGTTTGCACTGTGCCTGGCCAGGCTGGACTCATGTGTCCCCTGGGCTGGGGTGGAGTGGGAAGGAGAGGGAAGGCTCCCCTGGAAAGATGCTGGGCCACAACAGACCCTAGGGTTTCTGATGCGCAGCCAGACTGAAGTACACCAACCAGATACAGCCATGTTGGGGATCACGCAGTCACAGGCATGACACACCCTCCCTTACATCCCCCCCAAGTGTTAGAGGCATGCAGCTCCCTGAGAGTTGAAACTCTGTTCAACCTGGTGCCCAAGCCCTGCAAACCTCTAACCCCAGCCCCATGGCTTCCCTGGCTAGGACTGCCATATCCTAAAATGGAAATAATACGCACCTCTGAGGGCACAGACAGGCCTTATACTCCTAGCATGAGCTATGGCGGACTGCAACCCTCCCTCTCAACTGCTGTACAAGTCATGTCTGCTCTCCAGTATATAGCCAAATTCTGCTCCATTTCTTCTCCATCTGTCTGCTTGAAAAGAGCCATTCAATCTCAGATTGTTCTAATGGGTTGCATCATTTGCCACTACTTTTTTAAAGTCCAAGGTTAGGGATGTATCATTTAAAATATTACTGTCATACTGTGGAATATTACTCTACTATCTTTAGACTTCAGTTTCTACATGTTTTCTGGGCCAATCTAGGCATGAGTGCTATGGAAAGAGAACAAGCAATCAGAAGTGAGAAAATGGAAATTATAAAATTCTCTTCCTTCTCTTTGAGTAGGCATTGTCAGAAAAATCCAGTATTTAAAACACCTACCTATAAAGTCACAAAGATTGTTACAACTGCAATAGCAAACTCTTTCTAGCTGAAGAGAAAACAACTGATAGCTCTCACAGTGACTTATTTGTGTTCCAACCCTTTCTATGTGTACTTCCATCCTTCTGCTGTGCAAGGCCAGCTCCCGTGGCTGCAGAGGGCATGAAAAAGCACCAGACACCAAGCCAGCTTTCTGGGAACTTCCAATGGAGCTGTGAAGAGGAAACTTGAACTGTGAAATAGTGGCTCCAGCAGGCAGCAAGTGTTCAGAGTCCAGCAAAGAGCCTGAAGTTTAAAAAAGAGAAGGAATGCCGCCCTCTCCTGTGACTGCAAGTGTTCCCTAAGACAGTTTCTATCGACTTTTACTCTAGCAAAACAAAGTGGGAGCAGGGACTAAGTGTAGTGGTCATGGTGGCGGCTGCCCCCAGTAAGGGAAAAAAAGTAGAATCCAACTTGAGAAACTCAAGTGACAATACCCCCCTGCTTTGGCCTCAGAAGGCATTTCCAAGGCCTTACAAGTTACAAGTAAGAAGTCAGGCTGTAGAGGACGTTCTGGGAGTCACTATCCTGGAGGCGGTTCTAAAGCTTTTGTGAGGGCTTGGGCTATTAAGTACATGAACAAAGAAGGAGAAAAGCAGAGGCCAGAAGGGTATGTATATATATATATATATATATATATATATATATATATATATATATATATATATATATATATATATATTTAAGTTTATTTTTGAGAGAGAGAGAGAGAAAGAGGGAGAACCAGCAGGGGAGGGAGGGGCAGACAGAGAGGGGGACAGAGGATCTGAAGCAGGCTCCACGCTGACAGCAGACAGCGGGATGCTGGGCTCAAACTCATGAACCATGAGATCATGACCTGAGATAAGTCAGATGCTTAACCAACTGAGCCACCCAGGTTCAGAAGGGCATATTGTTAGGCCACTTAAGACAGAAGCGAAAGGAAGAAAAGACTGCAAAGGATAAGGCTAGAAAGTAGAAAGACAAGGCAGAGATGTCAGGAGAGGAAGCTTCAGGACGAGAATGGTGATAAGCAGCACCACGATCATGGAGAGCAGGTGTCCCCATTCTGCAGCCCCTACCTTGTGTGGCACCAAGGCTGCCTGTCTTATGCCCCTGCTGAATTCTCATACCCCAACCATGAGGCAGGTGCTTTTACAGTTCAATTTGTTAAAAAATATTTTTTTTTTCTATTGAGACTTTCTCTTTGACCCAGAGGTTATTTGGGAATGTGTTATTTAATTTCCAAGTGTTTGGAGATTTTCTGGTTATCTGTTATTAATTCCTGGATTTCTTCCAGTGTGGTTAGAGAATATGCTGTCTGATTTCAACTTTTAAATTTGTCAAGTTTTATTTTATATGCCAGGATATGGTCTGTCTTGGTGAATGTTCCATAGGCTTGATTGAAAAGAATGTGTATTCTACTGTTGTTGTATGGAGTGTCCTATAGATTTCAATTAGATCTTTTTGGTTGACGATACTGTTAAGTTCTTCCACATCCTTCCTGATTTTCTGTCTAGTTGTTCCACCACCTTTGGAGACAGAGGTGTTGAAGTCTGCACTTCAGCAGACTAATTGTGGATTTGCCTATTTCTTCTTTCAATTCTTTTTTTTTTTTTTAATTTTTTTGTTTATTTATTTTTGAGACAGAGCATGAACGGGGGAGGGTCAGAGAGAGAGGGAGACACAGAATCGGAAGCGGGCTCCAGGCTCTGAGCCATCAGCCCAGAGCCCAACGCGGGGCTCGAACTCACGGAGTGTGAGATCATGACCTGAGCTGAAGTCGGACGCTTAACCGACTGAGCCACCCAGGCGCCCCTCTTCTTTCAATTCTTACTTCAGGTTTTGCTTCATGTATTTTGAAGCTCTGTTGTTTGGTGTATACATAGTTAGGATTGCTATGTCTTCTTGGCAGATTAAACCTTTCATTATTATGTAATGTTTATGTAATCTTTGTCCCCAGTAACTTTCTTTGCCGTGAAGTCTATTTTATCTGATATTAATATAATTACTCCTGCTTTATTCTGGTTAATGTTTGCATGGTGTGTGTGTATATATATATTTCTATCCTTTTACTTGCAATATACTTACATCATTTATTTGAGTGAGTTTCATGCAGACTTGTCAACTGATATACTTAGATCATTATATTTACAGTAATTATTCATACATTAGGGCTTAAGTCTACCACTTTACTTTATGTTTTCTGCTGTTCCCCTGTTTTATTTTTGTTTTTTGTTCCTCTGTATCATTTTCCTGTTATTCTTGTGGGTTACCTGAACACTTTTTAGAATTTGATTTATAGAACTTTTTATTTTATTTTTTATTTTTTAAAATTTACATCCACATTAGTCAGCATATAGTGCAACAATGATTTCAGGGGTAGCTTCCTTAATGCCCCTTACCCATTTAGCCCATCCCCCCTCCCACAACCACTCCAGTAACCCTCAGTTTGTTCTCCATATTTATGAGTCTCTTCTGTTTTGTCCCCCCACTTTTACATTATTTTTGTTTCCTTTCCATTATGTTCACTTGTTTTCTCTCTTAAAGTCCTCCATGAGTGAAGTCATATGATTTTTGTCTTTCTCTGAATGACTAATTTCACTTAGCGTAATACCCTCCAGTTCCATCCACGTAGTTGCAAATGGCAAGATTTCATTCTTTTTGATTGCCGAGTAATACTCCATTGTATATATATACCACATCTTCTTTATCCATTCATCCATCGATGGACATTTGGGCTCTTTCTATACTTTGGCTATTGTTGATAGTGCTGCTATAAACATGGGGATGCATGTGTCCCTTCGAAACAGCACACCTGTATCCCGTGGGTAAATACCTAGTAGTGGTCGTAGGGTAGTTCTATTTTTAGTTTTTTGAGGAACCTCCATACTGTTTTCCAGAGTGGCAGCACCAGCTTGCATTGCCACCAACAATGCAAAAGAGATCCTCTTTCTCCGCATCCTCGCCAATATCTGTTGTTGCCTGAGTTGTTAATGTTAGCCATTCTGACAGGTGTAAGGTGGTATGATTTATAGAGCTTTTGAGTACATCTGTTTGCACATAGTATTTTAGCAGTTGCTCTAGGCATTATACTTATATATGTAACTTATTACGGTTTACTTATGTCAACATTTTAGTAGTTTGAGTAAAGTGTAGAAGCTTTACTTCCATTTGGATCTCTTTACCCTCCCCCCTCCTTTTGAGTATAATTGTCTTAAATATTTCCTTTACGTACACAGAGAACCACATCAGACAAAAACTTTGCTTTAAGCATCTAAGATAATTTAGAAAACTCAAGGGAAGGACAGTCTTTTATATCTCCCCATAGTCTACTTCTTCTGTTGTTCTTTCTTCATGTTCCAAATTTCCTTCTTGTATCACTTCCCTTCTCTATGAATAACTTCCTTTAGCACCCCCCCTTTTTTTTTAAGTTTATTTATTTATTTTGAGAGAGAGAGAGAAAGCAAACACAAGCAGGGGAGGGACAGAGAGAGAGGGAGAGAGAGAGAATCCCAAGCAGGCTCTGCACTGTCAGCACAGAACCCAACACAGGGCTTGAACTCATGAACTGTGAGATCATGACATGAGCCAAAAACAAGAGTCCGATGCTTAACCAACTGAGCCACCCAGGCGCCCACCTTTAGCCATTTTTTTAAGGTAGGCCTGCTGGTGACAAAGTCTTAGTTTCCTTCTACCCAAGGATATCTTCCTTCCTGAAGAATATTCTCGCTAGGTACAGCATTCTGAGTTGACAGTTCTCTTTTTTCAGCACTTGAAAAATGCTCTGCCACTCCCTTCTGGCCTTCGTGGCTAGGAAATCTGGTATCATTCAAATTGTTGTTCCCTTATAGTTAATGAATTTTTTCTCGCTTTCAAAATTTTTTCTGTCTAGGGGCGCCTGGGTGGCTCAGCTGGTTGAGCATCTGGGTCATGATCTCATGGTTCGTGAGTTCAAGTCCTGCATCAGGCTCTCTGCTGTCAACACAGAGCCCACTTCAGATGGTCTATCTCCCTCCCTCTCCACCCCTCCCAATCTCTCTCTCTTTCTCAAAAATAAATAAAGATTAAGAAATTTTTTTGTCTAGTTTTCTGAAGTTTGATTAAGTTGTGTCTTGGCATAGATTTCTTTGGGTTTATACAATTTGGAATTCACTCATTTTCTTGAATTTGCAGGTTTATTATCTTTCACCAAATTTGGGAAGTTTTCAATTATTATTTCGTTGAATAATTTTTTAGTTCCATACTCTTTCTCCTCTCCTTCAGGGATTGTATTAATTCAAACATTGTATCTTTTGTTACTGTCCCACACACTCTGTTCATTTCATTTAAGTCTATTTTCTTTCTGTTGTCCAGACTGGGTGATTTCTATTTTTCTATCTTCAAGTTCATGGATACTTTCTTCCTCCATATTCATTCTGTTATTGAGCCCATCCAGTGAGTTTTTATTTTGGTTAATGTATTTTCTAGTTCTAAAGTTTCCCTTTTGGATTCTCTTTCTATCTTCTATTTCTCCACAGAGACATTTTATTTTTTTAAGTTTATTTATTTACTTAGAGAGAGAGAGAGAGAGAGAGGAAGAGAAAGAGAGAAGGAGAGAGAGAAAATCCCAAGCAGGCTCTGAGCTGTCATTGTAGATGCAGGGCTCAAACCCACGAACTGCGAGATCATGACCTGAGCCAAAATCAAGAGTTGGATGCTTAAGCAAATGAGCCACCCAGGCACCCTGACACCTTCTAATTTTTTCTCTGTTTTTTTTTTCAAGTGTGTTCATAATTGCTTGTTGATAGCTTATCTAATTGGTTATATGACAACTGCTTTAAAATTATCATCAGCTAATTCCAATATTTTTGTCATCTTGGTGTTGGCATCTGTTGATTGCCTTTTCTCATTCAGGTTGAGAATTTCCTTGTTCTTTGTATAACAAGTGATTTTCTATTATATCCTGGACATTTGGTGTACTATGCTGTGAAGCTATGTATCTGATTTAATCTTATTTTGCAGCACGGTTTAGGTACAGTGTGCATGTACATGTGGGAGTGAATGTTCATCTCCCCTCTGGGTCCCATTGACACACCCTGGCAGGGAAAGTGGAGTGCCAACTAGTGACACCACATATCACCTCATTTTGCCTCTCTGCTGATGGGTAAGCCTGTAAGTTCAGCTTGCTGCTGGCCCCAGTGACACTGTGGAGAGGTAGAAGCAGTTTTTCCAAATACCGGTATTTGGTATTTGGCTGGAGCAGGGTGGTATTATCTGTTCTGCTAGGCTGCTCTTTTCCTGCTCCTTTAGCTAAAGCGATCAGGCTTTTCTTGGGGTTGTTTTTGTATGTACTTGTTGGTGGATCTAGGTTGAAGGCTTTTCCACAACGCCACCTGGGATATATATGGGAAGCAATAAAGAAAACCCAAGAAACTCACTCTCTTGTTCTTAAATCCCATGATCTTTAGCCATTCTACCTTCTTTCCATCTTCCAGGGTCTTCCTAAGTTTGTTTGTTATATGATATCTGGACTTTTTTTAGTTTTAAGAGAGAAGACTACTGAGGAATGGGACTATTCCACCTTGGCCTGGACCAGTACTTGGCTTGGACATCAATGCATTTTAAAACTCAGTTTATTTTCCCCCATTACTTATTGATCTATGATTTACCCTTGGATTTTTCAATCACTGGGCCCCCGAGTGTGTGATCTCTTCTGAAGCTGTTGTATCTTTCATCTCTCAGAACATTCTTTTTTTTTTTTTTTTAAACATGTATTCACCTTTGAGAGACAGAGAGAGATAGAGCACGAGAGGGGGAGGGGCAGAGAGAGAAGGAGACGAAGAATCCAAAGCAAGCTCCAGGCTCTAGGCTGTCAGCACAGAGCCCAACATGGGGCTTAAACCCACGAACCGTGTGATCCAAAGTCAGACACTCAACTGACCAAGCCACCCAGACACTCCTCTCAGAACATCCTTAGTTCTACATCAGTATATCACAGAAAGGTGCTCTATTATGTCTTTAATAGGTGATTTCATTTGAGAACTATGTTTTTTTTTAATATATGAAATTTATTGTCAAATTGGTTTCCATACAACACCCAGTGCTCATCCCAAAAGGTGCCCTCCTCAATACCCATCACCCACCCTCTCCTCCCTCCCACCCCCATCAACCCTCAGTTTGTTCTCAGTTTTTATTTTATTTTATTTTTTTTAATTTTTTTTTCAACGTTTTTATTTATTTTTGGGACAGAGAGAGACAGAGCATGAACGGGGGAGGGGCAGAGAGAGAGGGAGACACAGAATCGGAAACAGGCTCCAGGCTCCGAGCCATCAGCCCAGAGCCTGACGCGGGGCTCGAATTCACGGACCGCGAGATCGTGACCTGGCTGAAGCCGGACGCTTAACCGACTGCGCCACCCAGGCGCCCCTGTTCTCAGTTTTTAACAGTCTCTTATGCTTTGGCTCTCTCCCACTCTAACCTCTTTTTTTTTTTTTTTTCCTTCCCTTCCCCCATGGGTTCCTGTTAAGTTTCTCAGGATCCACATAAGAGTGAAACCATATGGTATCTGTCTTTCTCTGTATGACTTATTTCACTTAGCATCACACTCTCCAGTTCCACCCACGTTGCTACAAAAGGCCATATTTCATTTTTTCTCATTGCCCCGTAGTATTCCATTGTGTATATAAACCACAATTTCTTTATCCATTCATCAGTTGATGGACATTTAGGTTCTTTCCATAATTTGGCTATTGTTGAGAGTGCTGCTATGAACATTGGGGTACAAGTGCCCCTATGCATCAGTACTCCTGTATCCCTTGGATAAATTCCTAGCAGTGCTATTGCTGGGTCATAGGGTAGGTCTATTTTTAATTTTCTGAGGAACCTCCACACTGCTTTCCAGAGCGGCTGCACCAATTTGCATTCCCACCAACAGTGCAAGAGGGTTCCCGTTTCTCCACATCCTCTCCAGCATCCATAGTCTGAGAACTATGTTGATAATGCTATGGTATACATTTAATTCTGCTTGTAAAGTAAACGTAAGCAAATTATCACAGATGTCAATACCTTAAAAGTGATATTTAAAATTTGGAATTTGTACAAGAGGGTAATTATTATATTTAAGGAGGTAGTGAGTTATGGGGTGCCTGGTTGGCTCAGTTCGTTGAGCATCCGACTCTTGATTTCGGCTCAGATCACGATCTCACAGTTCGTGAGATTGAGCCCTGCGTGGGTCTCTGCACTGACAGTGCAGAGCCTGCTTGGGATTCTCTCTCTCTGCCCCTCTCCCACTTGCTTGTGCATGCTCTCTCTCTCTCTCAAAATAAATAAACAGACATTCAAAAAAAAGAGAAGGAAGTGAGTTATAGGTTTTGAAGGCTTCATGATGCTGAAGGAAGCAAGGTGGACTATGGACAATACAGGACAGGGATCATAGTAGGGCTGTGCCGTAGACATTCTAGGAGAGTTCTCTTTCCCAGAATATGGCAGCCAGACTTTCTAGTCACCTACACCTATTGGATATCGCATAGACCAATGCACAAGTGGGTGGCGGGCCATAGAGAAAAGTGACTCCTAGAGATGGAAAACACTGTTGGCAGAGCTTTCCACGACAATTCTTTTTCTAGGCTGCCTCTTGTATAGAGAGTTATCCCTCCCCTCGCTCTCTTTCTAATAAAAACATGAACAGAAAGTGTAATAAGAGCTGACATGACTGCAAGGTCATAAGACTGTCTTTTCCCTGTAATCTGGAGTAAATGGTTTGTTGACAAATCACTTTGGAGAAATGGAAAAACACACTGGTGCAAGACCTTTCATAATATCTTTTAGAGAACTGGCTATAAAATATAGTGTGAACCAACAGCCCAAGGACAGAAAACCAGAAGTAAGGGGAATCAATACTGTGCCATACAAGAGGAATCACTTCTCTAACTCACCAGTCCCCAAAGGGAGCCTTCTGAAGTGGCAACGATGGTAGCAGCTCTCGGGGTGTTGTACATCAGAGCAAGTTCTCCAAAACTGCCACGGTTGTCATACTGACCAACTGAGCGAGTTTGATTATCTTTTGTTACTAAAATATCATAGGTTCCCCTGGAAGCATAACAAGAAATAATTTCATTTATTACTTCTAATAATAAACTTAAGAACCTGGCAGGTGGCACATGAATAGAAGGTACAAACGATTAAGACAGGAGATTTCCAACAGATTTTTACTAGTATACAGAAATACAAAAGAGTTTTGCATTTTGACTTTGTACTCTGTGACCTTGATAAACTCACTTATCAGTTCTAGTAGCTTTTTTGTAGCGTTCTAGTAGCCTTTTTGTAGCTTGGGATTTTCTAGGGAGGATCATGATATCAGCAAACAAAGACAGCTTTACTTTTCCTTTTCCAATCTATATGCCCTCCTTTCCTCCCACTTTTTCTTCTTTTTCATTGTCTTATTGCATTGGCTAGAACCTACAGTACAATACTGAATAGAAATAAGAGCAGATATCCCTGTCTTGTTCTTGATCTTAAGGGGAACACAGTCGATCTTTCACCATTAACAATGATGTTGGCTATAGGCTTTAAAATAAATTCCTTTAATCTGACTGATGAAAAACCACATCTATTCCTAGTTTGCTGAGAGTTTTTATCATGAAAACGTGTTGCATTTTGTCAAATGCTTTTGCTGAAGGGATTAAAATGATTATATGGGATTCGTTTTGTAGTTTGTTGAAAACCAAGATATAGAATTGATTAAAATAAAGAAACCAAAAGGTACAATTTTCTATCTATTGACTACTAATGACTGCTAGAGAATAATACTCAGAACTGACAAACATTTAGACAAACAGGTGCTCTCAATACATCACTGAGGCAAACTTAAATGTATCAATGTTTCTGCAAGAGAACTAACAACATATAGCAAATTCCTTAAAGAGACCTTTTTACCTGGTGATAACCATTTCTAGGCATTCTATAGGAGATAATCTGAAGAGGGTGGTTCCTGTCAGGTCTGAGAGGGGGTCAGAAGGAGCTGCTGAGATGGTATTAACAGCTCAAGAGCTTATGACACACTAAGGCCAGCAGATCAAATCCATATATTTCATGTCTCCCAATATGTCTTATACATGGAACAGAGCCAGAAGGGGCCAGGGACATGAAGGGTGAGGCAGTGTAGTCATGTGTAAAATTAGGCTGGGACTGAAAGATCCAAGTGACAATATAGCAAAATGGCTTTTTTTTTTTTTTAAATATGTGTTAACTTTAAAAAAAAAATTTTTTTTTAACATTTATTTTTGAGACAGAGAGAGATAGAGCATGAACGGGGGAGGGTCAGAGAGAGGGAGACACAGACTCTGAAACAGGCTCCAGGCTCTGAGCTGTCAGCACAGAGCCCGACGTGGAGCTCGAACTCACGGACCGCGAGATCATGACCTGAGCCGAAGTCAGCCGCTCAACCGACCGAGCCACCCAGGCACCCCGCAAAATGGCTTCTTTATGAAATCAATTCACTTGAACACTGGCAAGTAACATGTTTACAGAGAACATCTTGCTTAATTGTAAAAGAGACTTTTTAATGTTGATAATGGCAACCCAAATATGGGTTGTACTGAGGACTAAGGACAGCAGTAGATAGAGGGGGCAGGCTATGGACAAGAGGCACAAACTTTGAGAAGCTTGTACACCTGGTCCTAACTCCTCTCTGGGATGAACAAAAAAGCATAGGGTAAAGCACTTGCCCTGAATCATGAATCTTAATAACTGTAGCCACACGACTGCAAAGCTCCATCTCCTACCGTTCTATGACATAAAAGTTGTCTCCATCATCTCCTTGGTCAATGACATGCTCATCAACTTTGACTGTCCTTTCAAACATGGCATCAAGGACTTGAGAAAGTTGTTCCTGCAGGGGATACACACAAAGAGAAAATATGGCTTTTACATTTGCTAGGGGAAAAAAATGACTATGCTCATCTCAGTTTGTGACTACACAGTGGAAGTACACATATCAGACTGCTCCCATATTCAAGCAAAAACCTAAAAGCTGTCTGAAACAAATGTTTTTCCTGTGACCATTCAGCTTTGTATCTCCATGAACACAGCACAGTTGCCAAGTTTTCTGAAGCAGTACTGCTTTGAAAAAACATTTCATAATTTATGCAAAAATAGGTATATAAATCATTGGTGTCCATTCTCCCAGCCATGCCCACATGACTGTCAGGTGCCTTGATAGCTCTACTATGTCATCTGTAAAGCCATGTGATGCCATCTTCCTGTAGGTGTTGATCTTAACAGGATCATCAAATCTAAAGGGCTGAGATGGACTTAGAAATTACCTCACAGTGGGGCGCCTGGGTGGCACAGTCGGTTAAGCGTCCGGCTTCAGCCAGGTCACGATCTCACGGTCCGTGAGTTCGAGCCCCGCGTCAGGCTCTGGGCTGATGGCTCGGAGCCTGGAGCCTATTTCCGATTCTGTGTCTCCCTCTCTCTCTGTCCCTCCCCCGTTCATGCTCTGTCTCTCTCTGTCCCAAAAATAAATAAATAAAAAAAAAAAACGTTGAAAAAAAAAAAAGAAATTACCTCACAGAGCAGCACAAGTGCTCTGACTAGCCACACACATCACTTAACCTCTCCAAGCCTCAGTTAATCCATATTTTAAAAAGGGTTTAATAGTTTCTAGCTCATTGATTTTTATGACTAAAAAAGAAAAACCTAAAGGAACTATTTATCGCACAACAGGTACTCCAAAATTGACATCTGTTCTTGGACAGCTATTATTGCTTCAATCATTCATATACAACACGTACAATTGCTTACTCACCAATAACTATAACCAGAAGGTAACTATACTGATAAGTATAATGACAACAAAACACGGCTATTAAATTCTAACAAAACAGTGGTCTCAGTCTAGGGGCAGCATCCCTTTGTCAGGGAGGGAGATCAGTGACTGTCAGTGGGCACTAAAGAATATCAGTTTCAGCTCAAAGAAAGACTTTATCTTTGGAGGAATGTAGACTGAAGACCTGACAAGGAAAAATTGTACGGCTGCAGAATTCCGTGTCATTTAGTGTTCTGTCAGTGTGACTGTGCTGCCTAAAATAACTGAGTATCACTAAAAGCATGTCTTTAGTTCCACAGTCCCATGTGTGTTGAATACTGTAAAAGCTGACAAATACTAAAAAGGAAGTGCTATTCCTGTACATTCCACATTCATGTGGAATGTGAGCCCAGTGTTGCCAGAAGTCTCATGTTTAAATACAGGTAACAATTCAAATTTTCATGTATAATATGGACCAAACACACCTAGCTGTAACTGGCCTGTGGGCTGTCCACTGGCAGCCTCTCAGTTTGAGTAACTTTACTCTGGCCTGGACTCTTCAAAAACATCAGTGTCATGACAATAAGGTATAAGGGGAGAATTCTAGGTTAGAGATGACTAAAATGACACCAGGGCAACCAAAAGCAACATGTGATTCAGGATTGAAAAATAAAACAAAAAAGCTATAGAAAATTTTACTGGGAAAATCAGAATATGGCCTGGATGTTAAATAACAATACTGAACCAATGGTAATAGTGGTACTGTGCTAATGCAGGAAAATATCCTTGTTCTTAGAAAATACATCTTATAAAGTATTTAGTGGCTAAGAGTCAAGACGTCTTAAATATATTCATAAATAGCGCTGAACAAAAAAAAGCAGCTCATATGTATTTACGTGTGTGTACATATACAAAAGCAAGAAATGTGGCAAAATGTTAATAACTGGGGAAGGGTACATGAGTGTTCATGGAGCTATTCTTTTGACTCTCCTGTAAATTTGAAAATTTCAAACAAGAAATTTGGAAAATAATTTTTTTTTAATGTTTATTTATTTTGGGGAGGGAGAGAGAGAGGGAGGGAGGGAGGGGAAAGAACAAGCCAGGGAGGGGCAGAGAGAGAGGGAGACAGAGAATCCCAAGCAGACTCTGCTGTCAGCACAGAGCCCAACATGGGGCTCCAACTCATAAACTGTGAGATCATGACCCAAGCCAAAATCAAGAGTCAGATGCTTAACTGACTGAGCCACCCAGGTGCCCCAGGAAATAAATTTTTATTTTATTTATTTATTTTTATTTTTATTTTTTAAAGAATGCTTTATATCCGATACGGGGCTTGGACTCACGACCCTGAGATCAAGAGTCGCATGCTCTATTGACTGAGCCAGCCAGGAGCCCCAGGAAATAAATTTTTAAAAACTGAAATAAGGGTGCCTGGGTGGCTCAATTGTTTAAGTGTCCAACTCTTGATTTCAGCTCAGGTCATGATCTCACAGTTTGTGAGACTGAGCCCCACATGGGGCTCTGTGCTGTCAGCTTGGGGTTCTCTCCTTCCTCTCTCTGCCCCTACCACTCTTCCGAAATAAATAAATAAACTTAAAAAAAAAAACTGAAACAAATATACTCACCACAATGGCTATAATTTTGAAAGACAGACAGTAACAAGTGTTGGTAAGAATATGGAATAATCGGGAATCTCCTATATTGCTGAAGGAATACACAATGGTACAACCACTTTGAAAAAGTTATGGCAGGTTTTTATAAAATCAAACATACCTACCCTATGACTCAGCAATTTTTCCCTCAGGTATTTTACTGAAGAGAAATGGGGGGGAAAAACATTCAAAAAAAGACTTGTACAAAATATCCATAGCATTATTCATAAGAGCTAACAACAAGAAAGAGACTTAAAAACAAAATAAAACAACAACAAAAGAGACTAGGTATCCATCAACAGAAAAATGGATAAGCAAACTAGTATTTTCATATAGTGGAATACTACTTAGCAACAAACAAGGAATGAACTAACATCACCAGCAATAACACATACTGATATCAGTGACCCCTTGATACTATGTTCAGGGAAGAACACAATATAATTTCTGTTGCAGGCTGGCTAAGAATGTGTGTACCTACTCTAGTCATGAGGAAACATCAGAGAAATCCAAATTTGAGGTACATTCTACAAAATAACAAACCAGTAGTCTTCAAAGTGTCCAGATCATGAAAGACCAGAAAGGACTGAAAACCATGGCAGACTGAAAAGAAGTTAAGAACTAAATGCAATGTGATTTTCTGGATTGGATCCTTAACCAGAAAAAACCAAATTGGTGAAATCTGAATAAGGTTTCTAGTTTAACGAACAGTATTGTAAGAATGTTAATTTCCTGGTTTTGATAGTTGTCCTATGGGGATGTAAGATGTTAATACTGGGGGAATCTGGATGAAAGGTATATGGAACTCTGTACTATCTTTGCAACTTTTTTGTCAGTCTAAAACTAGTTCAAAATAAAAGGTGAAAAAGGAAAAGGAATGAACTATTGATCTAGGCAACAGGAATGAACCTTGAAAACTGAGTGAAAGAAGTCTCATACACAAGAGTGCATACTGTAGGATTCCATTCATATGAAATCCTATGAGAGACAAAATTAATTTACTGTAGAATAAATCAAAATAGTAGTTGCCTCTGAAAGGAAGGGGCAAGAATTGATCATGAGGGGGCATGAGGGAATCTTCTGGGGTGGTAGCCATCTTCCATAACTTGTTAGGGAGTTTGGGTTACCTAAGTGTACAACATTTATCAAACTTCAGAGAATGTACATAAAACTCATGCTTTAAAAAAAAAATTTTTTTTAATGTTTATTTATTTTTTGAGAGAGACACAGTGGGTGAGCAGGGGAGGGGCAGAGAGAGAGGGAGACACAGAATCTGAAGCAGGCTCCAGGCTCTGAGCTGTCAGCACAGAGCCCAACACGGGGCTCCAACTCACAAACCATGAGATCATGACCTGAGCCGAAGTCAGATGTTTAACCCACTGAGCCACCTAGGCACCCCAAAATTCATGCACTTTAAAAAAAGTTTTTAATCTTTATTTATTTTTGAGAGAGAGAGAGAGAGAGAGAGAAAGACAGAGTGTGAGGGGGAAGGGGCAGAGAGAGAGGGAGACACAGAATCCAAAGACGGCTCCAGGCTCCAAGCTGTCAGCACAGAGCCTGACATGGGGCTCAAACCCACGAGATCATGACCTGAGCTGAAGTCAGAAGCCCAACCAACTGAGCCACCCAGGCGCCCCAAAACTCATGCATTTTTTAAAAAATGTTGTATTTGAAAGCGAGAGAGCGTGCACATGTGCTTGTACATGGTATCAGGGGAAGGACAGAAAGAGAGGGAGAGATAGAACCCCAAGCAGGCTTTGTGGTGTCAGCTCAGAGCCTCACACAGGGCTCGATCCCATGAACTGTGAGATCACGACCTGAGTCAAAATCAAGAGTTGGACACTCAACCTACCAAGCCACCAGGGGCCCCAAAACTTAAGGATTTCATTGTATGCAAACTGTATATAAAAAACTTACAAACAAATATTGAACTCTAGTTCATGCCAAAGTGTTTAAAGGAAGGTATAATGATATCTGCAACTTACTATGAAATTAACCCAAAAAAGTAAGATGGGTTAATGCAGGGGCCAGCAACAGCTGCCTGTTTTTGTAAATAATGTGTGTTTTTTTTTTTTTTTTTAATTCATTTATTTATTTTGAGAGACAGAGAGAGCACAAGCTGAGGAGGGGCAGAGAGAGGCAGGGAGAGAGAGAGAATTCCAAGCAGGCTCTGCACTGTCAGCACAGAGCCCAACATGGGGCTCAAACTCACAAACTGCAAGATCATGACCTGAGCTGAAGTCGGATACTTAATGGACTGAATCACCCAGGTGACTGTTTTTGTGAATATTGTTTTATTGGAACACAGCCACATCCTTTCATTTATGTATTGTCTATGGCTGCTTTCCTGCTATAATAACAGAGTTGAGTAGTTATGACAGACATATTTACTACCTAGTTCTTTAAGAAAAAGTTTACTGACCCCTTTGCTGAAAGATGGGTATATGGTATACAATGCAGCAAGCATAGTAAAATGTTAATGTTAGAATCAAAGCAGTAGATAAATGTGTGTTCCATAAAAGTCTTTCAACTTGTATTTGAATATTTTCATGACAAAAATGCCAGAAAAATATAACTAAATCTGAAATTTTCATTACCATTTTTCAACATTAAAATGGTAAAATAAAATGGTATAATGGTATTCTTCAACACTAAGAAAACTCTGAATATTAGACTGACACAGCAACTTCCTTAGAACATTAAAAGGGATTTTGTTCAGTAGATAAAGAAGCAAGTCCTCTTTCCCTTGATACAGATGGATCTTCTAGGGAAAATAAGTGACACAGACCAGTATTTCTCACAACCAGCCTTTCCTTGAGGTCATGGGCCTTGTTTTATTCCGCCTGAGACTAATAAAGCTCCTGCTCTCTATCTCCATCAAGGGAGGGAAGACAGGTTCAAGCATAGGTCCTACGCCAGAGCCCTGAGGACACACACCACTCCCCACGCCTGAGTTCTTTGCTGAGAAGTAATCACAAGAGGTGCCCCACATTCAAGGTCTGAGAAGAAGTCACACACTTCCAGTGGGTTAATTGCTACCAGAGAAGAGAACTCCATACTAGCAACTTTGGATAAATTACTCTGCAGCATAAATTCAGACCCTCCAAATGCTTTCAGCCAGGGTCATATAAACCTGAACATTTCGTTTCAACATGGCCAAAGAGCATGGTCCTTGAAGGATACTGTCTTTGAGGAAGTACCAAAGCAATTCAGAGAAATACTAGAAGTCATCTGAAAAGCTCATTATGATGAGTTATGGAAGTCAACACAATGCAAACATTGTAAGGAGGATGAATCTAAAGTTTTATACCTCATATGGCTGAGGCTAAGATTACAAAAACTTTTTTTTTAAGTAGATTCCACACCCAGCACAAAACTTACAACCCTGAGGTCAAGACCCAACCTGAGATCAAGCGTCAGATGCCTAACTGATTGAGCCACCCAAGCACCCCCACAGAAAAACTGTTTAAATGACAAATAGGAGAAAAGCCAAAATACAAAAATATTTTTAAAAACCAATGTTACCTGATCAAGATTTTTGAAAAGGAGAATATCTTTGCAAGCTTCCTGAAGTCTGCATCTCTGTTGATCAGTTTTAGGATGAATCACCTGCCAATCCAAATAAAACCAGGGAAATATTTTTATTCCAATTTAAAATCTGACTTTATTCACACATCAGTACATTTCTTTCTCCTAAGTGGGAAAAATTAAGAGCACATTTACTGTAACTTTAATTCTATACAAATACCAAGTGGGGCCCTGATCATGGAGGGGCAATGTGATGGGGGTGAAGAGCACTCACCCTGGAGCCACTCACTGACTGTGTAACTGGCAGCAAGTCAGTTACCCCCCGGGAGCCTCAGTGTCCTCATCTGTAAAGCAGAGGGCTATAGACTTGTTCATTCAACAAATATTAAGCATCTACTGGGTGCCAGGCACTGTTCCACTTCTGGGGACATAGCCAACACACAGATAAAAACACCAGCTCTCATCCAATAAATATGTAAAACATGTTAGAGAGTGACAGGAGAAAAATAAGAGAGCTAAGGAGAAAAACAAGGTAGAGAAGGGTGATAAAAAGTGTGTGTGTGGAGGGGGCAGATAAGGCCTCACTGAGAAGGTAACATCTGTGTAAAGATCTCAAGGAAATGAGGATAACTTCAGGGAGTGAGCCATGTGGACATCTCTGTGGGAAGAGCACTGCAAGCAGAGGAACAGTAAGTGAAAACAAGGCCTTGTGGCAGGTAAAGAGCATGTTTGAGAAATAACCAGGAGATGGGTGTGACTGATGCAGAGCGAGGGGGAAAGATCAGGAAGAGACCAAGTTGGGGGGCTGGGTGAGAGTGATGCCCAAATCACAGAGGGCATTATAAGTCACAGAACTAGAACTTTTCCCTAGCCAAATGGAGGCAATTTGAAGCTTCTGACTGAGAAGTGAAAGAGATCTGACTCATGTTTTTAAAGGTTCATACCGGCTACTGACTGCAGAACAGCCTTGAGGGAAGAGTGGAAGACAGGAAACTAGTGCAATTATTCCAGTACCAAGATGGCAGTGGTTAGGACCAAGGTGGTAACCATGGAGGTGTTGAGAAGTAGTGGAATTCTGGATACGTTTTGAAGCCTGAGCCCATTGGATTTTCTGAAAAACTGAATGAAGGTATGAAAAAATAAGAGGAGCTGAGGGTGACCCTCAAGTTTTGGGCCTGAGCCCTCTTGGGAGGATGGAGCTGCCATAAATTGAGCTGGCGGAAGACTGTGGGTGGAGAAAAATGTTTAAAGGGAAATGATCAGGAGCTCACCTTAAGTCTGAGTTGCCTACTGAAATCTAAGTGGAGACGGCAAATAAACAATGGCTATAAATGCTGCAGTTCAAACATCAACAATTTAGTAGTGGTGGTGGTGTTATCTACTAAATCAGTGTTGTTGGAAGGATTAAACAAGTTCATACATGCAGTATTTAAAACAGTACCTGGCATTTAGTAGGTGCTCAAAAACTTTTATCATTATTACTGATAGTCAATAAATGTTTATTTAACGAAAAAGAAATAATCAGCCTAGTATAGCTGTTATAATTCAGAGACCTAAGTCCTGTCTTCACCCTAAAAAAAACTATGCTGCTTAATCTGACGAGAAATAACAAAATGTCAAAAGTATTAAGTATTTTAAATTTGTGATATTAAAAAGTTAGTAAAAAAAACTGTTTTAACTTTTAAGTCATCAAAAATTTTTACAATAACCAGAATAAATTTTTTCAAAATCTACATATCTATTATAGTCATACAATGGGAATAGCGTTTTATTATTAGAATACTGCAGAAATCTTTCATGGACTGCCCATTTTAAGGTACACTTGAAAGATCATTAAAGCTTATTTTATAACATCAATCTTTGAAAAATGGTGGTTCATATTTGCTTTTATAAAAATAATTTTGTAATTATATAAAAGTTTAAAAATCTGAGTTTTTAAGAAAAGACCAAAAGTGTACCGTAGTCCTGCCATAACCACTGTTAACATTTGGGATATATCCTTCCAGAGATAATTCTTTGTATTAATAAATACAAAGATGGATAGATGGATAGATAAATAAATATATATGTGTGTGTATACATATGTATTTTAAAGTTTATTTACTTTTTTTAGTAATCTCTACACCCAACACGGGGCTCAAACTCACAACTCCGAGATCAAGAGTTGCATTCTCTTCTGACTGAACCAACCAAGGGCCCCAGATAAATATATTTTTTTAAGTTATTTTTTTATTTTAGAAAATATACCTCATATAAACAACATTCCATGCCATTAAACTTGGTCCTGTACCATCATTTCCAATGGCCGAAGAATCTCTTGATTTGAGTACCATAATTTAGCCCCTCGTAATCCTCTAGTTTGGGTCATTTAAGTTGTTTCCATTTTTTACTATTACAACACCTCAATGATCCCTATTTGTACGTCCTCAGGAAGGATCTCAGGAAGGATCCAGTTGTTTGTTAAGGATGAGTTCTCCTTCAGGTAACTGCTGAGTCAGTTGGCTTGACTATAGTTAAGGCTCTGACAGCTACAGCTAGGCACCCCTTCTTACCACAACCCCAACTACTCTTGTTTTCATTCTTCTTAATATTTTTCAATCTGGTAAAT
Organism: Puma concolor; assembly: GCF_028749965.1. Classification (NCBI taxonomy): domain Eukaryota; kingdom Metazoa; phylum Chordata; class Mammalia; order Carnivora; family Felidae; genus Puma; species Puma concolor. Next base: position 153,817,010 of record NC_141668.1, on the reverse strand, counting down.
AAAAAAAATAGCATCTTGTTGAAATTTTAATTTGTACTTATTTTAATTATCAGTATGATTAGATTTGGCATATAGAGGAGGAGAAGAGTGAGTGGGGAATAAAACAATTCTACCTAATACCTTTGCATTAGTATCTTACCCTTGGATCAGTATCTTCCTCTTCCTCATCAGGGTTATAGGTCTCAGCACAGACTAAATTTGGAGAGGAAAAAAAATAAAGAGAAAAATGAAGAAAACAGATGTAAGCTTTTACGGGAAAAATAGAAGGTGAACATAGTTTCCTTTTATTCACTGTTTTCTAAAGCTGTAGTAATTTTTAAAAGCCTTTTCTTCAATTAACAAATATATTAAGTACCTACTAATGCCAGGCATTCTATCAGGTGCTAAAATGCCAGCTTCCTAGGGATTGGTAGTCCCAAATAGAAGAGAGTTGATAAAATGTATCACATACTAAATCCTATGGTAATGGCAAGGACAAGTAAGGAGGTGCTATCTTTACTGAATTTTAAAGCAAGGGTGGAAAACCACAAAGTACAATATATGCAACATAAACACATATCCATGTGATACTATGGAATTATCATACACAAATACTATATGATTTCCCTCGTATGTGGAATTTAAGAAACAAAAAAGATGAACATAGGGGAAGGGAAGGAAAAATAAGATAAAAACAGAGAGGGAGGCAAACCTAAATGGATGATGGGTACTAAGGAGGGCACTTGTTGGGATGAGCACTGGGTGTTATATGTAAGTGATGAATCACTAAATTATATTCCTGAAACCATTATTACACCATATGTTAACTAACTCGGATTTAAATTAAAAAATAAGCCCCGCGTTGGACTCTGTGCTAACAGCTCAGAGCCTGGAACCTGCTTCCAACTCTGTGTCTCTCTCTCTCTGCCCCTCCGCCACTCATGCTCTGTCTCTCTCAAAAACTAAATAAACATAAAAAAAATTGTTTTAATTAAAAAATAAAATAAAGGACCTGTGAAACACACACACACACACACACACACACACACACACACACACACACACGGATATGGATAAATTACAAAAAGAATCAATTAAAATTGCTCAACATCACTGGGGCGGCTGGATGGCTCAGTCGGTTGAGCGTCCAACTTCAGCTCAGGTCATAATCTCACCGTTTGCTGAGTTGGAACCTAACGATGGCTCTCTGCTGTCAGCACAGAGCCCACTTCAGATCCTCTGTCTTCCTCTCTCTTTGCCCCTCCCCTGCCTTGCACACACTCTCTCTCTCAAAAATAAACATTAAAAAAAATTGCTCAGCATCATCATGTACATGAATGACTTTAAAAATAAGAATGAATTTCAAACAAAACATGATACTATGTATCAGTCTCTGTTCTGGGTACAATATTATCTAAAAACCAACTTGATTTTGTTTTTTAATTTTTTTTAATGTTTATTTATTTTTGACCGAGAGAGAGAGACAGAGCATGAGCAGGGGAGGGACAGAGAGAAAGGGAGACACAGAATCCAAAGCAGGCTCCAGGCTCTGAGCTGTCAGCACAGAGCCCAACGCAGGGCTTGAACTCATAGACTGTGAGATCATGACCTAAGCCGAAGTCGGACGCTCAACCGACTGAGCCACTCAGGGCCCCCCAACTTGATTTTTTTTTATAGGTAACCTGTGTTTGTGCCGGCTTCCTGCAAGACTTGTCTTTATTGCAATTCAAAGATTTAGAAAATATTCACTGAACATGTTTATAATAGCAAAATATCAGAAATGATATAACTATCTATTTGAATAATACAGCTATAAGGAAAAATGAGGGGGGCACCTGGGTGGCTCAGTCAGTTAAGCATCCAACTCTTGATTTCAGCTCAGGTCATGATCTCAGGGTCCTGAGTCAAGCCCGCACATCGTCTGGCTCTCTATTGGGCTCTCTGCTGGGTGTGGAGTCTGCTTAAGATTCTCTTTCTCTCTCTCTCCCCCTCCTCCCCATACCTGCTGGCTCTCTCTCTCTCTCTCTCTCTCTCTCTCTCTCTCAGAAAGAAAAAGAAAGAAAAGAAAAGAAAAGAAAAGAAAAGAAAAGAAAAGAAAAGAAAAGAAAAAAGAAAAGAAAAGAAAAAAGAAAAGAAAAGAAAAAAGAAAGAATAAGGAAGATCTCCACGGGCTAATAATGAGTTCTAGGGGAAAAAAGCAAGGTGAGGAATATATATAGTATGCTATGCCTTCCATAAGAAAGGACTTTTATGAGAAAGGAGAGCTAATAATGGGGAGAAATAAATATGTAAATATGAATATATACACAAAATGTTTTTTTACTTATCTATTTTTCCAAAGGGAAACAAGAGAAGAATAAACCAGGAAATTAGCACGCAAGGAATCCAAGTGGTTCTTGGTCCCTATACTCAATGCTAACAACTAGGGGACAAAGTGACACTGCTCTAAATTTAACTCCTGGTTTCTTAAACACATTTACTCACTGCAGCCTTGGTCTAGCCGCATCCCAGCTTCCCCTTCCCATTGATTCTCTGAACTCATGGAATACCTGAGAAATGGTATGTCCTGTAGACAGGACTCCCTTCCCTGCCTGGCCTATAGTACTCTAGTGTGGACCACACCTCTTGTACTGTAATGCCATCAATATTCTGCCTGTCCAACAGGGACCCAATATCCTTACACAGAGAAAAATCAGGGAGTTAGAAGGGAGTAAGAGGACAAATACCATTCTAGTCCCTAAAACAGCATCAAGTGATGCTCTGCAGGGAGGTCTCCTGAGTTCCTAGCTGGCAGAGGCTTTGGGTAGCTGAGCCAGGTAAGCGACAATGGGAGGTAGATAAATGCCTTTTCCCAGCCATTCCTGATTCCACAAGATGAGGTCAGTGTACATTTATCTCAGATCTGTCCTAAAGATTAAGACACACAGCTTCCTGAGTTCCTAGATGCTACTGCTGCCACTTTTTGCTCCTTCACAGGTATCTCAGTAGGAAATCTGAGGAAGCTGCACTGAGGGCAGACACCATGTTAAACTGCAAGCCTCTTGGTTCTCTGTGCTCTTGATTAATGTTGTCATTAACAGCCCAGTTTTCTAAACTAGAAATCTGTAACTTATCAGGGCTTCCTTCATTCACCTTTTATCCAATGAATACATCAAATTCGACTTCAGAAATACTCTCATATCTGATCTTTATTCGATCTATTCCAATTCCTTGGTCCGGGAACTCAAAATGTCTTCTTAGAAAAATGCATTTAAAAACTTTCAATTTGGAGACAGATGGGTAAATAGGTATTATTATACAAACTTTCTCTATTTCTGCATATGTATGAAAATTTTCATTTAAAAAGTTTAAAATAGTAAGCCTTCAATGATGAGACTGACAGCATTTTACTGATAATGATACAGTCTCGGACTAGCCTATTTCCAGGCTTGCTTTTCCTCTGATTTTGAAGGGAAGTACTTCAGCAACTTAGCTTCCTTTTATATTTTTAGACATTAACGTAAGTGATGCAGCAAATATTACAGTTTTAAAGTCTTAAGGTACAGAAGTATGATTTAAACAAAAGTAGTTATTCCCAGTAAAATTATCGATGTTTCAATTTGTGGAAAAGTATTATGCTTTTATTTTTCAAAACTGGTTTTGAATTTTTTCCCTTTTCTTTTGAACTTCAGACTTACCTCCCTTGGCCTTTTCCCTGTTTCCACCCAACCTCTCTACTTCTTCCTGGTCTTGATCCCAGATCATTTTTCTCATCTTCTATATAAAGAATCCATTTTTAAGTGTCTATGTGATCGTTGCCCCTTGTATTTATACACATCAGGGAGCTTGTTTCAGTGCACAAGTGACCTGGGAGAAGCCCAGAGTCTGTGTGATCCCCTCTGAAGCCTCAAGAACTACACTGAGTGTCATGAGATGCTCAAGACCTACTGAAAATGAAGACTGAAAGAGTAGTACAATCCCTTGTTCACGGGAATTTGTTTTGCCACAGTTCTCCAGCAGATGTCACTGGTTAGCAACATGAAACTGTACAAAGTGACCAGAGACTATCCAGCACAATTTCTTCTTCCAAATTTTAACTGATGCTTCCTTCATCCAGAATGTGAATCATTTTTTTTTTTAATTTTTTTTTTCAACGTTTATTTATTTTTGGGACAGAGAGAGACAGAGCATGAACGGGGGAGGGGCAGAGAGAGAGGGAGACACAGAATCGGAAACAGGCTCCAGGCTCTGAGCCATCAGCCCTTGAATCATTTTTTAAAATATTTTACTTTTAAGTAATCTCTAGACCCAATGTGGGGCTTGGACTTATGACCCTGAGATCAAAAAGTCACACACTCCACTGACTGAGCTAGCCAGGTGCCTCCAGAAAGGTGAATCATTAAATGTGCTGGTGAAAGAAAACCCTTTCATTTCTACAAAGAAATGAGCCGGATCCTGGTCACAGCCTGAGACCCTATGCTGTCCTGCGAGCTCCCATGAAGAATTAACTCAGCCTGTGCGTATTAGTCAGCTTGGGCTGCCATTACAAAATACCAGTCTGAGTGGCTTAAAGAACAGAAATCTATTTCCTCACAGTTATGAAGGATGGAAGTTCAAGATCAAGGTATTGGCACATTGTTTTTCTCCTGGGGCCTCTTCACTTGGCTTGTGGATGGCTGCCTTCTTGCTGAGTCCTCACATGGTCCTTTGTCTCTATGGTGCACTCATGGTGTCTTTTCCTCTCTCTCTCTCTCTCTCTCTCTCTCTCTTTTTTTTAAGTAGGCTCCATGCCCAACTAAGGGCTCCAACTCAGACCCTGAGATCAAGACATGAGCTGAGATCAAGAGTCAGATGCTTAACCAAAAATAGCCACCCTACTTCCTCTTCTTATAAGGAAATCAGTCCTACTGGATTAGGACTCCACCCTTAACACCTTACTTAACCTTAACTGCCTCTTTTTTTTCAAAGGCCCTATTTCCACATACAGTCATACTGGGGGGTTAGGCTTCAACATAAGAATTTGAGGGGGACACAATTCAGTACTTAACACTGGATTTGTAAGTTATCTTAAGTACTGTTTGGTGATATTTCAGCTGAAGATAGCTATTGGTGGAAAAAATCCTGAATACTGTGAAAGGATATTAAGACAAAAATCAGTATTCCACTGTAAGTACGTAAGCCTGAAAAGGCAGAGACACCTGGTGAAGGAAAAGCACCTATCACACAGACATGAGTGACTACCATGGCACCAGATTCTCAGCAGACTCTACTGACTGGGCACGTTCATCAGATGCTCCCTGCCTAAACGTGGCATGATGCCAACACACAAATTTCTGATTAAAATGCTTGGAAGCTTCAACATGTGTTTAATAAATGAAAGGGTTTTCTGGGGATGACATTTTTTAATTAACAGAATCAGACTAACATTTCAAACTCAAAGACAGTTAATACTACTTTAGGACTATTTCAAGAAACCCGCTTTTAAAGAATTTATGAACTCTCTTCATTTGATGAATTTATCACATGATGTAAAAGGACTGCTGTGCTAGAACTTAAACTTGGAAGGCATAGCTTTCAATCCCAAATGCTTTGCAATGGAGAGGTAGCGTCAAGCAGGGAAAGACCTCACCTCTGAACATGCACTGGGGTCTGAGCTTGGCCCTACCCACCACTATTCACTATTTCCCTATATCCTAGATCTTTGGTCTGTCTCTTCAGTGGTAAGAGGAGATGGGATAATGATACTAAAACCATGTAAAAGGTTAATAATAGGAGGAGATATATTTAAAACACAGGGCTGGGCTCACAGGACATACTCAGTAACTGCTAGGTCTCTTTATGCTGCTTTACATTCCAAATTATTATTCGGTCAGACACACTGAGTTATCGTTGGAAGTCTTCTGCAATCTCTGACACAGCACATGTCTTCACACAACTAGTTATTGCTAAACTCTATGGATCACATAAGGAGCCCCATTCCCTACCTCTCTCGCCAAACTTCTTTTATCTCCTCACCTACAGCCAGAGCAGCAAGATCTAGTTCATCCCCCTTTGAGTCTTAAGACATCCTTTTACCTAGAATGCATCCTTCTTGGTACTAGCCAGACAGTAGCCATGTTTTACAACCTCCAGTGCAATTTCTGCCTCCTTCAAAGAAGTGTCTCTTGATTTTTTTTCTGCCCACAGTAATTTCTCCTCCGGATTTCTTTTTTCCTTTTTTTTTTTTTTTTTAATTTTTTATGTTTATTTACTTTTTGAGAGAGAGAGAGAGAGACAGAGTGTGAGCAGGGGAGGGCCAGAGAGGGATGGAGACACAGAATGTGAAGCAGGCTCCAGGCTCTGAGCTGTCAGCACAGAGCCCGATGTGGGGCTCAAACCCACAGCTGTGAGATTATGACCTGAGCTGAAGTCAGACGCCCAACCGATTGAGCCACCCAGGTGCCCCTCTCCTCTGGATTTCTAACCTGTTCTTTTGTTCCTTCCTTCTATCCATCCATCCACATTTACTGACATTGTCCTAAGTGTTAACTATATGCATCAATGAACAAAACAGACAAAAATTCTCTGATTGGAGCTTACCTTCTGGCATAGGGAGCTAGATAATAGGATAAATGAGAGAGAGAGAGAGAGAGACAGGAGAGGAACAGTAAGGAGAAAATAAAGTAAGGGAGACAGGGTGTGTGTGTGTGTACTGAACCTTACTAAAGACCTAAGTGAGAAGAAGTCTTTCAAGTGACAGTCTAAAGGATATAAATAATCCACAAAGATGGTTTTGAGGAGATTTGGGAGCAAAAGTCTGATTAGACTGGCCTCAAGAGAGAATAGAAGAAGAAAAAATAGATACAGCAAATATGGACAACTCCTTCAAGGAATCTGCTATAAAGATAGACAAAAAAAGTGGTGGCTGGAGAGTAAAGAGTGGTTTAAAAAAGTCGTATTTTATTTTTTACTAAAGGGAAGTCAATGCTACATTTTTTTGCTGAGAATAATAATCCAGTCGAAGGATGCAGATTATGCAGGAGAAAGGCAGTAACTGCTGGAAGGATGAAGGGACGAGATCTAATGTATAGGTGGACACTGGACTCAAATGCAAGTAAGGAAGGACAGATGTGGTAGGAGTCTATGGAAACTATCTTCTGTTGCTTTTATTTCCTTAGTTAAGAGAACAAAATCATCTGCCAGGAATGAGAATTTGGGAGGAGGTACAGGTTTGGGGAGAGAGAAGGTAAGAAACGCTTATCTAGGAGAGCAGAGTGAAAGAAGTATGGAGACACAGTATGAATGCTGGCATCTAAAGCCTACTAGAAGTTAATGATCAGGTGCTCAAAGTAAGGTCAGCCAACGGGCCTGTGTATTTTCCCTCAATCAAGTACAGCTGTGGTGCACATACAGCCTAAGAAGACAGTTGGGATTAACCAGAATGTGTTTTAGACAAGCAAGGAAAAAAGAAAAAGGAAACTGAGGATATGTGCCACAGAGTGGTTATAATCACTGAGCAAGGAATTTAAGGTTAGTAAAAGAGGAAGTGAGGAACAGTAAAAATGAAGCAAGATCAAGTTGTCAGCGGTGGAGCAGGGCAGCAAAAGAGCCCAGGCAACAGCAGGCAGCGGGAGACTGGGATCGCTGAGTATGAGGAGTTGTGATGCCCGTCGTTCCAGAGTATGACCACGGGGGTGAGTGGTTGAAGTAGGGTGGAAGACAAGAGGTGAAGAAATGGAGGGCAAGATTTGAAGAATTATCTAGATGGAAATAAGAAGAAACAGCCCATGGATTATTAGATAACTAAAACAAGGAAGAGAAGCGACTGACAGAATATAATAACGTGAGGTTTGAAGGCGAGGGTTTTAGGGAGGAGGGAGAGAGAATGGTTTGGAAGCAATAAGGAACAACAGAAACATTCACCCATCTATCATCAATGTTACAAGGAAAATGGAAGAGAAGAACCATCATCTGAGAAGCCTGTAGGGCAAGCCAAGCTTCAGCTAGATCAGGAAAATAATACACTCCAAGAATAGGCTGAGATTTTAGGGGATTTAGATGAAACTGTCCTCAGTTTCTGCATCTGTCCACTGGGGATAATCATAATGAGGCGTGTACCTCATAGTACTAATGTGAGGATTATGTTCAAGGACATAAGGAAGGCAATTAGAGAGATCTTAAAATGTGCACCTACCACACAGTCTGCACTAAAAAAAATGTTAGTTATTCCTACAGGCTATTTTCTCTCCTGCATAATCATTTTGATTCTTCTAAGAATCTTTTACTTTCACTTAACATTTGAATAATATTAAAAAGTTTTTTTAATTTTTTTTAACATTTATTTATTATTGAGACACAGAGAGACACAGAGCATGAGCAGGGGAGGGGTAGAGAGAGGGGGAAACACAGAATCTGAAGTAGGCTCCAGGCTCTGAGCTGTCAACACAGAGCCCGATGTGGGGCTCGAACTCACAAACTGTGAGATCATGACCCGAGCTGAAGTTGGTTGTTTAACCAACTGAGCCACCCAGGCGCCCCAATATTAAAAAGTTTTAGGGGCGCCTGGGTGGCTCAGTCGGTTAAGCGGCCGACTTCGGCTCAGGTCATTATCTCGCGGTCCGTGAGTTTGAGCCCCGTGTCGGGCTCTGTGCTGACAGCTCAGAGCCTGGAGCCTGTTTCAGATTCTGTGTCTCCTTCTCTCTGACCCTCCCCCGTTCATGCTCTGTCTCTCTCTGTCTCAAAAATAAATAAACGTTAAAAAAATAAAAATAAAAATAAATAAATAAATAAATTAATTAATTAAAAGTTTTAAATCTTCAATAAGACTGTAAACTCTAAGGAGGAGGGATAATATCATGTACTTGTCTGGGTTCTCCACAGAGTTCAAGGCCTGAACAACACTGACAGAAAGCCCAAGCAGCAATTCATGAACTAACACCACCTGTGACCTCTACAGAAGATGTCACTGTACTCTCTCATCTCCGAGATCTGTCTTACACATGTTACGAGATATCACTAATTGTCTGGGGAAAAAGGGGTATAGGGCAAGGATAAACAGAAATGGGAGATAATAGTGCATATAGATCTCATACCAACCTTAACTGCCACTCTATTTCTTCTCTGTAGCTGTCTCTCTACACATAAGAACATATTTTTTTCTATCTCCTTTCAACAGACTTTGGTGTACAACTTACCAAAGGCTTTCTGAAACATAAATGAGCAGATTTTCTCAAAGAAAAGGATTGAGGGATAGAAAAGGGATTCCAAGTGTTACTAGAAATTAGGTCATATGATAGTTTAAAATCAAGAATGAAGAGATATGAAAGAATGATGTGAGGGGTGCCTGGGGGGCTCAGTTGGTTGAGCGTCTGACTCTTGACTTAGGCTCAGGTCATGATCTCAGCGTTTGTGAAAATGAGCCCCAAGTCAGGCTCTGCACTGACAGCACAGAACCTGCTTGGGATTCTCTCTCCCTAACTCTCTCTCTGTCTCTCTCTCTCTTTCTTTCTCTGCCCTGCCACGCTCAAATGTGAGCATACACACTCTCTTTCTTTCTCAAAATAAATAAATAAACATAAAAAAAAAAAGAATGAGGAACACCTGGGTGGCTCAGTCAGTTAAGCATCCGCCTTCGGCTCAGGTCATAATCCCACAGTTCAGGAGTTGGAGCCCTGTGTCAGGCTCTGTGTAGACAGCTCAGAGCCTGGAGCCTGCTTCAGATTCTGCATCTCTCTCTCTCTCTCTCTCTCTCTCTCTCTCTCTCTCTCTCTCTCTCTGCCCTTCCCCCAACTTGCACTCTGTCTCTCTCTCAAAAATAAACATTTAAAAAAAAAAAGGGGCGCCTGGGTGGCGCAGTCGGTTTAGCGTCCGACTTCAGCCAGGTCACGATCTCGCGGTCCGTGAGTTCGAGCCCCGCGTCGGGCTCTGGGCTGATGGCTCAGAGCCTGGAGCCTGTTTCCGATTCTGTGTCTCCCTCTCTCTCTGCCCCTCCCCCGTTCATGCTCTGTCTCTCTCTGTCCCAAAAATAAATAAATGTTGAAAAAAAAAAATTAAAAAAAAAAATGATGTGATACATACAGCTCACACAGTAATTCTAAAACACATTAACCTCCCTACTATACAATCATAGAAACTCTAAATGTATCCAAAACTCAAACATTTTACTTATAAGGAAACTTGCAGAAAATATATTTACCAGTTCTATAAAAAAAAGGAGGACTCTTCTTAGCTTCAGAGAAATCACGAAAAAAAAGATCTATATATTCAATAAATATTTAGTGAGTGCTTGCTATGTGCTAGGCAGTGTTCATGGTACCAGTCACATATTAAAATTCGAGTCAATAAAAAATAGCAAAATTAAAATAAGCAGCACAACCAACTTGGGAAATGTTGCATTGAAACTTTCAAAAGGTTAAAAATGATGACAGAAATTTGCTCAAACTTACAAAAAAATAATCGCGATCATAATAGATAAAAGAGAAAAATACTACCAAACTAGTCCCATAGGAGAAAATAAAAACACATTTCTCATATTTGGAAAACACTCATTTTTGTTAATAATCAAAGGAGTGCCAAATAAAACAATCTGAGGTACTATTTTACATCTAAATTAAAGTAGTAGGCACCACCTATAACAGTGAGACGGTGGCAGAAGAGAGGCCTTTGTAGGGTGTTCTTTCTCCCTGCAGTCTATTCTGTAGAATGCCTCTGGAAAGCAATACACAGAAAAATCCAGGCAATGCTCAAGTCTCCGACCAGAGAGTGCTACTCAGCACTATAACTGAGGAAATAATTTTAGTGGTTCAACAGTGTATGCAAGAAGTTAATACAGCATAATCTAGAATACCAGAGAAATAGCAATACAAAAAGTAGCTTTTATGAATAGACATTTTTCCAAAGAAGACATCCAGATGGCCAACAGACACATGAAAAGATGCTCAATATCATTTATCATCAGGGAAATACAAATCAAAACTACAATGATGTATCACCTCACACCTGTCAGAATGGCTAAAATCAACAACACAAGAAACAAAAGGCATTGACAAGGATGTAGAGAAAGGGGAGCCCTCTTGCACTGTTGATGGGAATGAGAATGGTGCAGCCACTCTGGAACACAGTATGGAAGTTCCTCAAAAAGTTAAAAATAGGCGCGCCTGGGTGGCTCAGTTGGTTAGGCGCCCGACTTCAGCTCAGGTCATGATGATCTTGAGGTCCATGAGTCTGTGCTGACAGCTCAGAGCCTGGAGCCTGCTTCACACTCTTTGTCTCACTTTTGCTCTCTGTTTCTCCCCAGATCACACTCTGTCTCTGTCTCTCTCTCTCTCTCTCAAAAATAAACATTAAAAAAAAAAAGTTAAAAATAGGACTACCCTAGAATCCAGCAACCACACTACTAGGTATTTACCCAAAGAATACAAAAATACTAATTCATCTCTCTTCCTCCACCCCACTTGTACTCTGCCTCTCAAATAAGTGTTAAAAAAATTTTTTTTAAAAAATACTAATCCATAGGGATACATGCACCCCAATGTTTATAGCAGCATTATCTACAATAGCGAAATTATGTGAATGGCCCAAGTGTCCATCAATTGATGAATGGATAAGGAAGATGAGGTGTTTATATACAATGGAATATCACTCAACCATAAAAAAGAATGGAATCTTGCCATTTGCAATGACATGGATGGAGCTAAGTGAAATAAGTCAGTCACAGAAAGACTAAGAAGCATATGAATTCACTTACATTGGAATTTAACATGTGGAATTTAACAAAACAAATGAGCAAATCGTTGTTAAAAAAAAAAAGAGAGAGAGGGAGGCAAACCAAGAAACAGACTCTTAACCATAGAGAACAAACTTATGATTACCAGAGGGTAAGTGGGTGGGGGGATGGGTTAAACAGGTGATACGGATTAAGAAGTACACTTGTTGCAATGAGCTATATGCAAGTGTTGACAAAAAAAGTAGTTTTCAGAAGTCATAATTATGAACATGGAAAAATACTATTGACATAAATGAGACAAACTAATATGTACATATATACTCAGAACTTGAAACAGAATGGAGGAATTGCAGGTAATTTTTATAATGTTCTGTAATGCTGCTAACTTATCTTTTTATTTACAAGATCAGTTTATTTTTATTTAAAATAATCCCATCTTAAAACAGCATTTTGGCAGTATGTTATGAAAGAGAAAACATACCTGATACTCGCCGATCAAATCTGCCAGGAATTGGGACTGCAAAACAAAGAAGAAGCAATGTTCAGGCATCATTATGTCACATGACCCCACCTTTAACAATAGAACTAAAAGCACTTTAATACCAAATGTTGGGTCAATTCATACTCTTCTATAATCAATCACAGAGAGTAGTTCAACATGATCACATAAAGGCAATATAAAGAAGAATTTATCTTTTTGAAAACAAGCTCATTATAACTTCAATGTACTCAAGGTGGCAAATTTATTTGTTTACATTCATGTTCATCTAATTTGTATCATATTGGGGCACCTGGGTGGCTCAGTCGGTTAAGCATCCAACTCTGGATTTCAGCTCAGGCCATGATCTCATGGTTCATGAATTCGAGTCCCACATCTGGCTCCGCACTGGCAGTGTGGAGACGGCTTGGGATTGTCTCTCTCTCCCTCTCTCTCTTTCAAAGTAAATAAGTAAACTTAAAAATTTTCTTAAAAATAATAATTTGTATCATATCAAATGAATAAGAAGCCTACTGGGGCACCTGGGTGGCTCAGTCGGTTAAGCATCTGACTTCAGCTCAGGTCATGATCTCACAGTTCGTCAGTTCAAGCCCCATGTCGGGCTCTGTGCTGACAGATCAGAGCCTGGATCCTGCTTTGGATTCTGTGTCTCCCTCTCTCTCTGTCCCTCCCCTGCTCATGCTCTCTCTCTGTCTCACAAAAATAAATAAAATGTTAAAAATTTTTAAAAGTCTACTAAATTTATTGGTAATGATATTAAAAAGTTAAATTTTCTTCTTTAATATTCTTCAAAGATAATCCCAAGACTGCCAGATAATAGCATTTAAATTTCATTTCAAAACAATTTAATAAGTTTTACACTAAAGTGAAAAAGAAATTAGCTGTTAAGTTATATTCTCACTCAATACGGGTAGGTTTTCTCCTGCCCATGGTCAGTGTATTAATCAGAAAAATGTACCACATGTCTTTAGGTTGAAAAATAAACACAAATTTTCTCTTTGCTAATTTTTCCTGCTTTTTACCTATCATTCCTTATGTTTGGTGGTTATCTAAATTCTCAGTACTAAACTATATCATTTGAATAATGTAGGGTTTTTTGTTTGTTTTTTAAGATTTTTTTTAAAGGAAACTCCACCCAATGCGGGACTAGAACTCATGACCCCAAGATCAAGAGTCACATGCTTTACCAACCGAGCCAGCCAAGTTCCCCAAGGTGGGTTTTTTTTTTTTTTTAACTTTCAGAGCTTAATCTGATTATCTTAATTTTAAAAATTATGTAAATATCCCTTCTCACCCTCCATAAAAGGAGAAATTTGAAGATTAGTGAAAAATAAATTGAAGGTGGCTCAGAGAGCCAAACTCAACTAATATGAGGACTCAACAAAAATAGACTCAGGAAAGAGACAAATGCTTATTCACCACAACAGAACAAGAATTATCTTTTTGTATAGCTTGGGGTAAAAGTTATGTTATTGGAACAAACAGGTAAAATTTCAAAAGAAAACCCGAGCCATTATTGATAGAAAGTACCTATGATAGTCCTTTCCCACTTCCTCAGTGAAACTGTGGATTTGTCAAAATTAATGCACCCACCAGCAAAGAAAGATGGTAAATTCAGTTCAACAGATATAGGTAGGGTACCCAGTACATGACAAGCACTGTTAGTAGACAATTTGGGAGACAGTAGTAGATAAAACAAAGACTCCTGGTTTCATGAAACGTGCACTCTAGCTTGAGATGTGTGGGAGAGTTTCCTTCAATCACTTAAATCACACGTTCCTGTCACTCAAATAGATTAGATGAAATGTGTAAGAGCTTACACTCTCAATCCAGGCCTCATGGGACTTCCATAATTAAAACCCCACTAAACATCAGTATATAACCTAAAATTATAAAACATACAATGAAACAATTTGGCATGGGTGCTATCAGGGAGTATCTCAAAAAAGGATTAGATATTAAAATTATGGAACTACTATAAAATCAGAACAGAATGTTTAAAACAAAGACAAAAATGGGAATCAAAGCATAAATAAAGGAATAAGATACAACCAAAACAAAGCAAGGAGGATTGAAAAAAATTTGGAATTTCTAGGAAAAAAAATAACACATTGAAATTTTTAAAAACTATGATGCAAGGCAACTTCTCTGGGTACATAACATCTAAAAGTGCTGGAAATTGTAAAACATCACTACCAACAACTTACTACAATAATACTGATGTAAATGTACAGATATAAATCGCAAGGAAAATCAGAAAATATCTGGAGATAAATGAAAACAAAAACAATATACTAAAACTTATGGGTGTACTAAAAGTAGTGCGAAGAGGGAAATTTGTAGCTATAAATGCTTATGTTCAAAAAGAAGAGGAGTGCCTGGGTGGCTCAGTCGGTTAAGCGTCCAACTTCAGCTCAGGTCATGATCCTGTGGTTTGTGGGTTCGAGCCCCGCGTCGGGCTCTGTGCTGACAGCTCGGAGCCTGGAGCCTGCTTCAGATTCTGTGTCTCCCTCTCTCTCTGCCCTCCCCCGCTTGCACTCTGTCTCTCTCTCTCCCTCTCAAAAATAAATAAACATTTTTAAAAAAATTTTTAAAAAGAAAAAAAGAAAGAAAAAGAAGAAAAATCTCAAATTAATAAGCTAATTGTATACCTTAAGGAAGTAGGGGAAAAAAGGGCAAACTGAACCCTAAAGCAGCAGAAATAAGGAAATTCAGAGTGGAGAGAAACTAAAATAAAGCATAGGAAAAAAAAAATCAGTGAAACTGAAAGTTGATTCTTTGAAAAGATCAACAAAATCAATAAGCTGCTGACTGACTTAGACTAACTAAGAAAAAAGAAGAGTTAAATTACTAAAATTAAAGTGGGGATACTACAATGGAATACACAGAAATAAAAAGGATTATGATACTCTGAAAATAGTATGCCAACAAACTGAATAACCTAGATGAAATAGAGGAAATAGACAAATTTCTAGAAATACACAAACTTCCAAAACTTACACAAAAGGAATAGAAAAATCCCAACAATCTGTAACAAATAGGGGGATGAAACTGGTAATCAAAAATCTCCTGGCAGGGGCGCCTGGATGACTCAGTTGGTTGAGGATCAGACGCTTAATTTCGTTTGGCTCAGGTCATGAGTTCATGAGTTCAAGCCCTGTATGGGGCTCGGAGTGTGGAACCTACTTAAGATTCTCTGTCTCTGTCTCTCCCGCCTTCCCTCCCTCCCTCTCCCTCTTTTCCTTCCCCTGCTCACTTGTTCTCCTTCTCTAAAAAAAAAAACAAAAAAAAACAAAAAAAAACAAAAATCCCTGAACAGAGAAAAGCCCAAGACTAGATGTCTTCATTGTACATTCTACTAAACATTTAAAGAATTAACATCAACCCCTGTTATACTCATCCAAAAAAATCAAAGATAAGGGAATACTTCCTAACTCATTTTATTTTTTTCAGTTTTTAAAAAACTTTTCATTTTATTTTTTATTTTATTTTAGATAGAGAAAGAACACACACGTTGGGGAGAGGGGGAGGGAGGGAAGGAGGGAGAGAGAGAGAGAGAGACAGAGAGAGAGAGAGAGAGAGAGAGAGAGAGAGAGAGAATCCTAAGCAGGCTCCAAGCTCAGCACAGAGCCTGACAAAGGGCTCAATCTCACAACCCTGAGATCATGACCTGAGCTGAAATCAAAAGTCGGATGCTCAACCAACTGAGCCACCCAGGTGCCCCCTTAACTCATTTTGTAAGGCCAGCATTACCTTGATACTAAAGACAGACAAAGGCATTGCAAGTAAACAAAATATTCATTATGAATATAGACATAAAAAAATCCTCAAAATCCTCAAAAAAATAGTACCTAGCAACATATTAAAGTGATTATACACCATGACCAAGTGGGATTTATCCCAGGAATGCAAGGGTGGCTCAAAATAAAGAATGTCAAGCAAAATACACCACATTAATAGAATGAAGAGGTGGGGAGGGGCAACTACATCAGCATCTCAATGACGCAGAACAAGCATTTGACAAAATGACACTCTTTCATGTAAAAAATAAAGGAGAATATAAGGGAATTTCCTCAACATGAAAAAGGCACATATGAAAAACCCACAGCTAACACCAACTCAATGGTAAAAGACTGAAGGTTTCTCCCTAAGATCAGGAACAAGACAGGATGCCTGCTTTAGCCATTTCTATTCAACATATTACTGAAAGCTCTGGCCATAGCAATTAGGAAATAAAAAGAAATAAAAAGCATCCAAATTAGAAAGGAAAAAGTAAAATTATCTGCTTGTGGAATGACATGATCTTCTATGTAGAAAACCTTGAAGAATCCACACACACAAAAAAAGTTAGACTTAATAAATGAATACAGCAAAGTTGCAGGATATAAAATCAACATGCAAGAGGTGCTTGGGTGACTCAGTTGGTTAAACCTCCCACTGGCTCAGGTCATGATCTCACAGTTCGTGAGTTCAAGGCCCACATCAGGCTCTCTGCTGTCCACACAGAGCCCACTTCAGATCCTCCCTCTCCCTCTCTATCCCTCCCCTGGTCACACATGTGCATGCTCTGTCCCTCTCTCTTTTTTTCTCTCTCCCAAAAATAAATGTTAAGAAAAATCAACACCCAAAATTGTACTTCTATACAACTGCAATGAACAATCCAAAAAGAAAATATCTTTAAAACTCCATTCATAACAGCATCAAAAAGAATAAAATATTTAGGAATGAATTTAACCAAGGAGGTGAGAGATTTGTACACTGAAAACTACAAAACATTACTAAAAGAAATTAAAGGAGACATAAATAAACCTTTTGCATTATATATCAAATCATCATGTTGTACACTTTAAATATCTTAAAAAATTTTTTTTAACGTTTATTTATTTTTGAGACAGAGAGAGACAGAGCATGAACGGGGGAGGGTCAGAGACAGAGGGAGACACAGAACCCAAAACAGGCTCCAGGCTCTGAGCGGTCAGCACAGAGCCCGACGCAGGGCTCGAACCCATGGACCGCAAGGTCATGGCCTGAGCCGAAGTCGGATGCTTAACTGACTGAGCCACCCAGGCGCCCCTAAATATCTTTAAATATTTGTCAATTGTACCTAAATGAAGCCTGAGAAATAAAGACAGAAATAAATGGAAAGCCATCCCATATTAAAGGACTAAAAGACATACTATTGTTAAGATGACAATACTATCCAAAGTAATCTACAGATTCAAAGCAATCTCTATTAAAATTCCAATGGTGGCTTTTTTTTTTATAGGAATGATAAAATCCTTCCTAAAATTCATGTAGAATCTCAAAGGATCCCAAGTACCCAACTATTCTTGAAAAAGATAAAGTTGGAGGACTCATACTTGATTTCAAAACTTACTACAAAGCCACAGTAATCAAAACAATATGGTATTGTCATAGGGATAGAAATATAGACCAGGGGGCGCCTGGGTGGCGCAGTCGGTTAAGCGTCCGACTTCAGCCAGGTCACGATCTCGCGGTCCGTGAGTTCGAGCCCCGCGTCGGGCTCTGGGCTGATGGCTCAGAGCCTGGAGCCTGTTTCCGATTCTGTGTCTCCCTCTCTCTCTGCCCCTCCCCCGTTCATGCTCTGTCTCTCTCTGTCCCAAAAATAAATAAACGTTGAAAAAAAAAAATTTAAAAAAAAAAAAAAAAGAAATATAGACCAGACCCATGGAATACAGAACCCAGAACTAAACCCTTCATATATGTGGTGAATTGATTTTCAACAAAAGTGCCAAAATCACCCAAGGGGGAAAGGATAGTCTTTTCAACAAATGGTGTTGGGAAAATTGGATCTCCACCTGCAAAAAAAATGAAGCTGGACTCTTACCTTTTTCACCATATATAAAAATGAACTCAAAATGGACCAAAGACATAAAATTAAAATTATAAAACTCTTAGATGAAAACACAGGAAAATCTTTATGACACTGGATTTAGCGATGTTTTCTTGGATATAACATCAAAAGCATAGGTACAAAAAAAGAAATTAATAAACTGGACTACTTCAAAATGAAAAACTTCTGTGTATCAAAAGATAAAACAGGAGTACATGGGTGGTTCAGTCAGTTAAGCGTCTCTTGATTTCAGCTCATTTCATGGTTTTTGAGTTCAAGCCCTGCTTCAGACTCTGTGCTGACAAAGTGTAGAGCCTGCTTGGGATTTTCTCTCTCTGCCCCTCCCCACCCCAGCTCTCGAGCTTGCATGCTCTCTCCCAAAATAAATAAACTTAAAAAAAAGACACAATGAAGTGAAATGGCAACCCATGGAATGGGAGAAAGTATTTTCAAATAATGTATCTATTACATCCAGAATAAAGAATTCCTACCACTCAACAAAAACAACAAAAACCAATATGTACAAATGACAGATAACCACATGAAAAGATACTCAATACTACTAATCAATAGAGAAATGCAAATGAAAAACACAATGAGATACCAATTCACACCTTTTAAAGATGACTACTATTAAACACTTTTTTAAAAAATACTTATTTAATTTTGAGAGAGAGAGAGAGAAAGTGGGGAAGGTGTGGGGGGAGAGAGAGAGAGAGAGAGACACTGAATCCGAAGCAGGCTCCAGGGTCTGAGCTGTCAGCAGAGACTGAGGGGAAGGCTGGAACCCAGGCACCCCTAAAGATGGCTACTATTTAAAAAAAAAAAAAAGCAAACAAACAAACAAACAAAAAGAAACAAGAGCAGGGGTGCCTGGGTGGCTCAGTCGGCTAAGAGTCTGACTTCCGCTCAGGTCATGATCTCGTGGTTTGGGAGTTTGAGGCCAGTGTCCCAGGCTCTGTGCTCACAACTCAGAGCTTGGAGCCTGGAGCCTGCTTCGGATTCTGTTCTCCCTCTCCCTCTGCCCCTTTCCTGCTCATGCTCTGTCTCTCTCAAAAATAAATAAACATTAAAAAACAAAACAAAACAAAACAAGAACAGATAATAAGGGCGGCAAGAATGTGAAGAAATTGGAATCCTTTTGCATTCTTGGCCACAATGTGAAATGGTGCAGCTGCTGTGTAAAACAGTATGGCTTCTCTTCAAAGATTAAAAACGAATTACCATACGATCCAACAATTCTACTTCTGGGTATGTATCCAAAAGAACTGAAAGCAGGGTCTCAAAGAGATATTATAGTACACCCACATACATAGCCAAAAGGTGGAAGCAACCCAAGTATCCATCAGTGGATGAAAAGATAAACAAAATGTGGTATACATACAATGGGATATTATTCAGCCTTTAAAAGGAAGGAAATTCTGAAACTTGCTATAAGATTCTACGAATGAATCTTGAAGACATTATGCTAAATAAAGTCAGTTACAAAAAAGACAAATCTTGTATGATTCCACTTATATGAGGTACCTGGAATAGTCAAATTCATAGAAATAGAGAGAATAGCAGTTGCTAAGGGGGAGGGGAGAGGGAGGAGTTATTATTTAATGGGTACAGAGTTTCAGTTTTGCAATACCCAAAGATGTCTAGAGATAGATGGTGGTGATTGTTATGAATGTACTTAATGGCAGTGAATTACTTTAAAAAGGTAAATTTGGGGGCACCTGGGTGGCTCAGTCATTTGAGCGACTGACTCTGGATTTTGGCTTGGGTTATGGTACCAGGGTTGTGGTACCAGGGTTGCGCCCCGTGCCAGGCTCTGTGCTAGTGTGGAACCTGCTTAAGATTCTCTCTTTTTCTGTCCCTCTCCCCTGCTTGCACTTGCCCTTCTCTCTCAAATTAAAAAAAAAAAAAAAAAGGTAAATTTAGGTTCTGTGTATCTGTCTACAATTTTTAAAAATGTAAATACGTGTAAAGCAAAAAATGACATTATAATGTATATGTGTGTGTACACATGTGCATGTGTATATAAAGAGGAAGTAAGAGAGAAAGCAAAGCATGGCAAAACATTAACAAGCAGTCAATCTAGGAGTTCACTTGCTCTTTCAATTTTTCAGTAGGGTTGCAATTTTTTCTAATAAATATTTAAAAATTAATCTCAATGTAGCCCCTCAAATCAAACATGATAGACTTTCATTTTTTATCACTTCATTTTTATTCTGTTGTCAAATCATGTTTCTGTATAACCAATTCAAAGTAAATTAAATGCATGCATAGTCTTTTTTTCTTTTGAATTTTTAAATTTCTATCATCTCTATTAAAATATATGTATATTTATGTTAAATTTATATAAAACTTATGTTTACAGTTTATCTGTACATGTACTTATTTTATTTTGTCTAATGTTTATTTATTTTGAGAGAGCATGAGCATGAGTGGGGGAGGGACAGAGAGAGAGAGGGAGAGAGAATCCCAACCAGGTTCTGTGCTGTGTGGAGCCTGATGTGGGGCTTAATCTCATAAACCATGAGATCATGACCTAAACCGAAACCAAGAGTCAGATGCTTAACTAAGCCACCCAGGCACCCCTTACTTAATTTTTTTTATTTGAATATTGTTGACCTGTTACATTAGTTTCAGGTGTACAACATAGTAATTCAACTTCTCTATACATTATGCTATGCTCATAAGTGTAGCCTACCATCTGTCACCATTCAATGCTATTAGAATATCATTGAGTATATTCCCTATGCTGTGCTTTTTATTACCATGACTTATTCATTCCATAAGTGGAAGCCTGTATCTCCCCCTCTGCTTCACCACCTTGTCCATCTCCTCATCCCACTTCTGGCAACTGTCTCTGGATTTATAGGTCTAATTCTGCTTTTTGTTTATTCATTTGTTTTTTAGATTCCACATATGAATGAAATCATATGGTACTGTCTTTCTCAGTCTGACTTTTTTCACTTAGATAATACCCTAGGTCCATCCATGTAGTCACAAATGGCCCCAAATAGCCAAAGCAATCTTGAGGAAGAAAAACAAAGCTGGAAGTATCACAATACCAGATCTCAAGATATACTACAAGGCTGTAGCAATCAAAACAGTATGGTATTGGCACAAAAAGAGATACATAGATCAACTGAACAGAAGAGAGAGCCCAGAAATAAACCCTCGCTTAAATGGCCAATTCATCTATGACAAAGAAGGCAATAATACATAATGGGGAAAAGACAGCTTCTCTTTAATAAATGGTGCTGGGAAAACTGGACAGCTACATGCAAAAGAGTGAAGCTGGACTACTTTCCAACACCATACACAAAAATAAAGCCAAAATAGATTAAAGATCTAAATGTGAGATGTGAAACCGTAAAAATCTTCGAAGAGAACAAAGGCAGTAATTTCTGACATCAGCCATGGCAACATTTTTCTAGATATATATCTCTTGAGACAAGGGAAAAAAAGCAAAAATATATTATTGAGACTACATCAAAATAAAATCTCCTACACAGCAAAGAAAACCATCAACAAAAC
This sequence comes from Puma concolor, assembly GCF_028749965.1. Taxonomy (NCBI): domain Eukaryota; kingdom Metazoa; phylum Chordata; class Mammalia; order Carnivora; family Felidae; genus Puma; species Puma concolor. Next base: position 153,795,464 of record NC_141668.1, on the reverse strand, counting down.
AAAACAGCAACCTACTGAATAGGAGAAGATATTTGCAAATGATATATCTAATATATCAAAACATAGGGGAGCCTGGGTGGCTCAGTTGGTTAAGCGTCCGACTTCGGCTCAGGCCATGATCTCACGGTTTGTGAGTTTGAGCCCCGCACTGGGCTCTGTGCTGACAGCTCAAAGCCTGGAGCCTGCTTCAAATTCTGTGTCTCCTCCTCTCTGCCCCTCCCATGCTCATGCTCTGTCTCTGTCTCTCAATAATAAATAAATGTTATAAAAATTTTTTTTTATTTAAAAAAAATTTTTTTAAATGTTTTATTTATTTTTGAGACAGAGAGAGACAGAGCATGAACGGGGGAGGGGCAGAGAAAGAGGGAGACACAGAATCCGAAACAGGCTCCAGGCTCTGAGCTGTCAGCACAGAGCCCAACACGGGGCTCGAACTTACGGACCGTGAGATCATGACCTGAGCCGAAGTCAGACGCTTAACCGACTGAGCCACCCAGGCGCCCCCCAAAAAATTTTTTTTACATATTCAAAATATAAAGAACTTATACAATTCAACACCAAAAAAACCCAACCCAACCCAAAACAAAACAAAAAAAACAAAACCAAAAACCCAAATTAAGACAGGACACCTGGCTGGCTCAGTCGGTGAAGAGTGTGACTCTTGATCTCGGGGTTGTGGGTTTGAGCCCCATGGGAGGTGTAGAGATTACTTAAAAATACAATCTTTAAAAAAAAAAAAATGAGAGACAATTACTGTATGATTTCACTCATATGTGGAATTTAGGAAATAAGAAAAATGAACAAAGGAAAAAACAGACCAAAAAACACTCATATACAGAGAACAAATTGGTGGTGGCCAGAGGGGAAGTAGGAAGGGGGATGAGTAAAATAGATGAAGTGGATTAAGAGTACACTGACTGTGGGGTGCCTGGGGGCTCAGTCGGTTAAGTGTCCGGCTTCGACTCGGGTCATAATCTCATGGTTCATGAATTTGAGCCCCACATTGGGCTCTGTGCTGACAGCTCAGAGCCTGGGGCCTGCTTTGGACTCTGTGTCTCCCTTTCTCTCTGCCCATCTCCAGCTCACGCTGTGTGTGTGCCTCCCTCAAAAATAACATTAAAAAAAAAAAGTACACTTATTGTGATGAACACTGAGTAATTTATAGAATGGTTGTATCATTATAATGTAAACTTGAAACTAATGTAATACTATGTTAATTATATTTGAATAAAAACTAAAATTAAAATAAAAAATTTTAAATGAGCAGAGGACTTGAATAGATGTTTTTCCAAAGACATACAGATAGCCAAGACACATGAAAAGATGCTCAACAACACTGTCAGGGAAATGCAAATAAAAGCCACAATGAAATATCACCTTATACTTGTCAGAACGGCTAAAATCAAAAGGGCATGCATAGTTTTTTAAAGTAAATTAAATAATGTGCTGAAATTCATTGTTTCATAATATATGGAACTAAAATTTTAATTTTTTTTGAATGTTAATTTATTTTTGGGAGAGAGAGCGAGAGAGAGAACAAGCGGGGAACAGGCAGAAAGAGAAGAGGACAGAGGACCTGAAGCAGGCTTTGCACTGACAGCAGAGAGCCCAAGGTGGGGCTCAAACTCACAAACCGTGAGATCGTGACCTGAGCCAAAGTTGGACGTTTAACTGACTGAGCCATCCAGGCACCCCTAAAAGTTTTAAATGCAGACTTAAAATCACTATTTTCATAAATCATGCAAAAAAGACAAAACGATTTTTTAAATTTCTGAAGCATTGTGTTGCTACAAAAGACTACAAAAGTATAAAAAAGGAAAAGTTGACTTGTAGTGGAAAATGTAATTAAAAACAAGAGTCTTAAGGCATTTAGCTTGAATGAATGAGTGGATGAACATGTTGCCTAATAAACCGATGTACAATTTATTTTTAAATTAGTACATGTCTTCCAAGGTTTTATAGGACCAGAAGAAACAGCTGCTGTTGGAGCAAGATACACTGCCAAGGCATCCAGAGAATGTTAATAACTATAGCAGTCAAAGAGACCACCTTGTTCTAATTTCACCACTACTTAGCTCAAAACAGCCCATCAGACTTTATGTGGATCAGATGAATATTCAACTAGCATAGCAGGTATAAGAAAATCCTCCAACAGAAAACACTGCCTAAAATGTTCTTCAGTTTTCATTAAAAACACATACTGATAGGGGATAAAAAGACTTAAAATGTAGATTACCTGGTCTGAAAACATGGCCTCAAAAACATTAAAAATGCTATCTTGGTGGAAGTTAAAGTTCATCATTCCTGATGAAAGGAACTACTAAATGTTGACATGCCTTGAAAATTAAAACATGGTTCTCCTGGAACAGGTAGACTATTATATGTGAAGAATAACATTAAGAACATGCTAGAGAAATTGAAAACATTTCCAAAAGTCTCTCCTGTTTTAAATTCAAACATGTGGAGCTTCCTGGGTGGCTCAGTCAGTTAAGCCACCTACTTCAGCTCAGGTCATGATATAATGGTTTGTGGGTTCTAGCCCTGCATCAGGTTCTGTGCTGACAGCTCAGAGCCTGGAGCCTGCTTCAAATTCTGTGTCTCCCTCTCTCTCTGCCCCTCCCCTGCTTGCGTGCTTGCTTTCTCTTTCTTTCTCTCTCTCTCTCTCTCTCTCTCTCTCAAAAAAAGAAAAAACATTAAAATAATTTAAAAAAATAAATTCAAACGTGATTCAACAAGATAAAAGACTTTTCATTATGAATGTAGCAGGAAAGAGCATAAAAACCTGGAGAACATAATCAGCACAACTAAGGCAGGGCAAAGCTCAGAAGGACACAACATTCTACGACTGTTGGAAAGGCAAACAGCAGGTACACTGAACTTAAAAGCTGGGCTGGCAGGATGTTAGCAGCACCAACTGTGTACAGAGGTAGGCGATGAGAGTAGGATATTAATGAGGGCCTTGTGTTTGGGGGACCAGTATAACAGCACAGCAGAGTAAAACTCAAAAGTGGCATGCAAAGCAGCTGTGAGAGCAGGCCAATAAGAGTGGTGAATCACAAAAAGCGGAGTGCCAGGAAGGACTGCCACCAACGGGTGGCAGTTGTGCCAGGCCCTCATAGGCCAGGGGATCAAAGTGCACCTCTAAGCAGATGAAACAGCCTGAGGAAAGCTCCAAAGGCAAGAAAGTTTTCAGCGGAGTGTGACTGTCCCAGGGTGACTAGAAACACAGATGAGGGAGAAGCAGGGGAGTAAGGCAAGGAAAGTGCTGGGCAATCTGCTTAGGGTTCTGAGACCCAATCAGTCAATAAACTAGAGAGCTCATTGTTGGCTCACACTAAAAAACATAATAGTAACAATATATATTTTTTAAAGGTAAAGAAGGAGGGGCGCCTGGCTGGCTCAGAAAGAGCACGTGACTCTTAATCCTAGAGTTGTGAATTTGAGCCCCACGTTGGGTATAGAAATGATTTACTTACATACATACATGGAAGAAGGAAAAGAGAAGACAGAAAAAAATCCACCATGATTTCACACTCACAAATTCTGCCTTCTCTGTGGATCAGGGAAGGGGAAGAACGCTGTTATTCTTCCTTCACTTTTTCTCTATTTCTCCATTCAATATGGATATCATTCGATCCATAAATAAGGGTGCTGTCAAAGATCCCCCCAATCATAAAATGTCAGAGTGGTACAGTATCTATGAAGTCCTCTGGTCTGGCCGTGACAAACAGGATTCATCTCACACTGATAGCGACTCTAACTGATGTTACTGCTCCACCTGAATCATCACTCTTTCCCTTCTTTCATTACTCACATCTACCGCATTAACAACTCCATCTGTTTTCCCTCTCACTTTATTTCTTATATCAATCTACTTTGCTGCAGCTCCACTGTTACCCTAGCCTGAAGTATACCGTTTCTTGCCTGGATCACCTGCAACAGGCCTCCGAACTTATCTTCCCACTGCCAATCCTGCTCCACTTCAATCTATTCCCCACACAGTTATCAGAGTGATCTTAGAATTTTGGAAGGCAATTTGGCAGTTTCTGTCAAAATTTTAAATGCGAACTGCCTTTGAGTTAACAACAATTCCACTTCTAGGAATTAGTATTGTATGTAGCAGCCAGGAGGAAAAAAAGAAAGAAAGAAAGAAATGGTCTAAAAAAAGAAATGAAGGAAATGAAATGTTGGTATAGCAAGAGTATGCACCTCTGTGTAGCCATTAAAATGGATGCAAGAGACCTATATGAGCTGACAGGGAGACCTTCAAGAGACACTGTTACGTGAAAAAAAGCTGCACAAGCACAGTATAGGATTCTAATTTTCTAACAATTTTGTCTTCAAACTATTACATACCACAAATCTAAAAGACAAATAGTACTATAAGCTATAACTAAGAAAACAACATCAGCAAACACAGCCATCCTCCACTCCATCTCTCCCTACTCCTAATTCCTGCTCCTCAGAGGCAACCACATCAACTTTTTCGGTATTTCTCCTGAGATTTACTTTAAATTTCCAAATAACAATTGCCTTGCTCATCCAATTTCAGTTTTAATTATCTTTTGACTTTTAACTCTGGAAGAGTAGGAATAGGCTCGCAGAGTAGCAAGATAGGATGATCTGGATTCCTGGCAACTTCTTAAAGCTTCCTGTCCTACTGGCCCTGGGCTGCTACACCTCAGGCTTTCTTTAAGTGCTGTTAGTTCAGATTTTCTGCCACTTACAAACCTAATCCTCCTAATAAATACAGAAACAAAAGCAAATTCGGCCCATCAAGATGACAAAGAATGCCTGAAATCGTGGAGATGGAGTAACAGTTTCTAACATATATGAGCCAGGCTCTGGCCTAAATGCTTTATAGGTATGAAGTCACTTAATTCTCACACAAACCTTACAAGGTCATGCTTAAAAGATAAAGAATCAAAGACCACAATGGCTAAATAACTCACTCTACTAACAAAGGTGGAACCAGGCTTGGTGGCAGACAGTCTTAGCTTCACAGCCCATGCTCTCAGCCTGCCACACAAGTAACTGTAGAAGGTTAACATCAAGAATCACCTAGAGGATGCTAGCAGGATAACTGGCTAACACTCACATCCATGAAACTTTGTGAAAGTACCTTCTTTCTTGAAATGCCTAAAATGTCTTTTCAAATGAAGTTAAAAGCCACCATTAGAAATGTGTATCTAGGGATGCCTGGATGGCTCAGTCAGTTAAGTGTCCGACTTTGGCTCAGGTCATGATCTCATGGTTCAGGAGTTTTAGCCCTGCATCGGGCTCTGTGCAGACAGCTCAGAGTCTGGAGTCTGCTTCAGATTCTGTGTGTTTCTCTCTCACTGCCACTCCTCAACTCATGCTCTCTTTCTCTCCCCCCCTCAAAAATAAATAAACATTATTTTTTTTTTTTTAATTAAAAAACAGAAATGTGTATCTGGAGTCCTGGAGCGCCTGGGTGGCTCAGTCAGTTAAGTGTCTTGACTCTTGATTTTGGCTCAGGCTGTGATTTCACAGTTCATGGGATGGAGACCTGCTCTGGGCTCTGTGCAGACAGTGTGGAGCCTGCTTGGAATTGTTTCTCTCCCTCTCTCTCTGCTCCTCCCTATCTCTCTCTCTCTCTCAAAATAAATAAATTAATTTTTAAAAATGTGTATCTAGAGTCCTAATTGAATAATTTTTTTACCTAATTGAATAATTTCTGAGAATACCTCAGTTTATCAAAAAATAATACTTTCAAACTAATTGAAATTTATTGACAAACCAGGTCGAAAAAATTGAGTACTTTTCTAAGATCAGCATGAACAGTTCTTTTTAAAACTGTTCTCTTTGTCAGGGTGCCTGGGTGGCTCAGTCTGTTAAGCATCTGACTTTGGCTCAGGTCGTGATCTCATGGTTCATGTGTACATGTTTATGTGGATATATGTTTTCATTTCTCTTGGGTATATACATAGGAGTAGAATTGCTGGGTCATATGGTAACTCTATGTTTAACCTTTTGAGAACCTGCTAGACTATTTCCAAAGCTGCTGCACCATTCTACATTCCCACTAGCAGTGCATGAGGGTTCCAATTTTTCCACATCCTAGCCAACACTTGTTATTATGTATGTTTTATTATAATAACAAGTGGGTATAAAGTATCTCATCATGGCTCTGATATGATTCTTAATGGCTGATGTAAACTGTTTTACTACTGCTAAAAATCCTTATTTTTGAAGAGCTAACAGGATTGCATTCACTAACAACTTTAGAAAATAATCTCTGCTCCTCTGTGACCTGATGTCACAATCAATTCTCAAGTCCATGATCAGTAAAAGCCAATCTGGACTTCACAATCATTGTTCTCTTGCTGGTCTTAGGTCTCTGTTTTTCAAAAGATTATCTGTCAACAAGCAGAAAGTGACTTTAATCATACAGAATAACTTAAAATTTATGTTTATGAGTGAAGACATCTGCATAGGCATATTCATCATCACAAAGGCTTGTCCTGGACATATTCATTTGCCTTGAAAAATGTTATTACATATCCAGCAGGATGAGAAGATGTGACAAAACCCACCACCTAACAAGTAAACATAACTCACCATGATAAAAATCGGTAGTTGTTCAATTGTCAATTAGTTCATAGTTTATGTCCTGCTACTGTTTCTTTGCATTCCTCAATGGCTAGAATTACTACGCACGCTATTTAAAACTCCAGAGCAAAACGGCAAAGACAACTTTTAAAACACACCTGATAAACCTGAAGCCCAACGGAATCAGATCTGATTCTACATCACCAATCTCAGTAGAATGGTGATCTCCTCCTCCCCCTCCTCATACACGTCTCAAATCCATTTGTATGTTCCTGCTTTGTTCCTGAGCTCCAGACCTATTTCTCATTGACTCTGGAGGTTTGCACTTGAATAACCAAGGCCAAATCTGTACTAGGTCTCCTGGTCACCATCACCATTGAAGCCTATCTGTACCTCCTCCCTCTGCCTCACCACATCACCCTTCCCCCACCCCACACACATTCAATCTTGGGCTTCAAGATTTAGTCTGCTCCTGAAATTTGTGTCCACTCTTCTTGCTTCCTCTAGCCTCAACTTTAAAAAAATACCCCAGGGGTGCCTGGGCGGCTCAGTCAGTTAAGTCTTTGACTTAGGCCATGATCTCACCATTCATGAATTCCAGCCCTTCATTGGGCTCTATGCTAACAGCTCAGAGCCTGGAGCTTGCTTTGGATTCTTTGTCTCCCTCTCTTTCTTCCCTCCCCTGCTTGCACTGTCTCTTAAAAATAAACATTTAAAAAAAAAAAAAAATACCCCCAGAGAATACCCCAGAGAACTTCCATACAGCTCCAATCTTCCAAATACAGACTACTAACCACATCATTCCCTCAATAAATAAAATCTCTGATAACTTGCCTCTTTGAAAATCATCCAAAATATTTCTTTCAAGGACTTTTCACAATCTCCTGTTTCACTTCCCTGATCTTAATGCCTGCCACTTTCTGCCTCACCAAGCTACAGGTTTTGTATTCTGAGGTTTCTGTGGCTTTGTTTCTCCTTTAACTTGGCCTATAAAATATTACTGTCTTCTCTGCCTGGCAAACAATGCTTGCTTTGTTGGTCTTTGTCCCCAGGTCTTTGTCCCTTTGTCTCCAGGTAGAATGGGAGCATCTCAAAAGCAGAGGCCATGTCTACCTCATCTTGGAATCTCCAGCACTTAGCACAGTGGCCTGACATACAATAGACACACAGCTGTTTGAGGTGGAGTAGACACTATGTAGCTGATGTCCTAGACCAATATTTCTCAAACATATTTTGGATAGTAAAAAACACATCTAATATATGGTAACAGATAGGATAATGGTGGTTACCTGGAACTGGGAGAGCAGGGAAGGTGGGAAAGGGAATGGGTACAGAGTTTGAGATTTGTAACATGAAAAAGTTCTGGAGCTCTGTTTCAAAACAATGTGAATATACTTAACACTACTGAACTGTATGCTTAAAAATATTTAAAATAATAAATTATACATTCTATGTATTTTTACCACAATTAAAAAACACATTTAATATGGCAACCCAGTATTCATATATACGTACAATAATAACTGAAAATAGGTAACCTTAGGGGTGCCCTGGGTGGCTCAGTCGGTTAAGCATCTGACTCTTGATTTTTGGCTCAGGTCATGATCTCATGGTCATGAGACTAAGCCCTGTGATTGGCTCCATGCTCAGTGTGGAGCCTACTTAAGATTCTCTCTCCCTCTCCCTCTGCCCCTTCCCTGCACATGCTCTCTCTCTCAAAAAAAAAAAAAATGTAATTTTATTACATGCCATAAACTTTAATATTTTCTATTTGATTTTTTTTTTTTTTAAACAATGCTGGTGGGGCGCCTGGATGGCTGAATCAGTTAAGCGTCTGACTCTTGATTTTGGCTGAGATCATGATTTCTTTGGGTCATGAGACTGAACCTGGCATCGGGCTCTGTGCTGACAGCGTTGAGCCTGCTTGGGATTCTCTCTCTCCCTCTTTCTCTCTTCCCCTCCCCTTCTTGCACACATGTGGATCTCTCTCTCTCAAAATAAATAAATAAACATTAAAAACAAAAAACAACACAAAACAAAAACCCGGGGCGCCTGGGTGGCTCAGTTGGTTGAGCGTACGACTTCAGCTCAGGTCATGATCTTGCAGTTCCTAGGTTCAAGCCCCGCATCGGGTTCTGAGCCTGGAGCCTGCTTCAGATTCTGTCTCCTTCACTCTCTGCCCCTCCCCACTCACTCTCTCTCTCTCTCTCTCTCTCTCAAAAATAAATAAACATTAAAAAAAATTAAAAACAAAAACAAAAACAAAACACCCAATGATGGTCACTGCATTCTAAATTGATTTCAAAACTCAGTAATGAATTACAACCCACAGGCTAAATATCACTGCTCTGGAATGCACTGCAACTTTTCTCACGTCAACAAAGCAGGGATAAATATCTCATTGCCGCTGCTATTATGAGCCTTCCCAAGATATCCTTTCCTTCTGTTTTGTTGGACTAAAGATAGCAAGAACACTCTAATGTTGGAACATTATACAGTAGTATTTGAGATAATTAATTCAAGATGTTGCCTATTATGTGCCAGCTACTGTATCAGGAGGTATATAAATAAAACAAATTCCTTAATCAATAGAATTTACATTCTAATGGGAGAAACAAACAAGAAATAGACATGTGGCATCAGATTACTATAAACTATAGAAATGGGAAGCAGAGTCAAAGGAAGCATATCAGAGATTACTCTGGGTTCACCAAATCCTGTCTTCTTTTCCTACTGGACACACAGCTAGACTATGTTTCTTGGCCTCTCTGGCAGTTAGGGACAATACTGAACTGTTCTGGCCAAGTTAACACTGGTGATTGATGTCACCAACTCCAGCTTGACCCCTCAAAATCCTCCCATGGGAACCTCTACATTCTCTTTCTTTCTATTTCAACTAGTTGCAGAGGAGTCAGCAGAAGACTCAATCTCCAGAGAAGCCCCTCCCAACCAGAGTTTCCTGAGAGAATTAAGCCCTTCATACAATGATTTGAGTGACTAATTCCTCAGTTCTCCCAAGGATGGCATAGCATTAGTACCATTTCCAGAATCACAGAGAAATTAACTCATGACATGCAATAGATGTCTTAGGGCATTAGGGCTTAATTAATTCCCCAGATATTCTAGAGGATTAAGGAGCCTGGGTCTCTGAATGTGTGGGGAGCAGAGACCCAGCCCTGCCAATGTACAGTAGACTATGACCTGAGCAAGAGAACAAAACAAAACCCTGTATTTAATAAGATAAATAATGATAGTAATGGAATATAACTCATAGAAGAATCCATGAGTCCTTACTGATATATATTAATAATACAATAAATAAATACATAAGAAGGGAAAATTCTTTCTTAGAGTAAAATTCTGACCAGTAAATGAGAAATGAGTGATGGAAAATTTTTTTAATTACCATTTGGCAAGCATCATAATAAATAACTGAGGCAAGAATCATCAATGGATACTAAAACTAGTTGGTAAAAAGTACCAGGAGAAATAGGATCTTTATAGTTTCAAAGCATCTCCCCACAAGATATCAACTAATTAGAAAAAAATGGTAACTTTATGATGGAGTAACCTGGCCAGATACATCCTTAGCCAAGTGATTAAAGCTGACAACACCAGTAATAGGACAAAAGAGACACCTTGTGTCTCCTGATGTAATGCACTAAGGACACAGCAGTACCTCTGTAGTATTCTTACTAAAAATGTATAACCTGAATTTAATCAAGAAGAAATGACAGATAAACCCAAATCAAAGGATATTCTATAAAATATGTGGCCAACACTCTTCAGAAGTCATGAAAGATAAAGACTGTTTAGTTCAAAGGAGATTAAGGAGACATGACAACATTTGATTTTGGATAATAGGATCCTGAATCAGAAAAAAGTTTTTTGTTTTGTTTTGTTTTGTTTTTTGTTATAGAGAACACTATGGGGACAGCTGATAAAAACTGAATATCTATAGATGAGATATTAGGTACTAGGATTATATCAAAGTTATTTCCTAGATTTTGATCATTGTATTGTGATTATGTAAGAGAATACCACCTCTTCGTTTTTATTTTAGTTTTTTTTTTAATGTTTATTTCTGAGAGATAGAACATGAGCAGGAGAGGGGCAGAGAGAGAGCGAGACACAGAAACTGAAGGAGGCTCTAGGCTCTGAGCTGTCAGCACAGAGCCCGACATGGGGCTCAAACTCACAAACCATGAGATCATGACCTGAGCCAAAGTCAGACGCTTAACCTACTGAGCTGCCCAGGCGCCCCTCTTAATGTTTATTTCAATATTATATTAAAATACCTATCTTGAGGGGCGCCTAGGTGGCTCAGTCGGTTGAGCGGCCGACTTCGGCTCAGGTCATGATCTCGCAGTCCGTGAGTTCCAGCCCCGCGTCGGGCTCTGTGCTGACGGCTGGGAGCCTGGAGCCTGTTTCGGATTCTGTGTCTCCCTCTCTCTGACCCTCCCCTGTTCATGCTCTGTCTCTCCCTGACTCAAAAATAAATAAAACGTTAAAAAAAAATTAAAAAAAAAATCTATCTTGATTCCTGAGTTTTTTGGCACCCATTCAAATTTTGTGCCCAAGGTAAATGCCTCATTCTCCTCATGCTAGTCCCAGCCCTACTATTATAATTCAAAAAACAAAAACAATAAAACAATGTGTGTGCATAACAGAAATAATATGACAAAGCAAATGTGGTAAAATGTTAACATTTGGGGGATGTGAATATGAGAATTCTCTCTTCTATTTGCAACTTTTCTGAAATTTTTTCAAAAGAAGTTAAAAAATGAGTTCTGAATGAAAACGTGGATATCTGGAATATTAGAAAATATGTTTATTGGCAAAAGAATGGTTAAGCAGATCCATGATTGATTACAGAGCTTTCAAAAATCATGTTTTTGGAGGGGTACCTGGCTGGCTCAGTCAGTAGAGCATGTGACTCTTGATCTTGGGTTGTGAATTCAAACCCCATGTTAGGTGTAGAAATTACTTTTTAAAAAATCATGCTTTTGGAGACAATTTAATAACAAGGAAAAAATGCTCATTATAGGCGGAAAACAGTAAAAACTGCCTGAATATGCTATATAATGTCAGCTTTTACATGCACGTTTTTACCTATGCATAAATAAAAAATAAAACCACCAAAATATTAATGATGGCTTTCTGTGGGTGGTAGAATCAGGGACAATCTACATTTTGTTTATGCTTTTATATGATTTCTAAGTTTAAAAATAACAATATATACTGCTAGAAGAAATAGATTCTTTTAATGTAAAGTATGAAACGAAACAGAACTATGAACCACGAGCTCTTTGTTAGTGAACACCGAAAACAGTATTGAGAATCAGAACTTAGCATAGTATCTCTTAAAAAAATTTCATAGGGGCACCTGGGTGGCTCAGTTGGTTAAGTGTACAACTCTTGGTTTCAGTTCAGGTCATGATCTCACGATTTGTGAGCTCAAGCCCCACATCAGGCTCTGTACTGCCAATGCAGAGCCTGCTTGGGATCTCCTTCTCTACCCTACCCCCCAAAATAAAGAAATAAACTTAAAAAAAAAATACTTTTTTTTTTCCTAGCTGAGATATGTGACCCTCTCAAAAGAATATACAATGAGCTCATTTACTGCTAACTTTATATTTGTGTTTGTTAACATACTGAAAGATGGCCTAAACATTTAGTAAGGAATTAGTATTAAAAATGTAACGGAGGGGTGCCTGCGTGGCTCAATCAGTTAAGCATCCAATTACTTTTTTTTTTTAATTTTTTATTTATTGATTTATTTGGGGGGGAGGGACAGTGGGAAAGAGAAAATCTTAAGCAGGCTCCACCCCCACCATGGAACCTGATGTGGGGGCTCCACCTCACAACCGAGATCATGACCTGAGCTGAAATCAAGAGTCAGACACCTAACTGACTGAGCCACCCAGGTCCAACTCTTGATTTCAGCTCAGGCATGATCTCAGAGTCATAAGATGGAGCCTGGGGCTCTGTGCTGGGCATGGAGCCTGCTTAAGATTCTCTCTCTCCCTTTCTCTCTGCCCCTCTTCTGCTTGTGGGAGAGTGAGTGCATGTGCTCTCTCTTTCTCAAGAAAAAAAGTAACTTATTAAGCAGTAATCAAAAATCAATTACATAAAATGATTACTAAAATCGAGGTTTATAGAAATGCAAAGGAAGTTCAGGGCAGTGATTTAAACAGGTAAGAAATATGAAGTAAATGTCTATGCAGAGAGTACAAAAGATCACAAAATTCAGGGCGCCTGGCTAGCTCAGTCAGAAAGCGTGCAGCTCCTGATCTTGGGGTCATGAGTTCGGGCCCCACAATGGATATAGAGATTACTTAAGTAAACAAAAAAAAAATTTTTTTAACCACAAAATTCAAAATAAAACTTAGTGATAAATGCCAGAAAAATTAAAAACTCATATGCAAGCTCAATAATGACAGTAAAAACAAAATTGAATGTCATTTGTCATACTTTCATTCACTTAGAACATGGACTGATTCTTCTGAAACTCCCAAAAATTGCAGAGGAGGGAACATTTCCTAATACAAAATTATCATGCCAGCAATGTCCTGATACCAAAGCTAGACAAAGATACCACAAGAAAAGAAAACTTCAGATCAGTAACACTTATGGATATAGATGAAAAATCCTAAAAAAAAAAAGTAACCCCAAACTAGCAAATCCAACTGAATCCAACAACATATTAAAAAGATTATACACCATGACCAAGTAGGATCTATTGCAGGAGTGCAAGAGTTAAAAAAAAGAAAAAAAAAGGAGTGCAAGAGTAGTTCATCATAAGACTATAAATGTAATGTGCCACATTAATAGAATGAAGGAAAAAACTGCACGATCATCTTAATAGATGCAAAAAACATATTTAATTAAGTTCAGCAGTTGTTCATGATAAAAAAAAAGTCAGAAAATAGAAATGGAAATTCATTAACATGAAAAAGAGTATTTATAAAAAAAATCCACAGCTACCATCATACTCAATGGTGCAAAACTGAAAGCTCTTCTTCTAAGATCCAGATCAAGACAAGGATGCCTACTTTTGCCACTGCTATTTAGCGATGTCTCTATTGTAGATAATGTGATTCTATGTACAGAAAAATTCCAAAGAATCCATTTAAAAACTACTAACAAATGAATTCAGCAAAGTTACAGGGTATAAGATCGACAAACAAAAATCAAGTGTGTTTCTATATATTAGTAATGAACAATCCAAAAAGGATATTAAGAAAACTATTCTGGGGCACCTGGCAGGCTCAATCAGTAGAGTATGCAACTCTTGATCCTGCGGTGGCGAGACTGAGCCCTATGTGGGGCTTTGTGCTGACAGTACGGAGCCTGCTTAGGATTCTCTCTCTCCCTCCCTCTCTTCCCCTCCTCCCTCTCAAAATAAATAAACATTTAAAAATAAATAGCACCAAAAAGAATACCTAGGAATAAATGTAACAGAGGAAATGAAAGATGTATACACTGAGAACTACAAAACATCACTGAAAGAAATATACCTGAAACTAATATAATACTATATGCTAACTACACTGGATTTAACTTTTTAATTATCTTTGGTTTTCTCTTTTTTTTTAATTAAATGTTTTCCTTTTTTAGAGAGAGTGAGCACAAGCAGGGGAGAGGGGCAGGGAGAGGGAAAGAGAGAGAGAGAGAGAGAGAGAGAGAGAAAGAGAGAGAGAGAGAACGAATCTTAAGCAGGCTCTATGCTCAGCATGGAGTCTGACACAGGGCCCAATCCCCTAACACTGGGATCATGACCTGAGCTGAAACCGAGTCGGATGCTCAACTGACTGAGCCACCCATGTAACCCCTTTGTTTCTTTCTACCTACAAAAGAAATACGGATTCATTTAAGCAACCCTAATGTTACAGAAATATACAACACAGAAACAAAACAAAACAAACAAAACCCCATAAAAATTAAAGTAAACCTAACTAAATGGAAGACATCCCATGTTCATAGATTAAAAGACTTAATATTGTTAAGATGGCAATACTCTCTAAAGTGATCTACAGATTCAACACAATCTCTATCAAAATTCCGATGGCCTCTTTTGTAGAAATGGAAAAGGTGATTCTCAAATGCACATGGAACTGTAAAGGCTCCAAATAGCCAAAATAATATCAAAAAAGAAAAACAAAGGAAGACTCAGACTTTCCAGTTTCAAAATTTACTACAGGGGCACCTGGGTGGCTCAGTCGGTTGGGCGTCCGACTTCGGCTCAGGTCATGATCTCACAGTTTGTGAGTTCGAGCCCTGCGTCGGGCTCTGTGCTGACAGCTTAGAGCCTGAAGCCTGCTTCAGATTCTGTGTCTCCCTCTCTCTCTGCCCCTCTCCCGCTCACACTCTCTCGCTCAAAAATGAACATTAAAAAAAATTTTAAAAAAAACTTACTACAAAGCTACAGTAATCAAAACACTGTACTACAAGCATGAGGACAGACATATAGACCCATGGAATAGAATTTAGAGTCCAGCAATAAATTCAAACATCTATGGCCAAATGATTTTCAACCACAGTGCCAACAACATTCAATGGGAAAAACAGTCTCTTCAGCAAATAGTGCTGAGACAACAGGATATCCAAAGAATGAAACTAGAACCCTACCTAACTCCACATACAGAATGGGGGTGCCTGGTAGGTCAGTTAGTTGAGCATTCAACTCTTGACTTTGGCTCATGTCATGATCCCAGAGTTGTGGGATCAAGGCCCATGTTAGGCTTTGCACTGAGCATGGAGCCTGCTCTTCAACCCCTGACCCCTGGAGGCTCTCTTTAAAATAAATTTTAAAAATTAAAAAAATGTTTAATTCAAAATGGATCAATGACCTAAATATAAGAGCTAAAACTATAAATAGAAAAAAATAGGAGTAAATATTCATGATCTTGGATTTGCCAACAGATTCTTGTATTTGACACCAAAACTTTGTGCATCAAAAGACATCAGAGTGAAAAGACAACATATAGAATGGGAGAAAATATTTGCTAATCATATATCTAGTAAGGTTTTAATATCCAGAATATACATAGAACTTTCATGACTCAACAACAAAACTAACAACCCAATTGAAGTGAACAAAGAAATAATAACAAAAAATAAAAACAGAAACAGACTCATACAGAGAACAAACTGGTGGTTGCCAGAGGAGGGACAGGTAGGAGGATGACTGAAATAGGTGAAGGGAATTAAAAGGTAAGAACTTCTAGTTATAAAATAAGTCACAGGGAGGAAAGTACAGCATAGGGAATATAGTCAATAATATTGTAATAACTTTGTATGGTGACGGATGGCAACTACATACTGCACATTATGTAGAATTGTCAAATTACTATACCATACTATAGTAGAACTATATACTATATGTCAACTACATACTGCAACAACAATTTTTTTTTAATGGGCAAAGGACTTGAATAGATGATTCTCAAAAAAAAAAAAAAAAAAAAGAGAAAGAGGCAACAAGCACATGAAAAGATGTTCAACAACATTACTGGTCATCAATGAAATGCCAATCAAACCACAATGAGACACCACCTCACACCCACCAAGATGGCTTTAATCCAAAAACTGGTAAATGAATGTTGGCAAGGATGCAGAGAAACAGAAACCTTTGAACACCCCTGATGGGAATGTAAAATGGTGTGGTCACTGTGGCAAACTGGTGGTTCCTCAAAAAGGTGTATTTGAATAATCAAATGACCCAGCATTTCCACTCTTAGGTATATACGCAAAAGGAAGTGAAAACAGGTACTCAAACAGATATTTGTTTATGAATGTTCACAGAAGTACTATTCACAATAGCCAAAAGGTAGAAATAGCCCAATGTCCATCAACAGATGAACAGATAAACTGCAGTAGAATATGCAGTGGAATATTAATCAGCCGTAAAAAGGAATAAAGTAGTGACACATGGTACAACTTGGATGAACCTTGAGAACATAGTGAAAGGAGACAGACACAAAAGCTCCAATATTGTATGATTCATATTCTGAATACAAATTATTCAAAAAAGGTAAATCCATATGTCCATGGAGAAGAAAAGCAGACTAATGGTTGCCAGGGAATGGGAGAAGGGGAACATGAGGAGTGACTACTAGGTACAGGGCGTTCTTTTGGGGCAACGGAAAAATTTTGAAACCAGAGGAATGGTGGTTGCATTAACACTGTGAATGTACTATATGCTAAATGCCACTAAAGTGTACACTTTAAAATAGTTAACTACAGGGGCGACTGGGTGGCGCAGTCGGTTAAGCGTCCGACTTCAGCCAGGTCACGATCTCGCGGTCTGTGAGTTCGAGCCCCGCGTCGAGCTCTGGGCTGATGGCTCAGAGCCTGGAGCCTGTTTCCGATTCTGTGTCTCCCTCTCTCTCTGCCCCTCCCCCGTTCATGCTCTGTCTCTCTCTGTCCCAAAAATAAATAAACGTTGGAAAAAATAAAAATAAAAAAAAAATAAAATAGTTAACTACATGTTATGTGAATTTCTTGATTTTTAAAAAGTATGCTAAGTAAAGGAAGCCAGGCTCAAAAGACCACATACTGTATGATTCTATTTATATGAAATGCCCAAAA
The DNA here is from genome assembly GCF_028749965.1 of Puma concolor. Taxonomy (NCBI): domain Eukaryota; kingdom Metazoa; phylum Chordata; class Mammalia; order Carnivora; family Felidae; genus Puma; species Puma concolor. The sequence continues at coordinate 153,778,298 of NC_141668.1, read as the reverse complement.
AGGGTAAAACCAGAAGGACAGAAGTACATTACTGATTGCCTGGGACTGGGGTGGGAAAGGGAAGTGACTGCAAATGAGCACAAGGGACTTTGGGGATAATAAAAAGTTCTAAAATTGTGGTAATGACTGTACAACTCTGTGAATTTACTAAAAATAGTTGAATTGTGTGCTTAAAATGAATGACTTTTACAGCATGTTATCAATAAAACTCATTAAAAAAAACATTGAATCATATTAATATTAAATACAAGGAACATGGGGAGGAAATGAAAGAGTCCAGAGAAAAGCAGGAAAAAAAATCATCCTTTTTCATTCAATAAATATTTATGGAGTCCTACTTACACTAGGCACTGGGATTAGGGTGGAGAGCCAAACAAATCACCTGTCCTCGTGGAGTTTATAATCTAGCTGTGGTGACAAACAAACACATCCTGTCATACAATAAATAAGGCACGGACTCAGTAGGTTCTGAGGTATATTAATAGGAAAAAAAATAATTTATCATACCCTTTTCTCATTTGGCATTACTGGAACTATGAACAGAAAAAGGTTTTACTATTTTACTTGAAGACTTGTGCTCTGTTTAAACTTTTAAAAATTTAGCATGGGTGGCTCAGTCAGTTAAGTGTCTCACTTTGGCTCAGGTCATGATCTCACAGTTTGTGAGCTTGAGCCCAACATGGGGCTCTGTGCTGACAGCTCAGAACGGGGAGCCTGCTTTGAATTCTATGTCTCTGGCTCTCTCTCTGCCCTCCCCCGCTCATGCTCTCTCTCTCAAAAATGAATAAACATTTAAAAATAATAAAAATGAAAAAATGAAAATTTAGCTCTGAAATATGCTCAGATTTTTTAAATTCTGAGAACTTGTGAACACAACTGATTTCTACAGACAGAAAAAACCTAGTCTAATCTTGTGTTAGCACAGTAATCAACTTAGACATAACACTCAGTACATATTAAAGCACAAAGAACTAAAGATAAGAGACAAAGACTGGGGTGTGATACTCATTGGAGAGGATAGGAGTACCTCTTCCAGCTTTTGGATACAGAAGACAGAGTCCACTTGAGTAGAGATTTGGCAACAGAGCCTTAGTTCTTCCTTGGGATTGACAAAACTGCAATTTCCAGAAAGTTTTATGTGACTTAGGTAGCTGCTGTGAGCCATGTTAAATGTTCTAAGTAAACCCAGATAAGGCAAAGGAGGGAAGTTATCAAGAATTTTAACAGTGAAAGGTCACTGAATAGGATATTCAATGGGCTTTATAACCCTTTCTATCCACCTAAAAAGTTAACAAGTTTGTAGTTTTCAGCTTCTCTTAAGAAAGATGTATTTTAGGGTACCTGGGTGGCTCAGTTGGTTAAGCGTCTGACTTTAGTCCAGGTCATCCTCTCACGGTTCCTGAGTTTCAGTTCCAGCCCCACATCAGCCGTCATGCACTGTCAGTGTGGAGCCTGCTTCGGATTCTCTCTCTCCCTCTCTGCCCCTCCCCGACACACACTATCTCTGTCTCTGTCTCTCAAAATAAATAAATAAGCTTTAAAAAAAAAAAAAAAAAGAAAGAAAAGAAAAGAAAGATGTATTTTGGGGGCACCTGGGTGGTTCAGTCAGTTGAGCATCTGACTCTTGATTTCGGCTCAGGTCATAATCTCAAGATTCCTGGGATCGAGCCCTGCGCCTGGTTGGGATTCTCTCTCTCCCTCTCCCTGTGCCTCTCCTCTACTTGTGTGTGCATACTTTCTCTCTCTTAAAAAAAAAAAAAAAAAATTCAGGGGGCACCTGGGTGGTTCAGTCAGTTAAGTGTCCGACTTCAGCTCAGGTCATGATCTCATGGTTCACAAGTTCAAGCCCCACATCGGGCTCTGTGCTGACAGCTCGGAGCCTGGAGCCTGCTTCGGATTCTGTGTCTCCCTCTCTCTCTGCCCCTCCCTGCTTATGCTCTCTCTCTCTTTCAAAAATAAAAAAAAAAAAAAATTTAAACAAAAACAGCAGAAGGTCCGTCACCCACAAAGACCTTTAAGAAAAAAGATGTATTTTGAATTTTGAACTAAGTTTGAGCTTTTTGCTAATTTTAAACATTCTTCAATGCCTTATTCTATTTGTATTTCCATAAAGTTCTAGGAGATAAATCTGATGTGCACCAAAGTGGAGAACCATTGCTAAAAATTGATAACATATCATAGAATCAGAGGAGTTCAAAGCTTATGAAGCCCTTAAATCAGAGTAGCTCTCCAGCAATTCAAAGCATAGCTCTCTCTAGTAGCAAACAGCTAGTCCATTTTAATTTTCTAATTTCAAGCTTTGAGTTTTGTAAATATTTAATCATGAATTTCAACATGTCTTTTAGGATATGAATAAAATGGGTGGTTTCAACTCTCCAGTTCTAAAGCCTTTTGATATTCAGAAATGTTGGCATATTTACATGAAAGATTGAATATTATATATTCCATTTCAGATTTTTGTTTCTTTTGAAAGCACTGGCATTTAGAGATGCTATGCTACTAAGAAACTAGAAGATTCTTTTTTTTTTTTTTTTTTTTTACTGTTTACTTATTGTTGGGGGGGCAGCAGAGAGAGAGGGAGACAAAGTGGGCTCTGAGCTGACAGTAAACAGCCCAATGTGGGGCTCGAACTCACGAACCACAAGATCGTGACCTGAGCTGAAGGTGGATGCTTAACCAACTAAGCCACCCAGGTACCTTGAAACTGGAAGATTCTTAATCCTCCAAGTACATAAATGTTGCAGTTTAGAAGAGGGGGAGTAAGTCATTTTCCACTCCCAAAGGCACTGATTATTCCATAAACATTAACACACACTGCATCCAAGAGGTACCACCGAACACAGACTGTCTCGTCTACCCTCAGCCCCAATGCAAAGGTGTAAAGATGCAAGTCAGGCTTCTTTATTTATTTTCCTTCATATGCCAACATTCATTTCCACCTTTACCACACCCCAGGCATCCTTTCCAACAGATACCAGCCTAACCTGTTAAGAAAAGTGAAAGCCAAAGATCTAAGCCTATCAAATTCTTTACACAAGGAATATCTGCCATATTTTCATGACAAAAGCTGTACCACCATCCTTTAATCTGTCATTTTGCAATATCAGTCATTTATTCTTAATATTTAACAAGACTTTGCAGAACAAGACAAATATAAGAGGCATAATAAGATTTGAAGTCAAAAACAGGTCTGCATTCTAAAGTTCAGAACTTAACCTCTCTGAGGCCTTGGTATCCTCACAAATTCAATGAGAACAGTATTTACTCACCACAAATGACCTGAGAAGGGACTCAATGACCCTATGTATGAAGGTGCTATGACGGTAAAATGCTAGAGATATCATAGTTTTGTTTTGTATTTTTTCAAAATTGTAGATCTTTTAAAAACTGGAACTCAGTTTCACATTTTTCACAGCTACTATTTCACCGTGTGTACCCTGTTCATACATTTTTTTTTTAGTTACAATTTTTTTAGTTCCACTATGTGTAAGTACTGTGCCAAGAATCTGAAATGCATCAGCGAATGTAATTGTCTCAACAACCGTATTACCATCCCATTTTGTAGCTGAGGAGACTGAGACTAAGAGAAGTGCCCTCAAACAGAAAGTCACACAGCTAGGAAGTGGTTAAGCCAGGATATAACTTATCTAAATTAGACAACTCACTAAAAGCAGAGCTGTCATTAAATACAATGCCTGTTTATATTTTTTTGGGAAAAAATCCACCATTGTTTAATTATGGAACCACAGCAATATACCGTATATTAGAATTCCCCAGCTTTCTCCTGGAGAGGGATCATCACATCACGTTGCCTGTTTGCTACCCCCATCCCATGATAAGCTCCTGCAGGCATGAATGCTCTTCTCTTCTGTAGCCCATTGCCCAGCAAAATGAGCATGTACCCAACTAAAGCCAGAACGCAGAGGAGGAGTTGAAGGCTGCAACAGGGTTTAACTGTAAGCCCACCTTCACCCCCTGGCATCACTTAGTACCCCTTCCTCTTTCTATCTAGGTATCTGGACTTACCACTTAGCAGTGGCCTCGCCAATATTTCAAGTCCTTGTGGGGCTTCACATCAACCCTGCCCCCCACTCTCATTTCCAAATAGGCCACAGGACAGGGTAGATGATCCAAGCTGGGAAAATCATAGTGTTTCCACTGCCCCAGCACAATGACTTGTTCCAGAGTGGGAACCTGTCCCAAGCCAAGTGGAGCAAGGACAGAAAAACTGCTCATGCTTTTTTAAATTGCTCATTCTCTGATTGATTATAGGCACTGGACAGCCAAAGGAGGGTCTTCTGCAGGGGAGTAACAGGGTCATATATGCATCTTAGAAAGATGATTCCAGTAACCAAGGAACAAGACACCAAGGGAATAAGACACACAGTGGGAAGACCAGCAATGGGTCCTGACAAGAGAGGAAGGGTGAAACCAAGACAATGGTAACAGGAATAGAGAAAAGTTAACACTTTGAAATTGCTTTCTGCCTTGCTGGAAATATTGTCCTAAAAGGAAAAACCTGTTTTCTTTGAACCCCACATGTAGAGATGAGCATTGTGAACACCTGATTCATATAGCAAGTACTTAACTGAGTTCCTAGAAAGCAGTAAGATGAAGAGGTTATGAGCATAGAGTCTGAGTCTTGCCACTTGAGTTCAAATCCCGGTGTTATGTCACTTACTGGCAGCGTGACCTTGGATGAATTACTTAACCCTTGTACCTCAATTTCCTCATCTAAAAGATCAGGATAGGGGCACCTGGGTGGCTCAGTCTGTTAAGCGTCTGACTTCAGCTCAGGTCACGATCTCGCGGTCCGTGAGTTTGAGCCCTGCGTCAGGCTCTGGGCTCATGGCTCAGAGCCTGGAGCCTGCTTCCGATTCTGTGTCTCCCTCTCTCTCGGCCCCTCCCCCGTTCATGCTCTGTCTCCCTTGTCTCAAAAATAAACATTAAAAAAAAAAACATTTTTAAAGATCAGGATAGTATAGAACCTACCTTATAGGGTTGCTGGTGTGCAGAAAAGGAAACCCTTGAACTGGCTGATAAAAGGCTAGTAGTGGGGCATCTGGGTGGCTCAGTCAGTTAAGCATCCAACTCTTGATTTCAGCTCAGGTCATGATCGCATGGTTCGTGAGCTCGAGCCCCACTGTCAACGCAGAGCCTGCTTGGGATTCTCTGTCTCTCTCTCTCTCTCTGCCCCTCCTCCCCTCTCAAAAATAAATAAATATTTTTTAAAAAGTTCTTATTGGGGCGCCTGGGTGGCGCAGTCGGTTAAGCGTCGGACTTCAGCCAGGTCACGATCTCGCGGTCCGTGAGTTCGAGCCCCGCGTCAGGCTCTGGGCTGATGGCTCAGAGCCTGGAGCCTGTTTCCGATTCTGTGTCTCCCTCTCTCTCTCTGCCCCTCCCCCGTTCATGCTCTGTCTCTCTCTCTGTCCCAAAAATAAATAAATGTTGAAAAAAAAATAATAAAAAAAATAAAAAGTTCTTATTGATCGTCCAACCAAAGATTTTAATATGTGCACATTCCCTGGTTTTCAAGGATATGAGTTCTAAGATCAACAGAAAAGATTGCCCAACCAATTATAGTTATCATACCAGTCACTATGATAAGTATATAGTATACATTATCTTTAATGTTCATCACGATTGATGAATAGTCAAGGATTCCCCTTTTAAGAATGAAAATACTGAAGGAGCACCTGGGTGGCTCAGTTGGTTAAGCGTCTGCCTTTTGATTTTGGCTCAGGTCATGATCTCACAGTTTGTGAAATCAAGCCCCACGTTGGGCTTCATACTGACAGCGTGGAGCCTGCTTGGGATTCTCTCCCTCTGTCTCTCTCTGTCCCTCCCCAGCTTGTACTTTCCCTCTCTCTCAAAATAAATAAACTTAAGGAAAAAAAAAAAGAATGAAAATACTAAAGGTCAGTGCTGTGACACAGCAAGGGTATAAAGCAAGGTCTGCCTGATTTAGTGTAAGTCAGTTTCCAGTGAATTTAATTAACATGAGTCAGTCATCAAGGGACTGATCATATATGGGCATATTTAAAGCATCTATTTTCTGGACCTGAAAAACAGAATAACAAATTTTTTTTTTTCAACGTTTATTTATTTTTGGGACAGAGAGAGACAGAGCATGAACGGGGGAGGGGCAGAGAGAGAGGGAGACACAGAATCGGAAACAGGCTCCAGGCTCTGAGCCATCAGCCCAGAGCCTGACGCGGGGCTCGAACTCACGGACCGCGAGATCGTGACCTGGCTGAAGTCGGACGCTTAACCGACTGCGCTACCCAGGTGCCCCCAGAATAACAAATTTTAGAAGTGGTGACTCAACTAAGGAAAACATCCTTTTTTTTTTTTTTTTTTTTTATATAACATTCCTGCTAACCCGTAACACTAACTCTTCCACTTGGCTCAGTTCAGGCCCTAATCACTATTCATTTGTATCATTATACTGGATTATAAGGGGGTCTCCCAGCATCCACTCTGGCTCTGCTTCAAACCAGCTATTCACACTGCTTGCCTAGGGTACAAACATGATGGTGTCCCTCCCATTTATAAAGCTTTTTTTTTTTTTAAGTTTATTTTTTGAGAGAGAGAGAGTGCAGAGGAGGAGCAGAGAGAGAATCTCAAGCAGACACTGCACTGTCAGCACAGAGTCCGATGTGGGGTTTGAACTCACAAACCTTGAGATCACAACCTGAGCTGAAATCGAGTTGGCCACTTAACTGACTGAGCCACCCAGGCGCCCCTATAAAGCTTTATTAATGGGTCACCAAACCACAGCAGCATTTTCCAAACTTGTGTGGCCAAAGACTGTTTTAAACTAAAAGAACATCACTTGGCACTCACAATATCTACTGAGTTCTTGGACTGGAATAGAGAGGAAAACATGGCCTCAGTAACTGAGGCAAAAATAAATGAATGGGGTGCCTGGTTGGACCAGTTGATTAAGCGTTCAACTTCGGCTCAGGTCATGATCTCACGGTTTGTGAGTTTGAGCCCCACATCAGGCTCTGTGCCGACAGCTCAGAGCCTGGGTCCTGCTTCAGATTCTGCATCTCCCTCTCTCTCTGCCCCTCCTAGCTTGTGCTCTGTGTGTGTCTCTCTCAAAAATATTTAAAAAACAAACAAACAAACAAACTTTATGGTCAAATAAAAACCAAATTGGGGCCCCTGGCTGGCTCAGTTGGTAGGGCACGCAACTCTTGATCTCAGGGTCATGAGTTCAAGCCCTACAATTAGGCATGAGGTCTACTTCAAAAAAATTATAAATCAATTTAAAAAACATTAAAAATTAAGCCATTTTAATTTTCTTATAAACAAAATTTCACAAGTTATAAGAACACAAAACAAATGTCACAGACTAGCAATTAAATGGAAATCACATATCATGCTAGTTAGTAAATCTTAATCATGTAATGTAAGCTGTAGATTCCAAGTCACACATGTATGTGTTCATGATGTCCCAGTATTCTTAACTTTTATAATTATATAAATGCGTTTAGAATTTCTAGTTTTGTACTTTAAAAATACATTTTGAATTTTTTTTTAACGTTTATTTATTTTTGAGACAGAGAGAGACAGAGCATGAACAGGGGAGGGGCAGAGAGAGAGGGAGACACAGAATCTGAAACGGGCTCCAGGCTCTGAGCAGTCAGCACAGAGCCCGACGCGGGGCTCAAACTCACAGATCGTGAGATCATGACCCGAGCCGAAGTCGGCTGCTTAACCGACTGAGCCACCCAGGCGCCCCTAAAAATACATTTTAGAATAAAAATTACTCAATTGTCACTTTTCTTTTTTTAAGTCCTATAACATCTATTACGCTGGCATTCTCCCTCCAGCTTTAGCAGGTGGCAAGATAACCGAGGAGCTTGTGAAACTGCACAGTGTGTCACAACTTCCCTCTGGGTCATGTTGTTCAGTGAGGAGTACAGCAGTATACTTCCCTGTGTTTCAGAAAGAAGGGAAAAAGGTATGGAAGTTTCTCAAAAAATTCAAAATAAAAATACCATATGATCCAATAATTCCACTCCTGAGTGTTTACCAAAAAAAAAAAAAAAAAAAAAAAAGGAAACACTAATTCAAAAAGATATATGTGGGGCACATGGGAGGCTCAGTCGGTTAAGCATCTGACTCAATCTCAGCTCAGGTCTTGATCTCAAGGTCATGAGTTCCAGCTCCATGATGGGCTGTATGCTAGATGTGAAGCCTACCTACTGCCCCCTTCCCCCCAAAAAAGATCTGTGCAATGCTATGTTTACTGCAAAATTATATACAATAGCCAAGATATAAAAGCAACCTAAGTGTCCATTAATAGATGAATGGATAAGGAAGATGTGGGGTGTGTGTATAAATATATATAATGGAATATTATGCAGCCATGAAAAGGATGAGATTGTGCCATTTGTGGCAATATGGATGGACCTAAACAATATTATGCTAAGCAAAATAAGTCAGATTTTTTTAAGTTTATTTATTTTGAGAGAGACAAAGACACTACAAGCTGGTGAGGGTCAGAGAGAAAGAGAGAGAGACAGAATCCCAAGCAGGCTCCACACTGCCAGCAAAGAACCCAACACAGGGCTCAAACTCACGAAACTATGTGATCATGACCTGAGCCAAAACCAAGAGACGGACGCTTAATCAACTGAGCCACCCAGGTGTCCCGCGAAATAAACCAGATTGATAAAGGTAAATGCCATATGATTTCACTCATATGTGGAGTCCAAAAATACGAGTGAATAAACGAACAAAAAGCAAAACCAGACCTATAAATATAGAGAACAAACTGATGGTTGCCAGAGGGGAGGGAAGGGCAAAATGGGTGAAGGGATAGAGGCTTCCAGACATGGCATGAATAAGTCATGGGAATAAAGGGCATAGATAGCATAAGAAATATAGTCAATGATACTGTAATAGCATTTTATGGGGACAGATGGTAGCTTTACTTGTGAGCACAGCATAATACATAACCTTGTGGAAGCACTGTTGCATACCTGAAACTAATGTAACACTGTATGCCAACTATACTCAAAGTAAAAAAAGAAAGAAAAAGAAGGAATCAAAATAGATCTATTTTCATATGTGCACATGTGTGTGCATGCACACACACACATTTTAATGGAACAATATATCATTAAAAAAATTAAATGTCAGTAGCTCTTAACTTTGGCTATCCATGAGAATCACCTGGAATCATATAAAAATTACTGATGCTTGGTCTCACTCTCCTTCAATTCCTCTCCCCAAATAATGAATTGATTGCACCCAAGCTTGAGGCACCCTGAATGGCTCAGGTTAAGTGTCCAGCTCTTGATTTAAGCTCAGGTCATGATCTCATGGTTTGTGAGACTGAGCCCCATATTGGGCTGACAGCACAGAGCCTGTTTGGGATTCTCTCACTCCAAACTCACTGCCCTCCCCCCCCCCCCCCCCCCCCGCTCGCACATTTGCCCTCTCAAAATAAATAAACACCAAAAAAACAAAAACAAACAAACAAACCTCCCAAGGTTGAAAACCATTACTACAGAGGAGGGAGGGAATCAAGTGGAGGCTTTAAGGGTAGAAGCCAGACTTCTCTGAATATACCTTTTTTTGCAGATTTAACTTTGAATTTGAAAAAGCAATCCCCAAAACATAAAGCAAACTAACTGTGTATTGAATTGAGAGAAAAACCATAAAAATAACTATTTCAAGAGACTTGAACTTGATACCCTAGTGGGATATATCCTAAAGATAATAAGAACTCAGGAAAATCTTCAACAGTTTGTTTCAAACATCATTACTTCCAGCCTTATGATTCTGAGACTGTTTCATGTGCATTATGGGATTAAGAAAATGAGTAATTATGTTACTGAACACGGGGATTTTCTGGCATTAGAGAAAGGATATACATTAGGTTAAGTAAAAGCAGTATAGTCCTGAATTTGAATTGGAAATATAACTAAACCCAGTAGCAATGAGTATCTCTACCATCCAGATTATGGTCTCCACCATTTTTGCCCGAAAGGAAACAAAGCTCCTTGAAGAAATTGCTGATTGCTGGTCTGGAGCTAAACATGTAACAAGACTGGGAAATTTTCTACCAGAAATCACAGATGCTATAAAAAACTGCTAAGATTGGGGCACCTGGGTGGCTCAGTTGGTTAAGCACCCGACTCCTGGTTTTGGCTCAGGTCATGATCTAGCAGTTCGTGAGTTTGAGCCCCACATTGGGCTCTGCGCTGGCAGCTTGGACCCTGCTTGGGATTCTCTCTCTCCCTCTCTCTCTGCCCCTCCTCTGCTTGTGTGCTAGCGCACACGTGCCCCCCCCCCCCCGCAAAACAAATATACTTAAAGAGGTTTCCACTACACAAAAAATGGGATGAGCATCAAATAAGAACATATAGCAATGGACTAAAACACCAAATACAATTAAAATAATTGAGTTTATATGGTATTTTGCCAAAGACTTCATTGGTCATCTTTGGAGGATGCCAGAGAATCAATTTATTATTCTGAAAACAGGTAAATAGAAGAAAAGACTCCGCATTTATCCGGTCTTTCCTGAACAAACTATTTTGCAGAGTGACCAAAGTTAATGAGAGGAAGTTTTTCTTTACAGAAACATTCCAGTATGCAGTGAAGAAAGAATGACAGAATTAATGCCATCTGAAACTTGAGTGAATTAATGGATACAATCCAGGCAATGGTCAACATGCTCATCAGCATCATAAATGAGAGACCAGTTAGCCTTATGTCCCTTTTTTTTTTTTTTAATTTTTTTAAAGTTTATTTATTTATGTTGAGAGAGACTAAGTAGAGTAGGGGGAGAGAGAGAGAGAGAGAGAGAGAGAGAGAGAGAGAGAGGGAATCCCAAGCAGGCTCTGCACTGTCAGTGCAGAGGCTGATGCAGGGCTGGAACCCATAAACTGTAAGATCATGACCCAAGCCAAAAACAAAAGTCAAGAAACTTACCTGACTAAGCCACCCAGGCACCCTGCCTTATGTGCCTTCTAATGGAAAACACATCAGAAGCTATGAAATAGTTGGTGGAGGTGGTGGGAGGTAGCAGGTGGGGAGCAAACCTGAATCTGATCAAGCCTACACAACAATGGCTCTCAAACTTTAGGGTACATCAAAATCATTATGAAGATCTTGTTAAAATACAGATTGCAGGCCCCCATTCTCAGGGTTTCTGATTCAACAGAGTTAAGACCAAGAATCTGTATTTCTAACAAGTTTCCCAGTTGAAGCTGATGTTGCTGATCCTAGAACCTCACTTTTAGAACCACTGCTCTAGTACTAATTATGAATTTAGAGAAAAAAATGCGAGAGAGGAACTGTGATGCAAACATCATGGGGATGCAATCAGTAAACACCAGACTGAAAAATATCTACAAAATAAACTTCCTTGTACAAATAAGCTTCAAAAGAAAAAAAAAAAGAGAGTGAGAATGGGGGAGTGGAGAAAGAGAGATCCTATAGTTTAAAAGAGACTTAAGAGATAATGCAGCCAAATGTAACCTATGGACCTCATTTGGAGACTAAAGTTTGAATGCAGATTGACTATTTGATACTAAGGAAATATTGTTCATTATTTTAGAGGTAATAAAAATTTTATGGGTATATTTTTAAAACTAGTCCTTAAAGATATAAGGTTAAATATTTATGGATAAAATTATTCCTATAATTTTATTTAATTATCTGGGAGGAAGGTGGTTTAAGTAGGAATGTCTCAAAACTGGTGCAAGCTCACACCAGGTCAGGAGAACTGCTTCCAAGAATCTTTCCTCAGCTAGGGGCTCCTGGGTGGCTCAGCTGGTTAAGCGTCCAGCTTCAGCTCAGGTCATAATTTCATGGTTCGTGAGTTTGAGGCCTGCATCGGGCTCTGTGCTGACAGCTCAGAGCCTGGAGCCTGCTTTGGATTCTGTGTCTCCCTCTCTCTCTGCCCCTCCCCTCCTTGCACTCTGTCTCTGTCTCTCAAAAATAAACATTTAAAAATTTGAAAAAGAAGGGGCGCCTGGGTGGCGCAGTCGGTTAAGCGGCCGACTTCAGCCAGGTCACGATCTCGCGGTCCGTGAGTTCGAGCCCCGCGTCAGGCTCTGGGCTGATGGCTCAGAGCCTGGAGCCTGTTTCCGATTCTGTGTCTCCCTCTCTCTGCCCCTCCCCCGTTCATGCTCTGTCTCTCTCTGTCCCAAAAATAAATAAACGTTGAAAAAAAAAAAAAATTTGAAAAAGAAAAAAAAAGAAAAAAAAAAGAATCTTTCCCCAACTCTTTGTTCAATGAAATTGTGTTGGGAACTTGAAATTGGCACAGTAAATACATGGGTAAATATTCCCCAAGGGAAACTAGCAAGCACTATAAATCAGAGCTGGTTGCCATGGTATCAGTACCATGAAGTTGGGTGATGAGTAGATGGGTTTATTACACTATTCTTCTTGCTATTGTCAATTATTAACATTTTCCGTCATAAAAAAAAAAAAAACAAAAAAGAAAATCAGCAGTTCTGTGGGCAGGGTGATTCTGATACAGATGGTTCACTTACACAGTTTACAAAACACTGCCCTAACACATCCAGCCACTAAACACAGTCACTTATTCTGAAATAACCATTGCCAGACACAACCCCTGCCTCATGTGTACTAGTAGATGTGATATCTCTCTGCTCCTAAAGTGCCCACTGACTAAAAAGATCCATCTTTAACCCAATGCCATTGTCCAAGACTCAAAGAAGACAGCTCCATTTCAGGGGCTGAGCACTCCTTCTCTATCATAACACACAAAAACCCCATATGTCTACTACATCACACTAAAATCTCCTAAGAGTGGAGACAGGGACTTCCCTGCCACCTTTTGTCTAGCACAACCTTGGCACACATAGACACTAAATATAAATGGACTGAATGAATTATTCCTATCATCCAGGCTGAAAAGGACTAAAAGCCAAATCTCCTTTCTGATGTATATATCCTCGCACCAACTCACATATGGCCACCAATTTAAGTAGAATTGTAGAAGGAATATAAAACTATTCTGACACCAATTGGTGGATTTCAATACAATTCTGATGTTAACCACCCAGAGTAGCATCAAAATCCACAGTTAAAGAACATGGTCCCTAACAAGACTGCCCCTGCCTCAGATGCAACTACACTTTGGGAGTCGCCAGGACAATCATATTTCTGACCTACTGGCTACAAATTCAGAGGTTCCCACAACTCAGGTATGATTTGTTAGAACAACTCACAGGACCCCAGAAAGCACTATACTTACAATTTTATTATAAAGGATACAAATCAGGGCTAGCCAAATGAAGAAATATACAGGATAAGGTCTGGAAGAGTCCTGAACACAAAGTTTTCCATGCCCTCTGGAATCAGGGCACATCACCCTCCTAGAATATAAACGTGTTCACCAAAAAGGAAGCTCCACTAAGCTTTAGAGTTCAAAGGTTTTTTTCAGGGTTTTATTCCATATTCATGATTGAATCCTGGGCCACATGATTTTAAACTCAATCCCCAGCCCCACTTTTCCCCAGAGGTCAGACTGGCTCAAAGTCCCAATCCTCTAACTATATGGCTGGTCCTTCTGGTAACCAGGCCCCATTCTGAATTATCGCATTAACATTAACTCAGGTGTGATCCAAGGAACTCATGAATAAGAAAGACACTCCATCCCTTGGGAAAGTCTAAGAATTTTGGAAGGCACAAAGGCCAAGCACATTCTTTATTACACAACAAAAACAAACTGCTAAAATTCTCTCGCCAACTTACAAAAATAAAGACAAATGTAAAGATATCTAAGACCACAGATGCTCACTCATTTTAGGAGCATTAAATCCCATTCTCATTTATTAGCCTTTCAGATACCACTCATCTAGTAGACTACACACCATTAAAAAAAATTTTTTTATACGTTAAATTTAACTATATTCCAAGAGTTATCTAGTGATTGCAACAAAACTCTATAACATCACCAACCAGATCGGGCTCCTCTTTCTCTTTTGTGTAGTTGAGAGTTGGCCTGGTAATGGCAAGACAAATCACCTCCTTGTTAATAATAATGGAATCACCAAACAAAAGAGCCTCAATAATTTTTCCCAAAGGAGCCATCAAGACTGTGGCAAAAGGTGACAAGTATGCCTATTTATGGTATGAAACAAATCTTCCTCTAATCATAATTTTACTTTTCTTTAAAAATACTGGATGTCTTGGGGCACCTGGGTGGATTGGTCGGTTAAGCGTCCGATTTCGGCTCAGATCATGATCGTGCAGTTCCTGAGTTCGAGCCCCGCATCGGGCTCTGTGCTGACAGCTCAGAGCCTGGAGACTGCTTGGGATTCTGTGTCTGTGTCTCCCTCTCTCTCTGCCCCTCCCCGGCTTGGGCTCATGCACGCTCTCTCTCTAAGATAAACATTAAAAAATTTTTTTTAATAAAAATAAAAATACTGGATGTCTCAAAAAATGGAAATGCTTTAATTGTAACATTGCAAACTGAACAGTAATTCTCCCGCCACTGGTTTAGCCAAAAACTTTTTGTCCAAATTTGAACATCATTAATCATTGTCTTCACACATAGTATCTTGTGGGGGTATCACATCTTAAAACTGTTTCTAACAACCTCCCAGGCAGGTATTAGGGCTTGGACTGAGAAAAACTCAAGGCATCTATTTTTTTTATTTTAATTCATTTAAGTGGAACCCTAAATGCAAAATAAATAATAGAAGCTAAAAGTTTTAGTTACTGGGCTGTGAACACTCCCCCCCCCCTTTTTTTTTTAACTCCAAAGAATCATAAACTAAGTTTTACACCTAAGAGGAAAAATGACATGAGAAAAACTCATTTTGAAGATACGATATACAAGAACAGTCCTAGCCGACCACATATTTCTAGAGACAAAATAGCTGTGCCAACACCTATTTTAGTCTGGAGCCACATCATCCAAAATTATTACAAAAAGATTTAATGAGCAAAATGTTTCCCCTATTATTTCCCTCAAGTTGCTTTTTATTTGAAGGGGAAGCCTTGATCCATTTTTACTGAGGAAACATTTAATCTTGAAATAATATCTCATCCTTCACCAGAACTGTAAACTAAGGCTATTCTGTGCTACAGGTGATGAAAACAAGCTCCTCACAGTCTCCAGAATGGGCACATATGCCCAACTTGTCCTTACCTACATATTACACACTGGTGTCCTCAAATGCATTTGGTTCTTCAAATGAGGACATTTCAAAGCTGCCCGTAGATTACTAAAAATACTTTAAAGCTGAGGTTTTTTTATTTAATGTTTATTTATTTATTTTTGAGAGAGAGAGGGAGAGAGAGAGGAGACACAGAATCCAAAGCAGGCTACAGGCTCCGAGCTGTCAGCACTGAGTGCCACATGGGGCTCGAACTCACGAACCATGAGATCATGACCTGAGCCGAAGTCGGACACTTAACCGACTGAGCCACCCAGGAGCCCACTAAAGCTCAGTTTTTTGTATTAATGCTAGCGTAAATCTTTTGTGTTCTGTGAATAAGTGTCCTCTAATTATTTTTTTAATAATCCTATTTCCTTAGTAAGGGCCGCCATGCAAAAAGAGGCTGCTTTTTCTCTTGTACGGTATTTGGAAAATTATTTCTTCCACACAATTCATTCTCATAGCTGCTTTCAAAAAGAGCAGTAGGGTTCTTTCTCAGTTTGACTAAAAGCTTGGAAGAAGGAAGAAGGCCACACATCTTTTAGACGCACAAATGAAATGGGTTCCTAAGGAGCAGTAACCCCACATTCTCACACCCAGGAAGCTGCTGAGTGCCACGCCCCACCCTCACCTGCCTCACAGGGAATACAGGCCACAGGAGCCTCACCAGAGTCACAGATATGTTCATTACCATGTGATAAAAACAGGACTTAACGTATCTCTCAAAGAGGAAAACTAGGCAGAGGAGCAGTGTGTGATTCATAGTACTGTGTAGCTCACTTCTCTAACTGGAAACTATTCTGTTCTTTTCTATAATAAAAACAGTGTGTGAGCAGATCACTGAGGGACATCATTCTTTTTCTAAAACTGAGAATATTTTAACAGTAAGTATTAGAAGCAGGGCTTAAAAAAAAACACTTAAAATTCAGTATTCTCAAGTATCTCCATTAAAAAAAACTAATCCAAGGATAATTCAATCACCTCACTGCGGATTTAAAATATCTGGCTATTTCCAGAAACCACAATGTGAAAGTTAGTTAGTGATTTCCTCATTATCATAATTGCTTCCTAAGTATTTTCATTATAATAGTGACCTTTTAGTTTCTTTCATTTTTTTAACACAGTAAGAAGTTTATAAGAGCAACATATGGAAAATTCCCAATAGCTCATCATTTCTCATCAGATAGTGAAAAGTTGTGAGACTTGAAAGAAGTTCAAAGGGGGACTAGGTGGTTCAGTTGGTTAAGCGTCCAACTTCGACTCAAGTCATGATCTCACGACTTGTGGGTTCCAGCCACACAACAGGCTCTGTGCTGACGGCTCGGAGGCTGGAGCCTGCTTTGGATTCTGTGTCTCCCTCTTTCTTTGCCCCTTCTCCACTCATGCTCTGTCTCTCCCTGTCTAAAAGTAAATAAACATTAAAAAAAAAAAATTTATGGGGCTCCTGGGTGGCTCAGTCAGTTGAGCGTTCAACTTCAGCTCAGGTCATGATCTCACAGTTGTCTAGTTCAAGTCCTGCATCGGGCTCTGTGCTGACAGCTCAGAACCTGGAGCCTGCTTCATATTCTCTCTCTCTCCCTCTCTCTCTGCCCCTCCCCTGCTCGCACTCTGTCTCTCTCTCCCTCAAAATAAATAAACATTAAAAATATATATTTTTTTTTAATTTATAAGGGCACCTGGGTGGCTCAGTCAGTTAAGTGTCTGACTTCGGCTCAGGTCATGATCTCATGGTTCGTGAGTTCGAGCCCCACGTTGGGCTCTGTGCTGACATCTCAGAGCCTGGAGCCTGCTTCGGATTCTATGTCTCTCTGCCTCTCTCCTGCTGGCACTCTGTCTCTCTTTCAAAGAGTAAATAAACATTAATTTTTTTTTTAATTTTATTAAAAAAATAAAAAGAACTAAGTTCCAATAAGCTGTCTTTTCATTAATTTCTAATTAAAAGATTTTGTATGAAGAAGTTGTTATTTTTTAAAAAGAACCTTCCCCCAAATAAAGTCTGCATTATAGCAATCTTTAAAAAAAAAAAAATGCAGAAGCACCTGGGTAGTTAACTGACCTCGGTCAGTTAAGCGTCCAGCTCTTGATTTTGGCTCAGGTCATGATCCCACGGTTCGTGAGTTTGAGCCCCACATCAGGCTCTGTGCTGGAAGTGCAGCACCTGCTTGGGATCCTTCTACCTCTCTTTCTCTCTGCCCCTCCCCTGCTCACTCTCGTGCACGAGTGGAACAAGCTCTCTCAAAATATATAAACATTTTTTTTAAATGCATTTATTTCTCTTTCATGGATCCATGGTATTAAAAATAGCCAACAGACAGATAAGCTTAGAAAAATCAATAACAACACGTTTCAAGAGATAATTTTCCCTTCTTAAACATTCACCTCTATGAGATTCAACTGGTAAAAGACAAGGCCTTTAAGTAAAATCTTAAATTATCTTTTAAATTAAATAAAGGCAAATAACATTCCTTTCCACTCTCTGAATAGATGTCCCCAGTTTCTGTTCTCACCCACCCAGCCTTAAGGCCTTCTTGCATCAGCTGCCTTCACTGGCTCCTTTCCTCTGACAGGAACATGCTAGGGGGGACTATGTCTTACCAATAACAAAAACCTTCCTTCACACCCACCTCTCTTTCAAGCTATCACTGGTTCTTTCTTCACTTCTTCAAAATGGACTCCTCATTCCTTATGTGCATCTTCTGCAGCCATCTGCTGTCACACACTCCCAGTGTTGCTGCCACCAGACCTCTTCCACCACAACTCCACTTGGAGCCTCTACCCCTGTGCAGTGTATGCAGTTTTTTTGTTCTTTTTTGTAACGCAAGCGACTGACTTAAACACTGATTAGGCATTCACTTCAAAGAGGCATCTACTTCAAGAGGGCTATCTTGAATAAACACATTGCCAGCCACTTAATTAGATAAAAAGCCAGGCTGCCTTCCCTCACTGAGGCTCCTTTGTTTTAGAGATCTTGGTTGATTCTGATAAATGATTTGGAACACTTGTTTTTTCTCCTTCTATGTTTTAAATTCCCCAGTAAAGAGTGAGCTGGAAAACCCTAGGCCCCTACCCTCAACTCCCAATAAAAGCAGAATCCTGGGCCTGTGTGTGCTCCTGCTCTCACTCCCAGGCATGTGCACTCTCCCCCCACCCCTCCCCGGCTAACCACCCTCAACGTCCTCGCTGTGTGGCTCCACGTGTGCTGTGTAATTTCCACATCCTGTAAATAATAAACCTTTATTTCTTCAAAGTTTCCTGATGGTTATTGCTGAAGGGTGTCTTGCAATTATAATAAGCACAAGGGCCAGTCCAACCACAGCACAGGCTGTGACCAGCACGTAACACCCTGAGAATTACAGCTGAGTGCAA
This sequence comes from Puma concolor, assembly GCF_028749965.1. NCBI lineage: Eukaryota > Metazoa > Chordata > Mammalia > Carnivora > Felidae > Puma > Puma concolor. The sequence goes on along the minus strand of NC_141668.1, from coordinate 153,759,765 downwards.
CCACTTCAACACCAGCCTTACCTCTGCTGACCTCTCCATTGCTTCCAACACCACTGACTGACCAGTCCCTTCTGCTCCTCCCGTATCTGTGCTCCCCCAGTGTACTCTGTGATGCCAGTCTCCAAAATCAGCTGTCAAAAACTCACTCATTAAGTATCCATTATGGACCAAGTGTAAGCTAAGCACTGGAGACAAAGAATAAGACAGCTTCCCATCCTCAAGGAGCTTCTGTTCTACTGATAGAGAAACAACAAAAAGCAAAGGAGAATTCTAGATCATTACTAGAGTTCTAATGTAACTACCTGGGGTGCTATTAATCTCAACAACAAAAAGACCCACTCTAAGCAGGACAATTTGAAAAGCCTCTCTGAAGCTGAATCCTAAGAGAAGAGGAGCCAGCTTGTCAGAGCCAGGAAAGAAAGATTCAGGAAGGGCCCACAGCAATCATACAGTAATTAGGGAGAGTGAGGCAAATGTAGAAATAAGCTTAGCAAGCAAGGATGGGTAGGGCTAGAGAGAAAAGGTAGAGAGAAAGACTGGGACAAAATCCTGCAGGATTGTGTAGACCAGGGAAGATATGTAGATTTCATTCCATTTGCAATGAGGGGATTTAAACTGAAGAATGATACGATCTGATCTCCATTAAAAAAAGTATCTCTGGCTACTAGCTGGAAAATGGACTAGAGAGGACAAGGTGCTCTTTTGGGGTAGGGATCCATAAAAAGCAGATGGGGTATGACACTCAAAGCATAGCAACAAAAGAAAAAAAATAGACAAATTGAACTTTATCAGAATTTAAAACTTGTGTTCTTCAAGAATGTAAAAAGACAACTCACAAAATAGGGAAAAACATTTGCAAATTACATATTGGGTAAGACACTGGTATCTGAAATATGTAAAAAACTCGTACATCTCAACAACAAAGACAACCCAATTTAAAAACGGACAAAGGAGCTGAATAGACATTTTTCCAAAGAAAATATACAAATGGACAAGCACATAAAAGATGTTCAACATTTTTAGTCATTAGGGAAATGCAAATGAAAACCATAAGATACATTTCACACCCACTAGGATGACAATAATCAAAAAGACAAGTGTGGCAATGACATGGAGAAATTGAAATCCAAGTACACTGGCAAGAAGGTAAAATGGTTAAGCCACTGTAGAAGAGAGTTTGGCATCTCCTCCAAAAGCTAAACACAGATTGTTATATGAGCCCACAATTCTACTCATGGGTATATATACCCAAAAGAACTAAAAACAGGTACTCAAACAAGGAAATGCACAGGTATGCAATAGCAGCACTATTCACAATAGCCAAATGGTAGAAAATGCCCAAATGTCCATCAACCAATTAACAGATAAACGAATTACAGTACATACACATAATGGAATACTATTCAGCAATAAAAAAGAATGAAGTATTGATTGATACATGCTACAATACAGATGAACCTTGAAAACACAATGCCAAGAGGAAGGGGCAGACATAAAAGATCACATATTGTATGACTCCATTTATATGAAATGTCCAAAACAGGCAAACCTACAGAAACAGAATGCAGACTGGTGGCTGTCAGGGGTGGGAGGAGGCAGGAGGAGGAAATGGGTACAAACTGTTTAATGGAGGATTATCACTTACTTGGGAGTGACAGAAATGTTTCAGAACAAGACAAAGGTGGTTATTATACAATATAGTTAAGTGTATTAAATGCTAATGAATTGTTCACTGTAAATTGATGAACTTTGGGGCATTTGGGTGGCTCAGGTGGTTAATCATCTGGCTCTTGATTTCAGCTCAGGTCATAATCTCCTAGCTCGTGAGAGTGAGCCCCGCATTGGGCTCTGTGCTGACAGCTCAGAGCCTACTTGGGATTCTCTCTCTCTCTCCTTCTCTGCCCCTCTCCTACTCATTCTCTCTCTCTTTCAGAATAAATAAACATTTAAAAATAAATAAATAAGGGGGCCACCTGGATGACTCAGTCAGTTGAGTGTCTTGACTTCGGCTCAGGTCACGATCTTGCGGTTCTGAGTTCAAGCCCCGTATCAGGCTCACTGCTGTTCGCCTGTCAGCACAGAGCCCACTTTGGATCCTCTGTCCCCCTCTCTCTGCCCCTCCCTGCTTGCGCTCCCCCAAAACTAAATAAATATTTTAAAAATAAATAAATGATGAATTTTATGTTACATGAATTTCACTCAAATTATTTTAATTATTTTTTTAATCTTTATTTTGAGAGAGAGACAGAGTGCGAGCAGGGGAGCAGCTGAGGGGAGGGAGACACAGAATCAGAAGCAGGCTCCACGCCTTGAGCTGTCAGCGCAGAGCCCCACGCGAGGCTTGAACTCACGAACCATGAGGTCATGACCTGAGCCAAAGTCGGATACTCAACCCACTGAGCCACCCAGGAGCCCCTCAAATTATTTGTTTAAAAAGACAATAATGGGGCCTCTGGGTGGCTCAGTTTGTGAGTTCCAGCCCTGCATCAGGTTCTGTGCTGACAGCTCAGAGCCTGGAGCCTGCTTTGGATTCTGTGTCTCCCTTTCTCTCTGCCCCTCCCCCGCTCGTGCTCATTCTCTCTCTCTCTCTCTCTCTCTCTCTTTCAAAAATAAACATTTAAAAACTTATAAACAAGCAAGCAAATAAATAAAAAAATAAGACAAGAGGATGTGGAGAAACTACATCCACATGAGGGTCTCATTCTCACCCTAAATCTTGTCTTAAATCTTGGCATTTACCCATACTTTTTAAACACAAATGTTAGGGGTCCCTGAGTGGCTCGGTCACTAAGCATCAACTTCGGCTTAGGTCACGAGTCCCACATCGGGTGAACATGAGCCCCACTTTGGATGAGCACAGCCCCACTTCGGGTGATGAGCACAAAACATGAGCCCCAGGTGAGCCCTGCTTCTCTCTCTCTCTCCCTCTCTGCCCCTGGTGGGATTCTCCTTCTCTCCCTCTCTCACTTGTGCCCTCTCTCTCAAAAAACAAAAAAACAGAATGTCTGTCAGAGGTCCCAGGATCAGTGTGGCTGAGGGAGCATGTTGATGAGGCAGGCTGAGGGCAAAACACAAGCTAGCACCATCCCCCCTCCCAGTGGGACAGGTGTCCTATACTTTGGACACTCCCGGCTACCCCAAAACAAGAAAGGACAAAAAACAAATGGTTAAACTGATAAGGGACTCCACCAGTTTACCCAAAAAAGGCAATCCCATCAACAGCCTAAAGTCCAGGAACTCCCTACTGTCTTAATGTTAATGCTTTGCTAGAGGGAAAAACAACCTTAACTTGACAATAGCTGAGCCTCCAGTAAGTTTTTAGCATGTGAAAATCTCTTTGGAAACTCCCTCTTGACTTAATCTCCCCAGACTCCATAAAACAGTCACCACCACCCCCCACTTACAGTGCAGCTCTTTCTGCCCATGGTCCTGTCCCCATGCTTTAATAAGATTACCTTTTTGCACGAAAGACGTCTTCAAAAATTCTTTCTTGGCAGTCTGCTCCAGACCCCATGAACCCCATCATCACCTCCAAAACTTCATCACTGTCACAGCCTTATTCTCTTCAAACTGGATAGGACAGCCTCATCCACTCCCATATCACACTGATGGCTCCTCACACCTCTCACGTAGCCTTGACCTGTCTTCCAGTTCCAGGCCTGTGATAACCATCCTACTGGCTATTTCTTTTCTTTTTTTTTTTTTTTTTAAGTTTATTCATTTATTTTAAGAGAGAGCACGAGTGGGGTAGGGGCAGAGAGAGAGGGAGAGAATTCCAAGCAGGCTCCACACTGTCAATGAAGAGCCTGATGGGCGCTCCAACTCACAAACTGAAGACATGATCTGAGCCAAGATCAAGAGTCGATGCTCAACTGACTGAGCCACCCAGGAACTCAGGCCTGCTGGCTATTTCTACCAGGCCATCCCGCAAGCCTTTCAAATTCATGCAGTAGGTCCAACTCTGTCTTCCCCTTGAGAGGAAAGGAAGGAAGAGGAGAGGAGAGAGCAGAGGGGAGGGAGAAAGATTAATTTTGAAATTTCCCAGTGTGATACTGTGATATAATAATATTTACTTGGTCTTTGGCCCTGGTTCCTTGCACAGAGCCCCTAAAACCCTTGGAATTTCCTAAGTGATTGAGAGGAATGTCTTTGGTTATTCATAATAAGGCCCTTTCAACCACACCTAAGCTTATGCTAATGAGATGACTAGTTACTAGAGGAACCAACCAGGTGATTGGAACTTTCAGTCCCTAGACCAAGAGGGAGGGGAGAAGGGCTTTGAATTGAGCTCATCACCAATGACCAACGATTTAATCAACCATGCCTACATAACAGAACTTCCAGAAAACCTAAATAAATGGGTTCAGAGCTTCCAGGTTGAACACACTGAGGTGCTGGAAGGGTGGTATGCTCAGAGAGGGCACAGAAGCTCTGTGCCCCTTCCCATATACCTTGCCTTATGTATCTCTTCCATTTGGTTGTTCCTGACTTGTATTCTTTCTAATAAACTGGTAACAGTAAGTAAAGCATTTTCCTAAGTTGTGTGAGCCATTCTAGCAAATTATCAAACTCCAGGAGGGGGTCATGGAAACCCCCAAATTTATAGATGGTCTGTTAGAAGTATAGGAGGCCAGGACTTGTGATTAGCATCTGAAGTATGGGGGCCATCTTGTGGAACTGAGCCTTTAACTTGTGAGGTCTGCACTAACTCCAGGTAGTGTCAGAAGGGCTATAAGAACAGAAACAACAGCTTTTCTTTATCTAGTATCTTTATTAACAGCACCATCCCTCTGGTATTCCAAAGTAATACCAGGTTCACCCCAGATATGGTGTGAGGAGGAGTAAATCTTGACTCTCCTCTCTCTCTCACCTTCCAAAAGCTATGAGTCAGGGCAACTGGCTGGCTCAGTCAGTAGAGCGTGTGACCCTTGATCTTGGGGTCCTGAGTTTGAGCTCCACACTGGGGGTAGAGATTACTTAAAAAAAACTAAAACAAAAGCAAGGAGTAATTCTTACCAATTCAGTTAAAGTAAGTATCTGAAGTATACAGCCCTACATGAAACATGAGCAAACATTAGATGAAGATGAACATTCAACCTTCCTACAATGAGTAAAACTGAAATTAAAACATTGAGAAAAAATTTCTCCAAATTAGTACTTTTTAAAGAATTTTAATACCTTGTGCTATCAATGGCACAGCAAATTTGGTATTCACATATGTTGCTGATGACGGTGTATACTGATTGGAACAATCCTTCTGAAAAGCATATGACTATACTTATTAAATGACCAAAAAAAGTACATTTTGACCTAATAATTATATTTCTATCAATCTATTCTAGGGGAATAAGCCAAAAATTTTAAAAAGGCTTATGCAATCTTTGAGGAAGACATGGTCACAGCTGCAGTGGAGCTTGGGGTGCTGGCTCCTGCTCTTGACTCACTGCTGTTGGCTCTCCCAGAGGAACAATTCTGTCAGGAAGCTGAGCTGCAGCCCTGGCTCTTAAATATAACAGAATAATCACCCCGGGAACCAGAGGTAGTGATTCACCAAACTACAGTTACCCTAACCAGCCACAATGTAAAACCTCTGAGAAGGTTATGTGCTGACTTGAAGCAAAAGAAAAGAACCTCAAAATGGATGCAACAGTTCAGATGCCTAACAAGACTCTGAGAATCACTACTTAGAAAACTCCTTGTGGTGATGGTAGTAAGACTTGGGATCTTTTTCAGATGAGGATCCACAAGCATCTCACTGACCTGCACAGTCCTTCTGAGATTGTTAAACAGATTACTTCCATCTGAGCCAGGAACTGAGGATGAAGTCATCAATGCCAATGCTTAAATTAATTACTTTAATAAATTATCAAAACCCATATACATAAAAAAGTTCATGCAAGCAAACATCTGGAGGTAACCTAAAAGGAGAATAATTAAGTAGAGTATAATATATTCACTTAATTTACAAAATGCAGCAAGAAATTATTATGACAACAAAATACCAGCAAACTACATCCAGCAGTATATCAAAAGGATTATACCTTAAAATGTGACCCAGTGGGATTTATCCCAAAAATGCAAGGGTGGTTCAACATACAAAAATCAATCAGTGTAGTATACAACATTAAAAGATGAAAGGAAAAAGCTACATCATCTCAACTGAAGCACAAAAAACATCTAACAAAATTCAATACCCTTTCATGATAAAATCACTCAACAACCAGGAATTAAAGGGAATTTCCTCAACATGGTGAACAGCATTTATTAAAAACAAAAACAAACAAACAAAAAAACACAACTAACATCTTACTCAATGGTAAAAGACTGAAAAATTTCCCGCTAGATCAGGAAGAAGACAAGGATGCCTTGTCGATTCACATCTATTCAGCATAGTACTGAAAGTCCTAGCCAGAGCAATTAGGCAAGAAAAATAAATAAAAGGCAATCAAAATGAAAGGGAACAAACAAAACTATTCACAGATTACATGACCTTACATACAGAAAACTCTAAAAAATCCACAGGTTTCAGGGTACAAGACAACACACAAAAAAACCAGCTGTAGCTGTATATACTAACAATCAACATTCTGATGATTAAATAAAAAAACAGGCCTCTTTTTAAAAAACGTTTATTTATTTTGCAAAAGGGGGTGGGGAGGGGCAGAGAGAGAGAGAGAGAGGGAGACAGAGAATCCCAAGTAGGCTCCATGCTCAGCATGGAATCCAACATAGGACTCAATCCCATGACCTTGGGATCATAACCTGAGCTAAAATCAAGAGCCAGATGCTTAACTGAACTTAGCCACCAGGTGCCCCAGAAAACAGGCTTTTTGGCAGAAATGGAAAAACTGATCACAAAATTCATATTGAATTGCCAGGAGCCTCAAAAACCTAAAATAATCTTTTTTTTTTTTCTTTTAAGTAGGTTCCCACCCACCATGGAGCCCAACATGAGACTTTAACTCACAACTCGGAGACCAACACCTGAGCTAACATCAAGAGTTGGCACCAACTGAGCCACCCAGGTGCTCCCCCAAAACACTTTTACTTATTATTATTTTTTAATGTTTATTTATTTTTTGAGAGAAAGAGGGAGACAGAGCATGAGCGGGGGAGGGTCAGAGAGCGAGGGAGACACAGAATCTGAAGCAGGCTCCAGGCTCTGAGCTGTCAGCACAGAGCCTGACATGGGACTTGAACTCACGGACCATGAGATCATGACATGAGCCAAAGTCGGATTTAGCTTAACCAACTGAGCCACCCAGAAGCCTCGTCAAAAACAACCTTTAAAAAGAAGAACAAAATAGTGGTGTTGGTTGCACAAAATAATGAATGTATTCAATGCCCCTGAATTTTATACTTTAAAATGGTAAAATAATAAATTTTATGTATAGTCTATCACAATAAAAAAATTCATTATGACAACACAGTAGAGAAATTTTTAAACGCCTATAACCTTTTCTATTAAAAATAAAGAATAAGACAAGAAAGGGGTGCCTAGGTGGCTCAGTCAGTTAGGTGTCCTACTTTGGCTCAGGTCATGATCTCATGGTTTGGGAGTTTGGGCCCCTCATCAGGCTCTGTGCTTACAGTTCAGAGCCTGGAGTGTGCTTTGGATTCCATGTTGCCCCTCTCTCTGTCCCTGTCCCCTCCCCCCCTCACCTTCCACCCTCCACCCCCCCCTCAAAAAAAAAAAAGCATAAATAGGTATGTGTATGAGCAGAAAAGTTTTGATTTTGAAGATCCAGGTTCAAGGCAGTAAAAATGCTCAGGAAAAGAATTGTTCACTGAGGCAAAAAAGTTAACAAACTAAATTCTGGAGATCATAAGCCATCATTTAGAGGGCAGAGAGGCCAAGTGGTGGACGGAGAGCCAGGTGAATGAAGACACAGCTGCCAAGAGGAAGAGAATTTCAAGAGAGGGTGGTTCAACAGTGTCAAAATCCTGCTGAGAGATCCAGATATGTGAACTGCAGGAATATTATTATTAAGCAATTCCAAAAAAGTTCTGCTAATGTTGTTTGGACCAACTCCTATGTTATGTGGTCTATGCTGTACAGTAAAAATGCTGGGGAAAAATCCTAAAAAATCCACTAAAGAAACTACTAGAACTAGTAAACAAGCCCAGCAAGGTTGCAAGAAACAAGGTCACTATTTTTAAAAATTAACTATTTGTACACACCTGCAATGAGCAATGTGAAAATGAAATTTAGAAAACAATTCCATTTACAATAACATCAAAAGGAATGAATTACTTAGGAATAAATTTAACAAAAGTGCAAAACCTATACTCTGAAAACTACAAAACATTGTTCTCTTTAAAAATTAAAGAGGGTCTAAACAAATGGAAAGACATCCCATATTCATAGATTTAGATGACCTAATAATGTTAAGATGGCAATACTTTCCAAATTAATCTACAAATTCAATGCAATCTCTATCAAAATCCCAGTTGCTTTCCTTACAGAAATTGACAGGCTAATTCTAAAATTCATATAGAAATTCAAGGAACTACAAAAGCCAAAACAATTTTGAAAAAGAGCAGAGTTGGAGAACTAACACTTGCTGATTCCAAAATTACTACAAATCTTACCAATCAGTGTAGTAGTGGGATATGACAGATACACAGATCAGTAGAACAGAATGGAGTTAGAAACAATGACATACCACAGTCAATTGACTTCCAACAAAAGTATGAAGACAATTAAATGGGGGAAAAACCATCTTTTAATGAATGGTGTTGGAACACCTGGATAACCACATGCAAAAGAATGAAGTACCTGACACTGCCCACAAAAAATTACTCAAAATGTACCAATACCTAAATGTAAGAGCTAAAACTATAAAACTCTTAAAAGAAAACAGAGGTTAATTTTCATGATCTTGCTTTTGGTCATGGTTTCTTAAATATGACACCTAAATCACAAACAAAAAAGAAAATGATACATTAGACTTCATCAAAATAAAAAACTTTTCTGCTTCAAAACAATATCAAAAATTGAAAAAACAACTCACTAAATGAGAGAAAATATTTGTAAGTCGTACATCTGATAAAGGACTTGTTTACAATACATAAAGACCTCTCACAACTCAAAAATTAAAAAAAAAAAAAATTAAAAAATGGACAAAGGACCTGAATAGACATTTCTCAAAAAAAAGATACACAAATGACCAAGAACCATTTGAAAAGACGCTCAACATCATTTAAGGAACTGCAAAGCAAAACTACAATGAGGTATTACTTTCCATCCATGTGGATGGCTGTTATAAAGAAGACTGTAGGGGCACCTGGGTGGCTCAGTCAGTTAGGCCTGACTTCGGCTCAGGTCATGATCTCACAGTTCGTGGGTTCGAGCCCCATGTCGGGCTCTGTGCAGACAGCTCAGAGCCTGAAGCCTGCTTTGGATTCTGTGTCTCCCTCTCTCTCTGACCCTCCCCTGCTCACACTCTGTCTCTGAAAAGTAAATAAACACACAAAAAAATTTTTTTAATTATAAAGAAGACTATAAGTGTTAACAAGGACATGAAGGAATTAGAACCCTTAATACACTGCTGGTTAGAATGTAAAATGGTGCAGCCACTTTGGAAAACAATCTGGCAGTTCCTCAAAAGGTTAAACAAAGAGTTACCGTATGATCAAACAATTCTACTCCAAGGTATACATCTCAAAGAGAAAAACATGCGTCCACACGAAAACTTGTACACATGAAATATTCATAGCAACATTATTCATAAAAGCTAAAAAGTGAAAACAACCTAAATGCCCATCAACTGATGGATAAAATAATGTGGTATATCCATACAATAGAACATTCAGTAATAAAAAGGAGTGACACATTAATTTATGCAACAACACTGATGAACTTTAAAAACATTATGCCATGTGAAAGAAGTCTTAGAACAGTTTTTGTCACCCCAAAAAGAACCCCATACACTTTAGCCATCAACTGCCAACACCTCCATTCCCCTCTCATCTGCTTTCTGTCTCTATAGATTTGCCTATCCTGGACATTTCATATGAATGGCAAAAGACCATATACTGCATGATTCCATTCATATGAAATGTCCAGGATAGGCAAATCTATAGAGACAGAAAGCAGATGAGTGGGGAATGGAGGTGTTGGCAGTTGATGGCTAAAGTGTATGGGGTTCTTTTTGGGGTGACAAAAACTGTTCTAAAACTAACTGTGGTGATGGTTGCACATATCTCTGAATATAATAAAACCACTGAACTATACACTTTAAATGGGTGAATTATATAGTATGTGAATTATATTCCACAAAGCTGTTACCAAATATATATATAACACATAAATATACTACTAATATAATATGATATGATATATTACAATATAATATTAACGTGTGTGTGTATGTGTATATGTATATATATATATATACATATGCTGGGAGACCCACAGGTGTATGTTTTATGATAATTATAGAAGTGAACCAAGTCTGGATACCAATTATTGTCCTCATGAGGATGCAGTTACAGAAACATATTAATAAATCTAAACTCTTGGGGCACCTGGCGGGCTCAGTCGATTAAACATCCAACTCTTGGTTTCTGTTCAGGTCATGATCTCACAGTTTTGTGGGTTCAGGCCCCACATCAGGCTCTGCGCTGGTAGCACTGGAGCCTGCTGGGGATTCTCTCTCCTTCTTTCTCTGCCCCTCCCCCAGGCGCGCACATGCACGCGCTTGCTCTGTCTCTCTCTCTCTCAAAATAAATAAATAAATTTTTAAAAAATTAAAAAATAAATCCGAACTCTTCAGGTTTTCCCAAGAGTTAAATATTCATTATAATACTTCATACTTAATGTGCTATTTGATATCAAAACTGTTATTAAAAGAGTGTTTCAAATAGCATATAATTTTATTTATTTTTTTTTTTTTTTTAATTTTTTTTTTTTCAACGTTTATTTATTTTTGGGACAGAGAGAGACAGAGCATGAACGGGGGAGGGGCAGAGAGAGAGGGAGACACAGAATTGGAAACAGGCTCCAGGCTCCGAGCCATCAGCCCAGAGCCCGACGCGGGGCTCGAACTCACGGACCGTGAGATCGTGACCTGGCTGAAGTCGGGCGCTTAACCGACTGCGCCACCCAGGCGCCCCTAGCATATAATTTTATAAACTGAATTGGTGGTTAGCCATACTAAACAAAATCTCTTTGTTATATACATATCTAACACTACATATCCTATTTCTTATTTTAAGTATTATAGGCTTATTGCCCTAATGTTCCTAATCACTGGATATGTATTTCTTTTCTTGTCTTTTTAAAAATTGTGGTAGGGGCACCTGGGTGGCTCAGTCGGTTAAGCATCTGGCTCTTGATTTTGGTTCAAGTCATGAGCTCACAGTTGGTGAGACAGAGGCCCAAGTAGGGCTCTGCACTGACAGTGCGGAGCCTGCTCAGGATTCTCTCTCTCTCCCTCTCTCTCTCTGCCCCTCCCCTGCTAGCTCACTCTCTCTCAAAATAAACACTTAAAAAATTGTGGTAAAATATACATAGCATAAAATTTACCATTTTACACATTTAAGTGTACAACTCACAGCATTAAGTACATTCACAGTGTTGTGCAACCATCACCCCTATCCAATTTCAGAACTTTATCATCCCGAACAGAAACTCAACACCCATTAAACAATAACACCCCATTACCAGCAACCTCCAGCTGCCAGTTAACCTGTATTCTACTTTATATCTCTCTGAATTTACCTATTTTAGGTACCTCATATAAGTGGAATCATAAAATATTTGTCTTTTTGTGTCTGGCATATTGCAGTAGCATAATGTTTCCAAGGTTCATCCATGTTGTAGCATGTATCAGAATTTCATTCTTATTAAAGGATGAATAGTATTTCATTCTATGTATATACCACAATTTACTTATCCATTCATCTTCTAATAGGACAGGGGTTGTTTCTACCTTTTGGATATTGTGAATAATGCTGCAGTGAACACTGGCATGTAACCATATGTTTGCTCCCTGCTTTCAATTTCCTGGGATATATACAGAACATTGAAATTGCTCGATCATACGGTAATTCTATGTTTAACTTTTTGAGGAACCACCAAACTGTTTTCCACAACAGCCAGACCATTTTACATTCCCACCAGTAATGAACAAGGGCTCCCACTTCTCTACATTCTCATCAACACTTGCTATTTTTTTTCATAATACCCATCCTCATGGGTGTGAAGTGGTATCTCATTGTGTGCAATGTATTTTTAGTCTATTATCTGTAAATAAAAGTTCACCTTGTGTTGATTTCTATAATTATACGTAGCACAGCCACTTTAGAAATATAAATAACAAATATTTACATGTTAGTAAAATAAAGCACAGAGTCACAAAGATTTAAGTCAACTCAATTTTTAAAAAAGATATCAAAGATGACAAAGATAACACAAAACTTGTAAACTGTTTCACTCATCTGGGACTAATTTCTAAAATACTAACGTGTATACATAAAAATTTCACAAAGCAGGTTACAGCTTTGTGATTTATATATGTGTCAATGAAACAAACATAGCAGACACTCCTGAAATAAAACTTTTAAAGACACATTTATCCCTGGGAGATCATTGTCACTGTCCCCATTTTAAAGTGAATCTGAAATCAAACAGGTCTGACCACTTCTCTTAGACCGCAAAGCAAATCTGTGCAGGAGATTTGGAAAATAACAACTTGATTTCAAGACTTTAGGCAAAAACCTCATAATTTAATATGCAATGTCAAAGAAACACAGAAGAACCATTTCTACTCTTAATGGTGAATAAACTATGGGAAGTTGTCCACAACACTGAAGCTTACGACCTCCAACAGCAATGACCGATAATTAACTCCTTGTTAGTGTGACCTGAATGTGGATTCAACTCAGAACTAGTTTTGTTTTGTTTTGTTTTGTTTTTTTCCAGTATGCTCTAATAACACTAAAGTCTCTAGCTTGGTCTCTGTTTTCATTGTTTTGTTAAATTTTGGCGGTTCAAAACTAGGATTATTCTACTGTTAAACTGACCAAGCTTAGGTTAAAGCAACCACGGAAAATGGAATTGCTTTTTGACAGCCTTGCTTAAACCAGATATAGAAAAGAGTTGTCTTTTTTCCTACACCCTATATGCTAAACAAGATAATTATCGTTTACCCTCACCAAATGTGATCCAATCGTTTTACTCAAGTTTAAATATATACTACATATATTTTAATAAATATTTTCAGAAATTTTAAGAAATACTAAGAATATTTTAAGAAATGCATGTCCAGTTATGCAGAGGCGAAATGACCCGACTGGTATTTGCTTGAAAATACTTCAGCAAAGAAAAAAAAAAAAAAAAAGTAGAAATGAAACATTTGTGACAGATATTTAAACTGTTGAATATGGATAGTGGCATACAGGGGTTCATTTCACCCTTTATCTGTCTACTTTTGTCTATGCTTAGTTTTCACCATAACTTTTCACAAAACGAATGATTTCCAAAGTTACCATCCCGGTTATTGAACACGAGCGAGTCGGTGGATGTGAGCGTCCTTGTCTTCGGCACGAAACCGGGCGAAGTGTCCCCCAGTAGAGGCGAGGCCAACGTGGGCTCCGCGCCACCACGCGGGCCGAAGGCGCGCACATTTGCTCCCAGGCTGAATCTGACAACTCACTCGGTGCGCTCGGGGCTCAGAGGACCGTGGAGCGCAGCTGGGAAGTGGAGCACGCGGGGCTCACGCCCGCGGCTCGGGAAACCCGGGCAAACTCTGCTGGAGAGCTCCAAGGTCCCAGCCCAGTGTGCTCGGCCCCCGCGGCCCCTCTAGATCGCTGGAGACCCCTGCACCGCCCCCTCCGTCCCCCCACCGCGAACGTCGGCCCAGCCCGCCGCCTACCATCCAAGTCCTCGTCGTCCTCCGACTCGCTCTCCGCCTTCGCGTCGGTGACCAGGCCAGGGCCGGGCTCTAGAGCCTGGGAGCCGGAAGGAGGGGCAGCGGGCGGGCTGGCGGCTTGCAAGCGGGCCTCGCGCAGGCGGGTGAAGTAGTCCACCGCGAAGTCGACGAGGTCGGGCGGCTGCTGCCGCAGCACCTCCACCGTGTAGCCCTGCAGCAGCTCCGTGAGCCCCGGCGGGATCTGGATGTGGCTCATGCCGGCGGCGGCCGCGAGGACAGGCGGGTCCGGGCCGCCGGCGGCCACTAGCTCCGCGCTCCCTCACGCCGGCCTCTCGCCTGGTGCCCGCAAGGTCTCCTCCCGCGCGACCCGGCTCCGGCCTTCCTCGCGCCGCCCTTCTGCCGGGTGTGCGTCTCCAGGCCGCACGACCCTACGCTACTACGGCTGGCCTGGCGCCGCCGCCGCTGTCACTGGGCAGCCGCCGCCGCCTCGGGGGCCGACAGGCGGGCAGGCGGGACGGGCGGGGCAGGAGCCCGGGTTGTGACGCACGCGGCCGCGGGCGTGCGCGCCCCCGCCGCCCGCCGGCCCTCAGTGCGCGTGCGCCGCTGGGCAGCACGCTGGCTCAGAGCCGTCCGAGGTCGAGATCGAGTCGCGGTAATGAGTGGTCTACCCGCCAAAGGGAGTCGTCAGTGCTTTTCACCTAGTCCCTAAGACCTTTCATGTATTGTTTCAACACTCGCTAAGAGCCTCCTGTTTGCCAACACCTGGTAGGCTCCACGGACACAGCCTACAGCCAGAGAGCCAGACGCAGGCACATACATTAAAACCTCAGTGTGGTTCCAGTTGTGGTGGAGAGCAAGAGGGCCCACTTTAGGAGGTGACATTCAAGCTGACTCGGAGGCCTGGTAAAAAGTTAGGACCACCCTGGTCACGGGGTGGAATGGTGGCATGACCACAAGACCCTCGGAAGTCTGGCAAGAGATCTGCAAAATGTCAAACGGGGAAGGCCTTGTAGATAGTAGGAGTTTCAGTGATACAGTAATTTGGGAGCCACAGGCAGAGAAATAAGCCTGGAAGAGTCACTAAGCCAAACTTGGAGAAACTGGAATAAGGCGCAGGGCAGGAACAACCTCTATGCCTGTTCCTCCTCTTGAGCATTCCCACCAAGATTCCCAGGACTAGGCCTGCGCACCTCTTCTCTTCCCACACTCCACCCTGGACTCACACTGATGGTGTTGAGCAGACCACAAGGCACTGTTATCCTTTGCCCCTAGGGAGGGGGCATAGGTGAATTGGAGAGGCTAGGCTATTTCCCAAGTTGCCCCCTTCACCCACACCAGATTGGAAGGGAATAGAAAAAGGTGACTGCCCTGGGTCACAATGCTGACAAAAGGCTGGGTAGGCATAGGACAGAGTCCTGCCTCTCGTTGCTGGGCCCAGCCAGAAAGTGACTAGCTGTAGGCTTGGGAACCTCAAAGGCATTTAGGATGGTTAAGCTCCACCTGGTAATTACCTAGTATTAATTAAAATCAGCACTAAGACCTCTCATATTGGCTTGGCACACACCCAGGAGCTCAGTGCTGCTGGGAACTGAGCTTCTGGAAATAAGAGCAACCGATCCCCACTGGTATAGAAGCCACCCACGCTCTAGGCCAGGTAGGCCTGTGATTCCAAATAGCAGTGTCTCCCTGGTTATGTTCCTGGACCCCTAGAAAGAGTCTTGGACCCTCTACTTTGTGAGAGGAGGGATAGTATCCAACTTGTTTCCTGCTGGTCCTTACTGCACACTCTTTAGAGATTTACTGAATGAATGAATGAATGAATGAATGAATGAATGAGTGAGTGAATGGTTTCCACACACCAAGCAAAGCCAGTGAAACTGTTCTGACCCATCTCAGAACTAGGATACTTTTCTTCAAAGCTGTGTTTCTGATCTCAGTATATGAACACTGCACTAAGAATAGGCAGTAAGAAGCTAAAGGGGCAGGGTTCCCCAACTCTTCTCTGCTCTTGAGTAAACCGACCCTTCCAAGTTTTCCAGGAGTCAGAACATACCCAGAAAACCTGGGTATGACTCCCACTGCACCACCACGCCTGAGGATCTGCCTGCTTCAAACAATCCTACGACCAACCCTTTGGAAAGGCGAATTCATAACTCCACTCCCTAGTTTGCTCATTCTTCAGGTTTTATATGTTTTAAAGGGGGACAGGTGCCTGTACAGTTAGGACTCTGACCTCAATTACAAAATAAGATAGAGGAAGGCTACTCCAGGGCTGATGACAGAGCTGGGTGTGGGTAGGCTCTCCCAGTCACACCAAGGAATTTCCATCAGCCTCTGCCAGGAGCAGGTCGGTTTGCTCTCAGATGCACCAAAGCTTCACCATCTATCCAGCAAACGGGACATTTAAAGGGCATCTTTGGAACTGGAAGGAACGACAGCAACAGAAAGCAGGAAACCCATAGCTGTTCCAAACCAGCCTGAGAGAGAGGAAGGACAGCCAGCCAGCCTCGAGGCCCTACTTGGCTCCCCTCCCCTAACACCTGGTCCAAGAGCAGGGATCCATCCCTGCACCTTCCAAGAAGCCCTTCTGTAGTAAGTGGAGTCTCAAGGGCCTTCATGAATGCCTAGCTGAGCTGGCCAAAGAAGGGTACCCTAGAGAAAGAATACTAGGGCCCTGAATCCCACATCTTCTACCCTTACCCTCCTAGGACTGCCTTTGTTCAAGCCTGTCCAGCTGCACCATTGGAGGTTACTGTGGCAACCAGACCCACAGGCAACCAGTAACCGGGAAACAGCTGCCAACAGTGTGATGGTGGGTGAAAAGGCCAAAAACAGAGACTCTCAAAAGCAAGAGAAATACAGAGACTGTGGTAGAGAAGAGGAGTTCCCAGAGCACTGACATGACAGGCACTCAGCTCCAAGCCAGTCCTAGGAGTCACTACCCAGCAGGCAGTCAAATCTTGCACAGACTGCCACACCACCAACCACAGGCAGACATGAACACAATGGGGCCAATTATCAGAGATTTTACAACTATGGATACACAGTAATACAGGTGGGGTACATGGTTAGCCCCATAGTAGTGGGTCTGGTGAAAATGAACATGGGTGGGGCACCAACTATTATGTCCAACGAAACAGTGGATTTCATGTAATCTTGATTGAACTCACAACAATGTGATCAAGACCCGAGCTGAGATCAAGAGTCAGATGCTTAACCAACTGAGCCACCCAGGTGCCCTGATAGGTTTATTATTTTAAAGTTTGTTTTTTGGTTTTTTTTTTTTCTCTTTCCAGGAAGAAGGGATACACCCAAACTCTCCCAGACTCCTCTGGAAGGCTGCTCTTGGCTCAGACCTCCCAGCTTATACTCCTCTGCCCTCTGATACCTTCAGCCTGCTGGGGGTGGGGGAGGAGACTCAGCCCCAGCAACAACACCTCCCTCTTCTCTGCCCAAAGGGGATCTCTAAGCCACTCCATTCCCCTACTTGTCTCCAGGGACCCATTGGTCACCTGATCACCTCTGCACACCAGCCCCACTGGTCCAGTCAGTCATCCCAGCTCATTTAGTATCTACCACCATCAGTTTCTATTTTGCCTTAAAAGCGTTTATGATCCTCGTTGACAGGAATAATTGGGGAAATAGGTTATGTTTTCTCTGTCATCACCGAAGCTGTCCTTCAGCCTCTATAATGCCTCCCTCATGGGGCCACTGCCTTTGGTCCAGAAAGTCTGGTCTATTTTAACAAGCATCCATGCCCCAGGAAGCAGTTAAATCCCAAGGCACGTGTTTCTGTACCTGTGAGCCACCCCCTCCCAGGACACTGTGTCCCCAGAAAGTGTCAGTCTCTGTAGTGGACCTTGGATCTGCCTCAGAGACCCGTCAGGGCAAGGACTGAACCTGGAAAGGAAGGCAGAGCCTGGCTGGAGAGTCACAGGCCTACATGCTCACCAGAGCAGAGAAAGCAGAAAAGAGAGCCCTCAGGGAACATCTGGCCCTGGGGCTTTCCCAGTGCCTGTAGGGACTGTGTGCTATCTGTGGCCTGACTCACAGGTCAGATGCCTGGGCTTTGACCCTGTGGCACAGACAGGCCTCCTGGAGCTTGGGTCAAGCAGCCCCAGGACAGCCTCTGATAGCATCACAAGCCTTTCTTCAGGCTTGTGGATACCCAGACCTCACTCTATTACCTGTCCTCTATTATCAATTTGCCAATGATCTTGACAGATCAGTTTATCCTGTCTGAGCCATAGCTTCCATATCTGAAAGTGGGGGTAAAAATTCTTGCCCACTAAACATTGAGTTACATGGGGATAAAGAAATAAGACCAAACCAATGAAAAGGTTAGAAAGGGCATAGGGGGTTCCAGACTCAAAAGAACTGTAGGGAAAGAATTATGTGTTGAGATAATATGACCTTACAGCAGAAATGGTATTACTGTTGTTTTTGTTTTTGTTTTTTTTTTTTTGAGAGAGAGAGAGAGCGAGAGCACACAAGTGGGGGAGAGAGGCAGAGAGAGAGAAACTTAAGCAGGCTCTATGCTCAGGGCAGAGCCCAATGCGGTGCTCGATCCCACAGCCCTGGGATCAAGAGTTGGACATTCAACCGACTGAGACACCCAGATGCCCCACTAGTGTTGCTTCTAATAGGCTTGTTGCAACATCCCACCATCTGCCTCTCACCTTTGACCCACTTATACTCTGCTTTGTGCCTGGGTGAGGCCGTTATCACCAGTTGGTTGTTTTAACACTTGCGTCTCACTTCTACCTTAAGACTGTGACAGTCAGAGAAATTGCTGAGGAGGGCCCCAACCTCTTCCCCCACCTATCCCCATCAGGGAGAGAAAAGATATATCAGGAACAGGTGGCATTTCAAAGTGCATCATAAAAAGGAAGTGCCAGTCAGGAGGGAGTTACTCACCATCTGTTCTGCTCCCTTCACAAATATGCCTCCTGGGGCTTCCCTATTTGACTTAACACCTACCGAACAACCAAAGGAGTAAAAGAATCTACCACCACTAACATCAAGGAACCAAAACATTCCATTTTAAAATGGAAGTTGTTTCAAAGGGCAAATTATCCAGAAGCACAGACTGTAAAAGTGATCCTGAGCCATGGGAATGACTGTCATTTGGCTGGAACGTAAATGCACTCACATGGGCTTCCAGGCAAAGGCTGAGGTTGCAGCACTGTCTCAAGGACAGGGTGCTCCCGAGAAGAGCTTCAGGAAACACATATGTGGCCATCTCCAAACCAGTGAGAAATTAAAGACATCCTGCAGAATGAGGGGGCAGGTGTAACACTGAATTAATCTTCCCAAGCAGAGGGCACACAATTTTCATCTCTAAATGTTTTTTGTTTTGTTTTACTTGACTATAATTCCTATCTGGTCATCCAAAATATGTTCCCTGGAAGAAAGTGTCCTTCCTTAAACCCCCAAATCTTCAGCTTCCTGCCCAACTGGCCATATCCACTCCCAGATGGGGGTGGGTCCCTACCCCCTCACCCCTTTATGCAGAGTGATGGCTCTAAAGCCAAAGTCCAAGGATCTCTGTGCAGCTGCAGTAAGGTGGGAAGTGCCAGCAGAACTGGAACTGCCAGATGAGACAACGCCAGAGAAGCCCAGCTCCTGTAGCCTTGCCATCCACCAGACAAGGACAAACTAATTTGTCTCCTTCACCTCCTCTGGATGCACCTAGGCATCAATTTGTCTAATTAGCAAGGCCCATTTGGTGACATCAGATCACAGTGACCCCAATAACCATATGAAGAGTCAAGATTGATTTTGGCTTTTAGAACAATCAACTCTCTGTTAGCTCAGACAGCCATGTGGCTGAGGGCAGAGAGATAAAAGAATGAAGAGAAGAAAAGAATGCAGGCTTGTACTGAGAACTGTGGGAACAATTAGCAATCAAGTCACCTGGTACCCCCACACCCTTCCCCATCAAGCAGCTGCTGTTGGGACATCAGGGAAGGCTGGGCTAGCCAAAACTTCTTCCTCTTTCTCCTGCTGAAGCCCCTGCCTGAAGCCACGAAGGACAGATACCAGATCCCTGACAGCCTCAGTCAAGGCTACAGGCTACCTGTTGAAATGACCCAAATCAAAAGAAAATTTCACACAATGCAAAAATTAGAAACAATATTTATTGTTTCCTGTTAAAAGAGGGTGCTCTCATGAGAAAAGAGTGTGCAAAAATGGCCTTTTCTACACCCTAGGTTTTGTCACTTATCTCAGCAGGGCTCAGACTGTTGATTCCAAACCCTCCTCACTCTGCAGAAGGGAAAGCTCTCCATTTACTCCTGGGAAATTGGGCTACTTAGTTTAAGTTTTGATTACCTGAATGCATTAAAAAAAAAAAAAAATCAAACTGTTAACAGGCTATCTGCCCCTAGGCACATTTGTTCAGTCCACTTGGACAGAGAGATGTGGGCCTCAAGTCCACATCCTCACATGCAGGCCAGGATTATATGATACCCTGGAAACCTGGTGTGTGTTCCTTGGTAGGGATTGAAGAACACCCCAGCTCCTGGTCAGCTGTTTGAAAACATGCATAGTGCCTCCAGTGAGACGCTGAGATTCCCTCTTTCTCGAGGAGTATTTTGGGTATAATAGGGCCTGTAGTCAACCAGTAGACAGCTCTCTGACCACAGGTCGTATCTGGTCTGAAAGCTACTTACTCCACCTCCAAATCCTCTTGAGATCCCTTAAACTGACAAGAGTAAATTCAAGTCTCAAAGTGGCAGACCAAGTTATACCAGGTAGAGGATGTCATTAAGGCAATGGTCTCAACAAGTCCATGCACACAGCTCTGATCCCACCATTCCCCTCCTTTTGCCCTTCAGGACTGACTAGTCCTGCCCACTGCTTCTTCCTCGGTGATAGCTTCCATCATCCAGAAGCCTCGAGCAGCCTTCAGCCTCACAAGTTGGGAGTGGCCCAGTTAAGGAACTTCATGGCAACTTCAAAGCCAAGGAAACAGGCCTGAGAAGGGGTTGGAAGGAAGAGAAAAACCAGCAGGCGTTGTGACTATCACAGAGACCACAGCTAACCCTGTCAGGACCAGAACTACTCCCTAACTTCATCAGGACCCTCCCTAACTTCATTCCTACCCCAGGTCAGGGAATTAAGCTGTGCTTTCTCATTCCTGAGAGGGGAAGAACATCCATGTTTCACAATTGCCCACTTCTGATGGCCAAGACGGAAATCAAAGCCCCTCCCCTCAGAGAATCCCAAAGACAAACCCTCCTGAAGCTTCAGGAAAGGAAGCAAATAAGGAGGCTCTGGCTGAGGGTAGGATTTGGGGAAAACTGAGCTCCCAATCTAATCCTAGGAGCAAGCAAAAGTCAACCCACCTAGACTTTGGACCCTGCTCTAAGCTCCAAAGGGAAAGTACAGCCTCTGTCTGCCACTCACCGCGTTGGCTGGAAAGGCTCGGATCATCACTGCATTGAATCCCTTATACAAAGATGTGACTCCTTCATCCCGGATCAGCTCTCTCAGCACATCTCTGAAACCGTTAGGATATTTTCCAGGAGGTGCTGTGGGTGAAATCCAACTGTTAAGGCTTTAGGAAGCTTCCTGACCTAACCATGATGACCCACGTGGGGACAATTTTGTAGTCAAGTCTTCCTGCAGGGTGACAGCATCAGGAAGAAGACACCTTGCAGGTCATCTGGGACAAGTCCACAGACAACACAGTTCACTTTGGGAGAAACAGACACACTGTCTGGATTACTGATGCTAAGGGAGTGGAGAAGAATAAAGAATGAAATAATCCTCTGCTCATGTGAAGGCAGAAGAGTTGATTTGACTGCTTACCTCACTTATTTTGTGTTTTGGCCAACAGGAAGTGAGTCTAGGGTTCCTAGAACACAAATGACTACAAGGGAAAATGTTGATCAGACAGATGCTGGGTGCTGCTGTGGAGAGTGAGTATCTTCAGGGCCCTAAGAGCTCTGCACCCCAGGGGCAGCCAGTGCTGGGACCCACTCCACCCTCATCTACCCCACGACCCTCCACTAACCAGTCTGGAAGCGGGACTTGAGCACGTCCGGGGGGATTGCCACAGCCCAGTTGAAGATCCCAGCAATGCCCCCAGCCACCAGGATCCGAGGCACGCTGAGCTCACTGACACTGCAGAATACCAACCGCAGAATACCAACCGCAGTCAGACAAAGGCTGTGAGAGTGGCGTCTAGACCATCCCTCCTATGGCAGATGGGGCAGTTAGAGAGAGGGAGAAACTGGCCAGAGGGAGGAGGTCCAAGGCCAGGGCTCCTGTGACATGGCAGCTGCCACTCCTTGGAGGAAGTTTCATGAACTTGTTTTATATACTTGCTCCAGTAGGTGAGGTACAGAGTTAGCGGTATTAGATGGGTCTCCGCAGCAAGGAGAGTTAAGTGGATATGGAACCAGGAGCAAGCCCCACTCTGCCATCAGACCCATTTACAGTAAAGGGCAACCAACCCATGACTGAGCAAAGTGGCTTCTAAGTTCTTCTATTCTCCTTACCTCTTTCCCTCTGGAGTGAAGATATTTTTCAGCCACTCATATGTCATGAAATACATCCCACTGGCTGGAACATCTGTTAGCAGCAAGAAAGAGGTGAATTAAATGATATAAAATCCTCACAGATTTCTTGAATTTAGAAGAGTCAAGCTTGGCACTGGCCCCTTCAAGGCTCCCTGGGAAGGTCCTCAGCAGCACTTCTTATCTGCATTAACTCCTGTGCAGTAATTAGATGCCACTTTGGGGCAAGCAGTAGTGTGAGTGAGCACAAACATGCATGACAACATTTCATCTTCAAAGCCCCTTCTGAGTAGTCCCCACTGACATGCCCACTCCAAGTTACAAGTACTGCTAGTCTCTGGCCTTCCTCCAAGCTACCACGTTAGGACAAGGATGAGGCTGTGTCTGCCTTTCCTACTGCCACCCCAGCAGAACATGCCTCTCGAAACCATGGTGAGCCCCAGTGTCCTTAAGTCATTCTTTCCTCCCACTCATCCCTCCAGCCATGATTTCTACCTACTTTCCAGTCCCCTGTAACTGCCACTGTCTTAATACATCCTTGAGGGCCAGCCTGCCAGAAGGATGTTGGTTCCCCCTGCCCCCATCCTCATTTGTGTCCATGCCGGCTTGGGTGAGACTGCCTAAAACCAGGGCACACCATGCCAGCCTTCTCAGCCATAAGTGTGGTTTGCATGGTGCCAAAGCTAATCTGGGGACCCAGGTAAGACCCTCTGTGGCAGATGCACCTCAGATGAGCCCCCAACCAAGGTGACCTCAGGTGGAGAACCTAAAAGGTTACCTCGCATGAGGGTGAGCACTGTCCCTTTGTAAATGCCTCGGATCCCAGACTCCTGATACAGCTTCTTTGCACAGTCCAAAGCCCCAGTGTATTTGGTTTCCCCTGAAGAAGCCTGAATCTGAAAGGGAAGGAAAAGTCATCAAAGTCAGCGGCAGCAACATCGAAGTCAATAGACTCAGCATGTTACAGAAGATTACAAGGTGAGTGTGGATGTGGTCATTAGGCATTAGACCAAGAAACACTTCACTGTCAAACTGACGGTTATTTGGAAAATAGAATATTGGTGGAAGTCACTAGGAAATAAAGCTAAATAAAAATATCACAAAGTATGCATATACTGACAAGAAAAAAAAATCAACAGAAGAATTGGAAAATAAGTGGAGGAACCCTCAAATCCAAGAGCATTCCCAATAAAGCTAGTTGGAAGGTCTAGAAAGGAGACAAATACTTCAGTCATTCACTTATTCCTTCAACAAATATCCACTGAATACCAAACCCATTCCAAGCCTTCACTGATCAGGAAGCCTGGTTAAGGAAAGGTGAACAGGAAATGGCATTCAGAGTTCTAAGTCCTGGGATAGAAGTCCTATGCAGAGCCAGGGAAAGGCCAAGGAGAGGCCCCCATCCCAGCTTCAGGGATCCAGAGCCTAAGAGTCAAGAGCATGATAAAGGCAGGCTGGGGTAATCCCAGAAAAGATCCGAGAGAAAGATCCCCATGCAAGATCCATAGGAAGTACAGAGTCAAAGGGAATCAACACACAGAGGCATCAACCAAAGAATAATTAAAGCTGGAGAGTTCGGCTTTAACAGTCCCAAGGAGAAACACTTACAAAATAAATATAGAAGTCCAATAACTTTCTTTTTCTTTTTTTACGTTTATTTACTTTTTTTTTTTAATTTTTTTTTTAACGTTTATTTATTTTTGAGACAGAGACAGACAGAGCATGAACAGGGGAGGGGCACAGAGAGAGGGAGACACAGAATCTGAAACAGGCTCCAGGCTCTGAGCTGTCAGCACAGAGCCCGACGCGGGGCTCGAACTCACGGACCGTGAGATCATGACCTGAGCCGAAGTCGGACGTTTATTTACTTTTGAGAGGAAGAGAGGGAGAGAGAACGTGTGCCTATGAGTGTGCACGAGCAGGGAAGGGGCAGAGAGAGAGGGGGACAGAGGATCCAAAGCAGGCTCCACACTGACAGTAGCAAGGCTGAGCCTGATGCAGGGCTTGAACTCACGAACCATGAGATCAAGACCTGTGCCAAAGTCAGACACTCAACCGACACATATCCCAAGTCTAATAATTTTCTTACACACCAGCAATAACAAGTTGAAAATAACGGAAAATAATTCCATTCAAAATAGCAATAAAGGGGCACCAGGGTGACTCAGTCAGTTGAGCGCTGAACTCTTGATTTCGGCTCAGGTCATGATCCCAGGGTCATGGGATCAAGCCCCACATCAGGTTCTGTGCTGAATGTGACACCTGCTTAAGATTCTCCCTCCCTTAGGGGCACCTGGGTGGCTCAGTCGGTTGAGCGTCCAACTTCGGCTCAGGTCACGATCTCACGGCTCGTGAGTTCAAGCCCCGCGTCAGGCTCTGTGCTGACAGCTCGGAGCCTGGAGCCTGCTTTGGATTCTGTGTCTCCCCCTCTCTCTGCCCCTGCCCCACTTATGTTGTGTCTCTCTCTCAAAAATAAATAAACATTAAAAATTTTTCTAAAAATAACAAAATAGCAATAAAATATATGCATATCAAGCAGTAATAGGATTTGCATAAATAAAACTCTAAAATATCTCTGGGGGACATAAAAGAAGAAATGAACAAAAAGTCATAATTTCTGGTTTATTGGAAAGATCAATTTTTCTAAAAATAATAAATTTAAAACAATGTCAATCAAGTATCAATGGCTTTTTAAAATACAACTTCCCCAAATGATCTGGGCACATGTAGGCCTGGAATGTCTGAGGAATAGCAAGGAGACCCATGTGACCAGAGGACACTGGAGCTGACTCACAGTGACCTGGGAGGCCAAAGAGGATCGGTATGGAATTGACATATTACTATCAGAATCTTCTGTTTAGTGATGAAGGTGACCTGGAGCAATGTGACTGCAAATGGAGGGATGAGAAGGGATAGACTTGGCATCTGTTGAAAGCAAACTTGAACTATTCAACAGATGGGATATATACAGTGAGAAGGAGAGGAACCTAGCATGACTCCTGGGCTTTAGAGCTGAACAACTAGAAAGATGGTGTTGCCACCTGTGGCAACTCAGGTGTTGCCACAACTGAGTTGCAGTTGTAGGTGAAGCAGTTACTGGGAAAGACCAGGAGTTCGTTTTTGCACACAGTGACTCTAAGGTGCCTATTAGTGTCCAAATGGAAATGTTGGATAAACTAGTCTGGAGTTGAGGAAAACGCTGAGTTGGAAATACAAACCAAAGAATCATCAGCATATATATGGTGTTGAAAAATCATGAGAAAAGAAGAAATCATCAAGGAAATGTATGTAATAAGAATAAGCTCTGTGGAGCATGAACATTAAAAGATCAAGATGATGATGAATCAACAAAGGAGACCAAGAAGACCAGCCAAGTAGGTCAGAGGAAAATCGGAAGAGAAGCCAAGTGAAGATAGCTCTCTTTAATAAGAGGAGGGAATCAGCTGAGTCAAATTCTAATGATGGATCAAGAAAGACGAGGGCCAAGAACTGAACACTGGATTTAGTGCAAAGCTCACTGGTGACCTTGACAAAACTATTTTGTTGGAGTTGTGAGGTAAAAGCCAGACTAAAGTGGGTTTAACAATTAGGGAAAAGGAGCTAGAGACAATGAGTAAAAAATACAAACAAAAAAAACCCAAAAACTTCTCAAAGAGTTTTGACATAAGGGGGAGCAAAGACATGAAGCACAGAAATTGATGTGGGAAATAGAACTCGTATTTTCAAGGTGAAAATACAAGCATGTTTATACTTTTACTACTAATGAGAACAATCTAGTGGAGTGCAAAAATTAATGTTGAAGGAAAAGAAAGAAGAACTGTTGAAGTGAGGTCTATGGATGGGTAAGAGGAGATATGATCAAGCAAAGGCATGGGCCACCATCAGTGGAAACAAGCTGAGCAGCCGTGGATGTAGTAACAGGTGCCAAAAGGTGGATGGAGGTGGTGGAGGGCATCTGGTGAAGTCTTCTTCTGGTAGTTTCAGTCTTCTCAGTGAAATAGAAAGCCAAGTTATGTGCTGAGAGAGTGGAGATTTGAGAAGAGAGGAGAGGTATAAAGTAATCACCCAGCAGGCAGAGGAGTGCAAGAGAAGAATACAGATAGAGATTGTCTCATCTAGGAGCAGAAATGGACTTCAGGCACATTGGAAAAGGAAGAAGCCGTGATGGAAAAGACTGATGAACACGGTTACTGAAAATAAACATCTCCTTAGTTAAAATCAATATACAGACTTTGTTTCTAGGAAGTACTTTTCCCTATTCTTCCTGCTAAAGTGCAACAACAACAAAAAACCCTAGACATTATTTTTATTTTATTTTTTCAGTGCAGAAAAGGTGGTTTAATTAAAGCATGGGGACAGAACCCATGCGCAGAAAGAGCTGTCGAAAATCTTAGACGTTATTTAAAAATCTTTTTTCATGTTTTTTATTTATTTTTGAGAGAAAGAGAGAGAGACAGAGTACGAGTAGGGGACGGGCAGAGTGACAGGGAGACACAGAATCCACAAAGCAGGTTCTAGGCTCTAAGCTGTCAGCACAGAGCCTGACGAGGGACTCGAACCCATGAACCACAAGATCATTACCTGAGCCAAAGTTGGACGCTTAACCGACTGAGCCACCCAGGCGCCCCTAGACATTATTTTTAAAACAAACATGAGAAGAGTCTGAAAGTTTGAAGAAAAAGGAAGACTGGCTAGGGACCTTCGAACTTGAGTAATGACATGGTGGTGAGTTCTTTGGATTTTCTTTTTGATTTATCTCCGACTTGAAGCTGAGGAAACTGGCAATCCAGGAACCCAAACAAACATAAACCAAAAAAAAAAAAAAAAAAAAAAAGCCTCAAGAAAAGCCTGTGTTCTCTACACAAAGGACCAGGAAAGGGATAGCCTAGAAAGACAAAAATTTTTTAGGCAATAAACACTTTACTCCCAACCATTCACCATAGGAAACAAAAAACAAAATATGGGCCTCACTCCCATCCACACCATCAAAGACCAAGTGGGGAGCTTAGACTTCCACCCTTGTAGGGCTGTAACAACATGCTGTCAGGGTGGAGTCAGAGAAGGCCAAGTAGGGAACTAGGACTTTCATCCCTTCCAACCAGTAACAGCGCCCTTCTACGGGGTCAGTGGAGATGTTGGAAGTCCCACACCCACCCAGCAGTAAAAAGAAGTGCCCCACCCTGCGATGCCAACAGAGGCTGAGTGGGGAACCTAGACTTCTACCCCCACCTGGTAGTAACAAAGCAGCATCTTTCCCTTTCCTGATAAAAAGTCAGAGAAAGCCAGCTAAAAGATAAAGTTTAAATAAGATCCACAGTTGCAACGTAATATATAAATATCCAGGTCCCAACTGAAAATCATTCATCATGCCCCAAACCTGGTAGATCTCAAACTGAAAGGAAAAAGACAAACAACAGATGACAATACCAAGGTAACAGAGCCATTATTATTATCTGACAAAGAAAGATTTGTTTTGTTTCTTTGTTTTTGTTTTTTTTAATCTGCCAAAGATTTTATTTTTTTTTTAATTTTTTAATGTTTGTTTATTTATTTATTTATTTTTGAGACAGAGAGAGACAGAGCATGAGCAGGGGAGGGTCAGAGAGAGAGGGAGACACAGAATCCGAAACAGGCTCCAGGCTCTGAGCTGTCAGCCCAGAGCCCGATGCGGGGCTCGAACTCACGGACCGCGAGATCATGACCTGAGCCGAAGTCAGACGCCCAACTGACTGAGCCACCCAGGCGCCCTGATGTTTATTTATTTTTGAGACAATGTGAGAGACAGAGTGCGAGCAGGGGAGGGGCAGAGAGAGAGGGAGATATAGAATCTGAAGCAGGCTCCAGGCTCTGAGCTGTCAGCCCAGAGCCTGACGTGGGGCTCAAACTCACAAACTGTGAGATGGTGACCTGAGCCGAAGTTGGATGCTTAACCCACTGAGCCACTCAGGCACCCCTATCTGCCAAAGATTTTAAAGCAGCCATGGGGAAAAAAAAAAATCCTTCAGTAAGTAATTATAAATATGCTTGAAACAGATGAAAATATAGAAAGCCACAGCACAGAAATAGAAGATATAAAGAAGAACTAAATGGAAACTGTATAATTGAAAAATGGAGGGGTACCTGGGTGGCTCAGTTGGTTAGGAGTCCAACTTTTTTTTTTTTTAAGTTTATTTATTTTGAGACAGACAGAGACAGCACGAGTGGTGGAGGGGCAGAGGGAGAGGGAGAATCCTGAGCAGGCTCTGCATAGTCAGTGCAGAGCCTGATGTGAGGCTCAAACCCACAAAACCATGAGATCATAACCTGAGCCAAAATCAAGAGTCACACACTCAACCAACTGAGCCACCCAAGCACTCCAGGAATCCAACTGTTGATCTCAGCTCAGGTCTTAATCTCAGGGTTGTGAGTTCAGGCCCCACATTGGGCTCCAAGCTGGGCATGGTGCCTCCTTAAAAATAATAATAAGAAAATAAATAAATAAATAAATAAATAAATAAATAAATAAATAAATAAATAGATAGATAAATAGATAAATAGATAAATAGATAAATAAATAAATAATACAACTGAAAAAGAAAAGAAAAACACAACTGAAATAAAAAGTTCAATGGATGGCTCACTTCAGAGCAGAACAGAAGAGAGAAAAAAAATCAGTGAACTGGAAGATAAAACAATGGAAAACCCAATCTGAACAACAGAAATAAAACAGACTGAAACAGACTGAACGGAACTCAAGGATCTGTGTGACTATAATAAAACAATCTAATATTTGTGGCCTCAGGGTCCCAGAAGGAGAGGAGAAAATAGGATGGGACTGAAAATGTACTCGAAGAAATAACTACTAAGAAGTTCCCAAAATGTTCCCAATGTGGCAAAACATAAACATATAGATTCAACAAGCTAAGCAAATACTAAACAGAATAAACCCAAATAAATCCATGCAATGACACATCACAAATTAACTTCTGAAATCTAATGACAGAGAAAAAAAAAATCTTAAGAGCAGCCAGAGGAAAATGACGCTTTAGCTAAACAATTTGAATGACAGCAGAAACCAGGATGATAGAAACAAATGGCACAGTATTTTTCAGGTACTGAAAGAAAAGAATTGTCAACCCAGAATCCAATGTCTAGCAAAAATATCCTTCAGGAATAAAGGGGAAATCAGGCATTCTTAGATGAAGGAAAACTGAGAGAATGTCAACAAAAGATGACCTACCCCAAAAGAATAGCTGCCCCAAAAGAATGGGAAGTTCTCTACACAGAAAAGAAACAATGAAAGAAGGAACTCTGAAACATCAGGGAACGAAGGAAGAACACAGTAAGCAAAATTATGGGATAGAGATAAAAAGGCCAATCTACCAAGAAGACACAGCAATTCAAAATGTGTATGTACCAAACAAAAAAAAAAAACTACAAACTATGTATAGCAAAACTGATAGAATTGAAAGGAGAAACAAACAAACCCACGATTACAGTTGGAGATTTCAACTCCCTCTATCAACAAATTGGTAGAACAAAAAGACTGAAAATCACCAAGGATAAAGAAGAACTCAGTACTATCAACCAAGAGGATCTAATCGACATTTATAGAACACTCCACCAAATGACAACAGATTACACATTCTTTCAAGTGCCCATAGACATAAGCCAAGACAGACCATGGGCATAAAACAAACCTCAAGAAATTTAAAAGATTTAAAATTTTTGTTTGCGTTTATTTACTCATTTATTTTGACAGAGAAAGAGAGGCAAAGAGAGAGAGAATGCCAAGCAGGCTCCATGCTGTCAGTGCAAAGCCCAACATGGGGCGCAAATTCACGAACTGTGAGATTATGACCTGAGCCAAAATCAAGAGTCAGATGCTTAACCGACTGAGCCACACAGGCACCCCTAAAGGTTTTAAATAATACAGAATACGTTCTCTGATCACAATGGACTAAAAACTAGAAATCAATAATCTCCAACACTGTAAACCAAACAACACTCTTCTAAACAATTCAAAAAGGGGGCGCCTGGATGGCTCAGTGGGTTAAGCGTCTGACTTCAGCTCAGGTCATGATCTCGAAGTTTGTGGGTTTGAGCCCTGTGTCGGGCTCTGTGCTGACAGCTTGGAGCCTGGAGCCTGCTTCAGATTCTGTGTCTCCCTCTCTCTCTGCCCCTCCCCAGGTCACACTCTGTCTCTGTCTCTCTCAAAAATAAATAAACATTAGGAAATAATAATAATTCAAAAAGGAAGTCTCAAAGGAAATTAGAAAACACACTGAACTGACTGGCAATTAAAATATATCTAACTTTGGGATGCCTGTCAGCCAGAAAAGCATGTGAGTGCTGATCTCAGTCAGGGTTGTGGGTTTGAGTCCCATGTTGGATATAGAGATTACTTAAATAAATAAACTTATATATATAAATAAGTTTGTAAGACATAGCTAAAGTGCTGCTGAAATGAAACCCTATAGCACTGACTGCATACATTAGAAAGGAGGAAAAGGCTCAAATCAACAATCTAATAAGCTCTCACCTCAAAAACCTCCCTAAGGGGCACCTGGATGGCTCAGTCAGCTAAGTGTTCCAACTGTGGCTCAGGTCATGATCTCACAGTTTGTGAGTTCAAGCCCTGCATTGGGCTCTCCACTGTCAGCGCAGAGCCTGCTTCACATCCTCGGTCCCCCTGCTCCTTCTCTGCCCCTCCCCTGCTCATGCTCTCTCTTTCAAAAATAAACATTTGTAAAACAAAAACAAAGAAAAGCAAACTAAACCTACAACAAGCAAAAGGAAGTAAATAATAAAGATACAAGCAGAAACCAATGAAATTGAAAACAGAAAAATAGAGGAAATCAGTACAACAAAAAACTATTTTCTTGAAAGGATCAAAAAAATTAACAAACCTCTAGTGAGGCTGACAAAAAAGAGAGAGAAGTCACAAATTACTAATATCAGGAATAAAACAGAAGATACCACCACAGACCCTGTAGACATCAAAAGGATAATAAGGGAATACTACAAACAACTCTACACACAATTTAACAACATAGATGAGAAAAGAAAAACATAAACTACCACAATTTGCCCAACATGAAATAATTAATTTGAATAGCCTTGTAACTATTAAGAAAATTGAATTCATAATTTTAAAACTCTTCTCTCCCAAATCCATAATTTATTATAAAATCCTAACAAAGCGGGGCGCCTGGGTGGCGCAGTCGGTTGGGCGTCCGACTTTAGCCAGGTCACGATCTCGCGGTCCGTGAGTTCGAGCCCCGCGTCAGGCTCTGGGCTGATGGCTCGGAGCCTGGAGCCTGTTTCCGATTCTGTGTCTCCCTCTCTCTCTGCCCCTCCCCCGTTCATGCTCTGTCTCTCTCTGTCCCAAAAATAAATAAAAACATTGAAAAAAAAATTTAAAAAAAAAAAATAAAATCCTAACAAAGGTTTAAAGAATTAACACCAATTCTACAATCTCTCTTAGAAAACAGAAAAGGGAGCACTTCCCAATTCATTTCATGAAATTAGTATTATCCTAATATCAAAACCGCATAAAACAATACAG
Source organism: Puma concolor (assembly GCF_028749965.1). Classification (NCBI taxonomy): domain Eukaryota; kingdom Metazoa; phylum Chordata; class Mammalia; order Carnivora; family Felidae; genus Puma; species Puma concolor. Next base: position 153,727,816 of record NC_141668.1, on the reverse strand, counting down.
GAAAAAAAAATATGACAGACCTATATCTTTCATGATTGTACATGCAAAAATCTTTAACAAAACATAAGCAAATAGAATTCAGCAACATATAAAAAGAATTATACACCATGTCAACTTGGTGGGTTTATTCTAGCAACGCAAAGTTGGTTAAATACTTGAAAATTAATTGCTGTAATCTACCATATTAACAAGTTAAAGAAAACTCACATGATCACATCAATCCATGCAGAAATAAAAAAAGTATTTGACAAAAGTCAATATCCATTCATGATAAAATTCTCAGAAAAAAGGGTAAAAGAAGGTAACTTCCTTAATTTCATAAAGAACATCTACAAAAAAAAAGTATATCTAACATATTTAACAATGAAATAGTGAATACTTCCCTGTAAGATTGGGAAGAAGGCAAAAATGTCCATTCTCGTCATTCAACATAGTACTGGAAGTTCTAGCCAGTGAAATAAGGAAATAAAAGTTAAACATATCAGAAATGAAGAAATAAAACTGTCTCTATTTGCAAATGGCATGACTTTCTACATAGAAAATCTCACAGATTGAATAAAAAAAATAATCCTAGAACTAATAAGGGATTCAGGAAGGTCACAGGACATAAGATTAACATATAAAAATCAATTGTGTTTCTATGAGCTAGCTAAGAACATGTAGATAACAAAATTAAACTTACAGCACCATTCCCAACGCCATTTTTAAAAAGATTTTATTTTTAATCTCTGTACCTAACACTTGGGCTTGAACTCACAACCCTGAGATCAAGAGTCACGTGCTCTACCAACTGAGCCAGCCAGGCACCCCTACAATGCCATTTTTGCAAGTCAAAAAAGAGAGAAGACTTAAATATAAATTTAAAGAAACATGTACAGGATTTAGATGCTTAAAAGTACACAGTACTGATGAAAGAAATTAAAGTTCTAAATAAATGGAGAGACATACCATGTCCATGGATTGGAAGACTCAAAACAGTATCAATTTCATCCAAATTGACCTATAGATTTAACATACATCTCAGCAAAATTTTTCTCAATTTTCTATATTACCCTTAAGTTTATATGGAAATACAAAGCAATTAGAATAGCTAGAATAAGGGTTTTTTTTTTTCTTAAGAATAAAGTGGGAGGGATCAGTCTACTCAATTTCAAGACTTAGTACATGCCTATATTAATCAAGACTGTGTAGTATTAGTAAAAGGATAGACATATAGATCAATGGAAGAAAATACAGAACAAAGCAGTAGATCCACACAAATATGCCCAGTTGATTCTTTTTTAAGTTTATTATTTATTTGAGAGAGAGAGGGAGAGCATGAGCAGGGGAAGGGCAGAGAGAGAGAAAACAAAGTATTCCAAGAAGGCTCCACACTGTCAGCGCAGAGCCTGATGTAGGGCTCAAACTCGTGAACCGTGAGATCATGACCTGAGCCGAAACCAAGAGTCAGACGCTTAACTGCATGAGCCCACCCAGGTGCTGCTATGCTGAGTTGATTTTTAACATAATGTAAACAATTCAGTGAAGTAAGATAAGTCTTTTCAACAAGTGGCACTGATGCAATGGGACAGCCATAGGCAAATTTTTGTACATTATATACAAATTCATTCAAAATGGGGTCACATACTTAAATGTAAAATGTTAAACTATAAATAGAATTCTTAGGGACACCTGGGTAGCTCAGGCAGTTAAGCATCTGACTTCGGCTCAGGTCATGATCTCAGTTCATGAGTTCGAGCCCCACATCAGGCTCTGTGCTTATAGCTCAGAGCCTGGAGCCTGCTTTGGATTCTGTGTCTCCTTCCCTCTCTGACCCTGCCCTTCTCCTGCTTTGTCTCTCTCTTTTGTTTCTAAAAAAAAAAAAAAAAAAATAGAATACTTAGAAAAAAGCACAGAAGAAAATCTGGGATCTCAGGCTAGGTAAAGAGACCCAATGCCTCAAATACCTAAAGTCCAATCCATAAAAGAAAAATTAACAAACCCAACTTTATTAAAATTAAAAATGTTTGCTCAAGGGGTTCCTGGATGGCTCAGTCAGTTGAGCATCTGACTCTTGGTTTTGACTCAGGTCATGATCTTATGGTTCATGAGTTCGAGCCTTGCATCGGGCTCTGAGCCTGCTTGGGATTCTCTCTCTCTCCCTCTCTCTGCCCCTTCCCCACACAGAGAGAGAGCACAAAATAAACATTAAAAAGAAAATGTTTGCTCAAGATACTCTGTTAAGAGGATGAAAAGCCAAACTATAAACTGAGAGAAAATATTTGCAAACCATGTATCTGTCAAACCACTAGTATCTATCTATCACTTCTCGGCATTTTGGCTAAGATCAAGCATAGTATTTGCTCTTATTTAAACCACTAGTATCTAGAATAAAGGACTCTAAAAACTCAACAGTAAAGGGGCACCTGGGTGGCTTAGACGGTTCAGTGGTTGAGCTTCCGACTCTTAATTTTTGCTCAGGTCATGATCCCAGGATTGCGTGATCGAGCCCCACATTGGGCTCTGTGCTGAGCGAGAAGCCTGCTTAAGATTCTCCCTCTCTCTCTCTCTTTTACTCTCTCTCTCTCTCTTCCTTTGCCCCTCTCCCATGTTTGTTCTCTCTCTTTAAAAAAAAAAAAAACAAAAAAAAACCCTAAACATGCAACTACCATATGACTCAATAATTGTACTCCTGGGCATTTATCCCAGAGAAATGAAAACTTATTTTCTCAGCAAAACCTCTGAATACAAATGTTTATACCATCTTTATTCATAATACCCCCAAACTGGAAACAACCCAGATGTCCTTCAATGGATGAAAAGTTAAACACACCACAGACTATTAAAGAGAAATGAATAATTCATACATGCAACAATCTGGTGAATCTCCAGAAAATTATGTTGAGTTAAAAATGCCAATCCAGGGGCGCCTGGGTGGCTCAGTCAATTAAGCATCCGGCTTTGGCCCAGGTCATCATTTCACTTTGTGAGTTCAAGTCCCACGTTGGACTTGTTGCTGTCAGTCAGTGCAGAGCCTGCTTCAGATCCTGTCTGTGCCCCACCCCTCCCCACCCCCGGTGTGTCCCTCCCCCTCCCCCAAAAAAGAATTCATAATTACAAAAAAAATTTGTTAAAGCCAATCCAAAAAGTTTACTTGGGAACTTTACTATAGTATGATTCCATTTATATAACATTCTTGAAATTCTAAAATTATAGAAATGGAGTATAGACTCGTGGTTGCTGGGCCAGTTAAGAACTAGAGTGGGAGAAGGAAAATGGATGTGGCCATGGCAATGATGGAAATATTCTGTATCTTTACCATATCAATACAATATTCTGGATGTAATATTGTTCTAGGGTTTTACAAGATGTTACCTTTATGGGAAAACTGGATAAAGGGTACAAGTGATCTCTCTGTATTATTATTTTTCCCTTTACATTATTTTTTACAAGTGCACATACATCTATAATTATCTCAAAATAAAAAGCTTAATTAAAAAATACACAAAATTGGAATAAAGCTTGCACCGTTAAAAGCTCAAAAAAATACACAAAAATAAATGACAAATGCAAACCATGTAAAAGACTTGCCACATACAGTAAGTAATTAACAACCTTAACACGCCCAAAGCTTTTATAAGCCAAAAAAACAAACAAATGAGCAAAGAAAAATAGGTACTTCATAAAGAAACAATACAAACAACTAATATTCATCAGAGTAATTAACCTCACTATCATTTAAAAGCAAGAAAAATTGGGGTTCCTGGTGGCTCAGTTGGTTGTGTGACCGACTTCAGTTCAGGTCATGATCTTGTGGTTCGTGAGTCCGAGCCCCACATCAGGCTGCCTGTCAATGCAGAGCCCGCCTCAGATCCTCTGTCCCTCTCTCTCTGCCCCTTCCCACTTGTGCTCTCTCAAAAACAACCATTTAAAAAAATAAAAACGTGAAAAAATTAAAACAATGCAAATTTTTCACCCATCAGACTGGCAGAGATTGTAAATTAGATGCTGCAGAGTTTCCTGGTCAGTGGGTGCTCCTGTATTATTGACTGAGAATAGAAAGGGATAGGCCTTTATAGGAGGGCCATTTGGTAATATGTTTTAAAAACTTTTTAAAGTATACACCTTTAGGGGGTGCCTGGGTGGCTGAGTTGGTTAAGCGTCCAACTCTTGATCTTGGCTCAGGTCATGATTTCATGGTTCATGGGATCAAGCCCCATATTGAGCTCTATGCTGACAGTATGGAGACTGCTTGGGATTCTCTTTGTCTCTCTAGCTCTCTCCCTGTCCCCCCACCTCAAAATAAACAAAGTTTAAATAAATAAATAGATAAATAAATAAATAAATGTACACACATTTAAACATACTAATTTCATGTCTGGACATTTATTCTAAGAAAATAATCAGGTATACATGGGGTGCCTGGGTGGCTCAGTCAGTTGAGCTTCCTACTTTGGCTCAGGTCAAGATCTCACAGTTAGTGGGTTGGAGCCCCACATTGGGCTCTGTGCTGACAGCAGGGGCCTGCTTCAGATCCTCTGTCGCCCTCTCACTCTGCCCCTCCCCTGCTCTCTCTCTCAAAAATAAATAAACATTAAAAAAAAGAAAAGAAAAGAAAAGAATCAGATATACACACAAAAACTTATTTATAAAGATCTTCGCTATTGTATATAATTTGTCATGCCCCCAGATAAGGAATTATTGGGTAAATGACAGCCATGTAATGAAATAAGATACAGAACATGATGCTTGAGAAAAAACAACCACAGAAAATTACGATACATCAAGTGAAAAAAGCTGGTTATAAAACTAATGCATTATGTGACCTCAATTTTATTTCAAAAGTTAACATTTCCTAACATACATGTTTACCAAAAAGGCTAGAAGAATTCACACAAAAACATACCAGTGGTTACCTCAGTGAGGTGGTATCATGGGTGATAAATACATTTTTTTTCTTTGTGCTTCTCTGCATTATCAAAATTTTCTAGCAAGAATTATGTGTTAAATTACTTCAGCTATTAGAAGAAAACAGCACTAACTTTTTTTGTTTTAAAAGGAGCCTGTGGGGGCGCCTGGGTGGCGCAGTCGGTTAAGCGTCCGACTTCAGCTCAGGTCACGATCTCGCGATCCGTGAGTTCGAGCTCCGCGTCGGGCTCTGGGCTGATGGCTCAGAGCCTGGAGCCTGTTTCCGATTCTGTGTCTCCCTCTCTCTCTGCCCCTCCCCCGTTCATGCTCTGTCTCTCTCTGTCCCCAAAATAAATAAACGTTGAAAAAAAAAATTTAAAAATAAATAAATAAATAAATAAATAAAAGGAGCCTGTGTGGTAAGGCAGGAGACCAATTCACACCCTTGGCTGTCAATGAGCCAGGTACTCAAAGGGCACTGAGTCTTTGGGCAACTGGTAGAGACATAAGATACACAGGCAGAAGTAGCCTCCCTTCCACCTCTGAAGAAACACGGTTCACCTTTCAGAGTTCCTGAAGTACTGTTAATAAGAGTGGATAAGTCTAGAATGACACATCACAGGTGTGACATTCTGGTTGGTTTGTTACACTGTCCTGGTTCTCGATTCTACTACGATTGCTTCCATGCTCTTGAAAACCTTGAAACTGTTTTGCACACCTGACCTGAAGCCTTTATAAAGGGTGAAAGGACATAAACATCCACACAAAATTGCATACTGAATGGAAAAAGCTAGCTGCCTCCCCCCAGATCACATTCCCCCACACCAGCTCATACTCTTACCTGTAGCAAGCACTTGATCCGTTCTCCAGGGGTCATAATTCCCGTGGTGAATACACCAGATAACATCCCAGCTGCAAATATTTGGGGGTAGCTGTATTGAAAACAAAAACCAGAGGCAACCCCTGTGACTAACCACCCAGGACAGCAGCAATCCCAGCACGAAGGATGACTTTGTAAGAAAAAATAAGCACTTGGACTAGGCAGAAGCCCAGCAGAAATAAACCATATTTTGCACAAAAGCAAAGTTCTAGGTGTATTCTGAGGTCAAATTTTCCAGGGCAGAGGTCTCAGTACCAAGAGTAATATGAGCTTGGTCAAGAAGGCCACCTGCACACTCGGTTGGCCTCACCCACAGAAGCTTTATAGTGAGACATAGTTCCCTGCCTGGGCCTGTCATGCACAATGACTACAGATTAGTTTTTAGGCTTCACTGAGCCTTGACTCCCCATTTGTAAAACTCAGGGTTGTTGTGGAAAAAAGCCTCCAACTCAAGATTTGGGTCTCAGTCAACCCCAGTTTCCCTCCAATCTCACTTCCTCTGGATCAGCAAGGGCCTGAGAACATTTTAAGCCAAGACTCAAGCAAGACAGCATCAAGGCTGGGGGGACAGTTGTGGCCATTTCCACAGGATGAAGGGCACCCAGGCCAATTGCAAAGAGTGTGCTGTTAAGATGCTGAAAAAGGCCCAGACAGGGATGGTACCCAGAGAGGCATGATGAGTTCTGTAGCCCTCTGGGCAGGGAATGATCCCTCAGCGGCCAGAGAGATGGATCCTCACCCTGGCCCCTACAGAATAAACCACATGAAGTATTTGGAGGTGAGGCTCCAGGTATCTATAGCACACAGCTGTCTGTGCTACCTCTGGCATCTCCTTTTCTATTAGTAATACAAGGGTCACCAGGAGGCAATGGAGCACAAAGCTATAATTAACATCTCAACAGAGCCTCCACAATTTAAGAAAGGTTACTAAAAATCTTCAGTTACTTGCCAGAGCCTCAGGCCCCTCCTGACCCCAACCTCTGACAGTTGAGCCTTCAGCCAGGTCCCACTCAACAAGAGCCCAAGACCTGGAGAACAGATGTCAAACGGGGTAGAGAGACATCTACTGCAGTCCTTCCCTCTAGGTAGGGCATAAGTTTCAACAGCCCTGTTTTTGTTGTTGTTGTTTTATATTCTCACTCCAGGCAGGGCCCACACATATACCTCAGGCATGCAGACCTAGCACACAGGTTGGCTGTCGAACAGTCAAGAGACTTGCTTTCATGCACGGCCTCCTTCACAGACACAGTTCACACTGCTGTCTCCAAGAGGAGCCCTCTCAGCAACTGAAGTTCTCCTCAGGAGACCAACATGCTCTGTACTTTGCAGGATGCCCATACTCCAGGCCAGGGACATCCCCATCTCTTGGGAATAAGGACTTTTCTCTGAATGGGTTCTCTGTGTGTGCCCAGAGAACTCTTTAGACACTCTATGACTGCCTGGCCCATTCTGCCACTCCCCACCCCCACCCTAGGCTGGTATCTGTGAGTCTGAACCTTCTTGGGGATCCACTCCAAGATCCTGGTAATGCTCATTTCCATACTATCCTCAAATACCACTGCAGGGAAGGGAAACATGGCAGGGCTGATGTCCAGAATTTAAAACATGGCAAGATTATACGAGTGGGGTCCTCAGTGTCTCAACCTTTGCTCAAGCAGGAAGGGTATTTCTTTGTAAGCTGATGTGATTGTACAGGGAATACAACCCACAGGTCTAAGTACTAACAATGACCCCACTGGGGGTTTTAGTGCATGGCCCCAGTATAACTATAACTATGAGCTGGTACATGAGCTAGAATACCAGCTTCTCAGAGAAGACATGTGTCCCTAGGACATTTGGACTACCAACAGCCAAACACAGCTTCAAAAGGACCCCATACACATTCACATTTGTGGCCACCTGTGGCTATTTATAGAAGCTTGTCACATTCAGAGGGTCACAAGGACTCCAGAAATAGTTTCACATTATAAGCATCTCATCTACGTCCTAGACCCTTACTCAGCATGCTGTGGCCTGAAGTAGTGACAGAAAACAACCACACAGCACCCTGGGCTTCCTCCCTCAAACTCTTGGACCTAGACCTGGCCAGCCTCTGTGGGATCTGTGCTGCCTGCAGCCCTTCCCAGGAGTTGTTGTCACCCTGCAAGTCTCAGACTGAGGACATCTTATCATCCCATGTTTCCACTCTGAATCCCCCTGCAGGCCAAGAAGCTGGTCTGATGAAAAGTACATCATAGTGAATATAGTCACTATGTAATAACTTTGTATGGTGACAGATGGGAACTACACTTACCATGTGAGCATTTCATAATGTATGTAATTGTTGAATCACTACATTATATACTTGAAACTAATATTATGTGTCAACTATACTTCAATTAAAAATTTAAAAAGGTTTAATTAAAAAAATTGAGAGGCACCTGGGTGGCTCAATCAGTTAAGTGTCCAACTTCGGCTAAGGTCATTATCTCCTGGTTCATGAGTTCAAGCCCTGCGTCAGGCTCTGTGCTAACAGCTCAGAGCCTGGAGCCTGCTTTGGATTCTGTGTCTCCCTCTCTCTCTGCCCCTCCCCTGCTCATACACACACACTCTCTCTCTCTCTCAAAAACAAATAAACACTAAAAAAAAAAAAAAAAAAAATTGAGAAACACCTGGGTGACTCAGTTGGTTAAGGGTCCTTCCCTTTTCCCAAGCAGGGGATGGAAGACAAGGCTGCTGTTGTCATTGCTGTGGCACTGGGGACTGTTCATGGCATTTTACATACTTTTTCACATTCAGACCTCTCAATGCTATGGGGTTGATATTACTAATATCCACAGTAAGTGATACTACTTCATAGAAGATATTATGACAACCTGGTAGGGAAGATGGGGGAGGATTTGGGGTTGTTTTCTTTTTCCCTTTGGTTCACAGGGCAAAAGAAGCTCAAGTACCTCCCTCATGTGGAGCAACCAGGAGCCAGTGTTAGGGGTCCAGAAGGACAGCCACTCCCTATCTGCCAAGATTTTTCACTTTGACCCATGTCACACCACCAGGCGGAACACCTTCAAGTGCTCCAGACCTGTAAGTACTCACCTGAGCACATCCTCTGGGCATTTCTGTTGCAGTTTCTTCCCCAAACCAAACCCAAAGAAGCACACAGCGAACATGGGGGTGACCCCAATGATGGGGGCAGCCATGCCCCGATATAGCCCCGTGATGCCCTGCAAGGAATCACAGAAACAGAAGCTGTTTATAGACACAAGTACCCTTTATACCGCTGAAACAGCGACGTACTGTGTCCTCTAAACTGTGGCTTCCTTCCTTCACCTCTTCTCCGAGTGAAGAGAACTTTCAAAAGGAAGAAAAACCCCTGGGAGCCTGGGTGGCTCAGTCGATTAAGTGTCCAATTCTTGGTTTCAGCTCAGGTCATGATGTCACAGTTCATGAGTTTGAGTCCTGCTTTGGGTTCTGTGCTGATGGTGCAGAGCCTGCTTGGCATTCTCTCTCTCTCCTCCTGCATCTCTTTCTCTCTCTCTCTCAAAATAAATAAACTTAAAAAAAAAAAAACAAAAGGAAGAAACCCCCAGAAATAGTTGTCCTTTTATACACTGCTGAAGAAACCAGAAACAGCTTTTATTCTGGAAAGCAATCTGGCAATATGCAGCATGCCCTTTCATCAGGAAATTCTGTGTCTAGAAGTTTATTCTAAGAAAATACTCAGAGATGTAAAAAGAGAATGACATTAGGCATTTATAAGCTCCCAAAATTTTGGAATAATCCAAAAAACTCCCAAATAGGAGATTAACAAGACAAATGATGGGAATTCCATAAATGGACTATCACACGGCCATTAAATCACATTGTAACATGAGAAGATGCTATTAAGTCTACTTAGAGACCACTAAAAAGGCAGGCTAGAAGATAAGATGTATAATGTGATCTGACTTCCTTGGAGTGAGATGACAGGTAATTAAGAAATTTTTGTATTTTCCAAGTACTAAGATATAGGGTTTTTATTATTAGAAACAATAGTAAGACTGCACATCAATTTTCACTCATGTAGTTTGTGATAAAATCAACTATGCCAGTAGCCAATAAACAGACAAACAGATATCCCAACCAAATGAGGTTCGTAACCAGGGGAAAAGATTTGGGACCCAGGAGACCAAGGGTTGAGCCCAAGAGAGGTAAAGGAGGCTTCTGGGATGGCGTTGGGTACTGTGGGCCTGGAAAGAAGCCAGTCCACACAAGAGTATGAGGATAGAGGACCCCAGAAGGGAAGTTTCCCAAAAAAAACAAAAAACAAAGCAAAACAACTCACAGTGGAAGAACAGATTACAACTGTTTAGGCAGTGTGGAAAACCAAACAGAAAGGTACTCCACAGAGCTTTCTTAGGTACAAGATAACCAAGACAGCAATTCAAAGAAACACAAGCAAAAGAAACTGACACAATTATTTTACCTAACCTCAAGAAAAACAAAAAGTCACACAAGAAATAAAATGCGCATCATACTATATTACTTAAGAGGAAAAAAATATATAAAGTTGTAATCATGAAAACAGTAAATTGGATTAAACCACAACATATGATAAAACTATACAGGCAGAGCAGAAAGGGCATAAAGAAATGTAAGACTAGGGGCACTTGGGTGGCTCAGTTGGTTAAGTGTGACTCTTGGTTTAGGCTCAGGTCACAATCTCATGGTTTGAGTTCAAGCCCTACATTGGGCTTTGTGCTGACAGCGCGGAGCCTGCTTGGGGTTCTCTCTCTCAGCCACTCCCCTGCATGTGCGCATGTGTGTGCTTTTTCCTCTCTCTCAAAAATAGATAAATAGGGGCACCTGGGTGGCTTAGTCTGTAAAGCATCTGACTTCAGCTCAGGTCATGATCTCACGGTTTGTGAGTTTGGGCCCTGCATAGGGCTCTGTGCTGACAGCTCAGAGCCTGGAGCCTGCTTCAGATTCTGTGTTTCCCTCTCTTGCTGCCCCTCTTCCACTTGTGCTCTCTCTCTCAAAAATAAATAAACATTAAAAAAAAGTTTAATAAATATTTTTTAAAAAGCATTAAAAAAGAAATGTAAGACTTAAAATCATCTACCACAAATAGGTAGCTAACACATATAAAAAGTGTATTAAATATAGTTGTAAATGTATATTTTTTTAGGTAGAAACAGCATAAACAACTGGAAAAGCTGAAAAAAATTACCTCTGGAGAAGAGGTGGATAAATCATTTTGCTACTTTGTTACAAGCCTTTCAGTAACAAACCCAAGTGCTTGTATCACTTTAATACAAAATAAGGAATAATTTTAAAAACAAATGTTATAGTTGCTCATTTTGTTTTACACTTTTTAAATTTAATTTTGTATTTTTAAAAATTTATATCCAGGGGCGCCTGGGTGGCGCAGTTGGTTAAGCGTCCGACTTCAGCCAGGTCACGATCTCGCGGTCCGTGGGTTCAAGCCCCGCGTCGGGCTCTGGGCTGATGGCTCAGAGCCTGGAGCCTGTTTCCGATTCTGTGTCTCCCTCTCTCTCTGCCCCTCCCCCGTTCATGCTGTGTCTCTCTCTGTCCCAAAAATAAATAAATGTTGAAAAAAAAAAAAAATTTAAAATTTATATCCAAATTTGCATATAGCACAACAATGATTTCAGGAGTAGATTCTTTAGTGCCCCTTACCCATTTACCCCATCCCCCCCCCACAACCCCTCCTGTAACCCTGTTTGTTCTCCATAAGTCTCTTGTTTTGTCCCCCTCCCTGTTTTTATATTATTTTTGTTTCCCTTCCCTTATGTTCATCTATTTTGTCTCTTAAAGTCCTCATATGAGTGAAGTCATATGATTTTTGTCTTTCTCTGACTAACTTCACTTAGCATAATACCCTCCAGTTCCATCCATGTAGTTGCAAATGGCAAGATTTCGTTCTTCTTGATTGCCGAGTAATACTCCATTGTATATATATATACCACATCTTCTTTATCCATTCATCCATCGATGGACATTTGGGCTCTTTCCATACTTTGGTTATTGTTGATAGTGTTGCTATAAACATGGGGGTGCAGGTGTCCCTTCGAAACAGCACACCTATATCCCTTGGATAAATGCCTAATAGTGCAATTGCTGGGTCATAGGGTAATTCTATTTTTAGTTTTTTGAGGAACCTCCATACTATTTTCCAGAGTGGCTGCACCAGCTTGCATTCCCACTTTTACATTTTTTTTTTTAACGTTTATTCATTTTTGAGAGCCAGCGAGAGACAAAGCACAAGTGGGGAAGGGGCAGAGACAGAGGGTGACAGACAGACAGAAACCGAAGCAGGCTCCAGGCTCCAAGCTGTCAGCACAGAGTCCAATGTGGGGCTCAAACTCACGAACCGCGAGATCATGACCTGAGCCAAAGTCGGACGCTCAACCAACTGTGCCACCCAGGTGCCCCTATAGTTGCTGCTTAAGATAGAACCGCAGGAGAAATAGGGTGGTGCTCCACACCTGGAGAGTCCACGGACACAGGCTGGAGAACCTGTCTCTCTGCAGATCCTGGGCACTCACAACCAATCTTCTTTCCTGAACTAAAGGGGCAAAACTGTACCAGTCGGCACTCCTGGGTCCTGCAAAGGTCTAACATTGTCACACGCTGTAAGCAGACTGTCTGAGGACAAAGTGCAAAGGCAGAAAACAGTAAAGAGTGAAGGGGGAAGAGAAGGTTCTGAGGAGGATCTACAAAAGCAGCATGTGACAAAGTCATTCCAAAGCCTACAGCTCCCTGCCGGGGCTGAAAAGCATGTCCAAGTCCTAAGGGCCTAACTAAGCCCTTGCCTCCTGGTTAGCCTTCCTTCCACCATCCTGGCCCACCCACTTCCATGCAGCACAGCCAAGACCTCTGGCAGTTTCAGAAAGCAGAGGTCAGTTTGGCACAGCAAAAACCAAGGATGTGCATGCATATGGACGAAGGAAACCTATTCAACCCTGCAGGGAGTTGGGTTTGTACAAGCCATTCTCACCAGGCCCCCATGACCCAGCACGCTGCCAAGCCACTAAACAGATGCTCAGTGTTCCTTGACCAAGAGGCATGTAAACCCTGCCTTTCTTCCACCAGCGCAGAGGATATGGGGCAGATCCAAAGCCTAAAGCCTCAATGGGACACCGATGAGACTCAGCTCTGGGAAGCACAGATGAAAGAAAGAATGCCTTAAAGAAAAAAAGGCAGCACCATCTTGGGCATGGATCCTGTGGGAACCCTGGGAACAACTTCTCCCCCAAGGCTTAATCCATCACTTAGCAGTCTCCCTTCTTTATCTGGGTGACACCTAAGCACCCTGAATTCTGCCTTTCAAATGAGAAAACCATTTTGTTAGCTTTAGTCATCCATATAAAACAGCAGCTGGAACCATCAAAGAGTCCAGAGCAACAACAGGAGGGCATGGGATGGCACAGTGAGAGAGCCACAGCTGTGGGCTAGCCCTCCAACAGAAAGACACCCTATCCCCCCAGGGAAGCAACAAACCAACTCTGTGAATGTGGTCCTCTGAGTAAGAGGAATGCCCAACACCTAGATACCATACCTCTCTAACAAGTGTCTTCCGGAAACAGTCAAAGGTCCCAGAATACATGGGTGGCTGTCCAGGCAAACTTGGGGGCTGTGTCTGCAGTCGGACCTGAAACCAGAAGTTAAGACACAATCATCTCCCAGAAACAGAACTGCTTGCCAAACTCTGAACAGAGAATAGTTGTGCCTGTGTACATGTCTTTGGCACTTGCTTAACCTGCTAGATTCAGACTTCTCTTTCCTCCAATTTATTCAAACTCTGTACTCACATGTCATTAGTAGCATGCCTTTTTTCCCCCTCATCTAGTCACTTCCACCACTTATTTCTTACCTAATGGATCCCACAATGACCCAATGGGATAGGTATTCCAGTTTACAGATAAGAAGGCTGGGTTTACAGAGTTCAAGTGATATGCCAATAGTTATGACCAGCTTCCTATTTGTGGTGGCATGCTGGTGGTTAGGTAAGGCACTCCACAAAAGCATTCTGGAGTAAGGTGGATTTTTTAAATGTATTTAAAAATTTGTAAATTTATTTTGAGAGAGAAGGAGAGTGCAAGCTGGGGAGGGGCAGAAAGAGGAGAGATAGAATCCTAAGCAGGATCTGCACTGCCAGTGTGAGCCTGACATGGGGCTCAAATTCACGAACCATGAGAGCATGACCTGAGCCGAAATCAAGAGTTAACCAACTGAGCCACCCAGGCACCCCTGGAGTAAGGTGGATTTAATCCCACTTCTGCTGATCCTCATCCTTCTTGACCTTTTGATATATACAGTGCTTCAAAATGTCTCTTCTTGAAACCTCCCTTCTTAGAACTCCCTCCTTTGTCTCCTTTTCTACTCCGGGCATTCTTCAGGCTTAGCACCCTACCCATGTGGTCCATGATCCCATTCAGAAAACTCAGATTGCAGGGCTTCAGCTGCTACTCAGTGATGACTATCACTTGGCCATCTCCAGACCTTCTCTCCCATCTTTAGGACTATACTTCCAACTTCCAAGTAAAGATCTCCCTACTCAAATCACCTCTGGAATCTCACCTTCCTGATGAATGTTCCATTTGTGCTAGCGCGACCTAGCTACCTCAGGATTTGAAACCATAGCATCACCTCTGACTACTTCCTATTGCTCTCCCTACTCTTACTGACATGGGCACCAAGTCTATTGGAGTGGTCCTTCAAGATGCTTCCAGAATCCTAATTTCTTCCTCTGAGTCCTTTCCTAGGCCAAGTCCTAACCCATTCTTACCCAGTATAGTGGTTTTCAATTATGTCCACTAATTCCTTGATGCTCTTTCCCCTTCAAATTTAAGTCCTAATTCACTCCCCTTGAATGTGGGCCAGACTCAGCCAACTTACTTCTATCAAGTAGAGTATGGTGGTATTGATGCTATATGACTTCCAAGGCTAGGTGACAAAAAGGCCAGCTTCTGCCTGGCTCTATCTCAGGTTATCTGCTTTGGGGGAAGTTAGTCACCATGTTATAAGGACACTCAAGTAGCTTAGAGAGGCCATGTATGGAAGAAAGAAGGCCTCCTGACAAGAGCCAGCACCAACTTGCCAGCATGTGAATGAACCACGTGGAAGCCAATCCTTAAGATGAGTGTAGTCCCTTACAACATCTTTTTTTTTTGGGGGGGGGGGAGGGAGGGCACGGTCTTTGGGTAATTTAAGTAATTTAAGTAATCTCTACACCCAACGTGGTGTTCAAACTCAAGACCCAAAAATCAAGAGTCATATGCTCTAGCGATTGAGTCAGCCAGGCACCCTGGTTCAGTACTTTTTCTCAACAGCTTTTTAAGATATAATTTCCATACCATAAAATTCACCCTTTTAAAGTGCACAGTTCAATGGTTTTTAGTGTTTTGAGTTGTGCAACCTTCATTACAATCAACTTAGAACATTTTCATCACCACAAAAAGAAACTCCACACCATTAGTAGTTACTCTCTATCCCTTGCTCCTCTAAGCCCCTTGCAATCACTTATCTACTGTCTCTATAAGCTTGTCTAATATTTATTCAATATTAAGTCCTTTGCCCATTTTTCAATTGGGCTATTTGTCTTTTAATTGAGTTGCAAGAGTTCTTTATTCATCCTGGATGCCAGCCAACATCTGCAACCTCACAAACAACCCTAAGCCAGACTATCCACCTAAGCTGCTCCCAAAACCCTGCCTCAGAAAGACTATGAGAGTTAATGAATGTTATTGTTTCGTATCACTAAATTTTAGGGTAAGTTGTTATAATGCGATAGATAACTGATACATCCAGTTACTTCTGCAGTCTACTTCCTGGCTGTTTTTCCTGCTCAGAGTCCTTCTGCTTCCAAGTCCTTCTCATGGTGCTATCATACTAACCTTTTCAAAACACCATTTTCGCCCTGCTCTTCCTCTGTTTCTTTAGAATCTCTTATTCTTATATTTGTTAGGGCCTTACATGTCACAATAAGGAAATCACTTTCTAGGCAATGGAGAGTCCATGCAAGTCTGAGGAGTTTATAGGACAGAACAGTAGAAATGTAAAACAGAACTGCTTGACATCTGAAATCCCTTTTATTGGCTTTCAGATCCTCCATAATCAGGCACAACCTCCCTAGCTCAGTAAGGAGGGAGAGATGGATCAAAACTTCTGAGTGATACCTTTCTGTGATTCTGTATAGATTTCACACCTGTTCCATCATGACGTCAACCATCCAAGCCAGCAAGAACATTAAAGTACTCCATGGTTGATCTTATTTTACAGCCTGATTCCCACTGCCAAGCCAGTATCTGCCTTCACTTCTGCTCTTCCCCTGCCCAGAATGTCTGGGTTCTCCACTTCTCCAGTCAGAACTCAGCCAGCCCTTTACCACCTACCACACAGCCTTTCCAAGCTCCAACTCTGAAGTGCTGCAGTTCTTGCCTTCTTAGGCAACAGCTAGTCACCTTGGACCTCTGAAGGTGCCCCTAGGCCAGGCTTTGACTGGAACCCATGTGCCTCTCTGAGGTCAAAAGGACTGCAATCAGCAATTTGTGGTTTTAAGCTAAAAAGCAGCTTTTTGGCTGTTAAAAATGCCAGGGAACATTTTCAGTCATTTATGCTTTAGTACAGAGATCACTGAGCTCTTCCTGAGAGTAACATCTGTGGGGAAGAACGGCAAGAGGATACAGAAGTAAGAGCAATACTTGTATAAGGCAGCAAGCGAGGGTTTTTTTTTTTTTTTTTAATTTTTTTTTTCAACGTTTTTATTTATTTTTGGGACAGAGAGAGACAGAGCATGAACGGGGGAGGGGCAGAGAGAGAGGGAGACACAGAATCGGAAACAGGCTCCAGGCTCCGAGCCATCAGCCCAGAGCCTGACGCGGGGCTCGAACTCACGAACCGCGAGATCGTGACCTGGCTGAAGTCGGACGCTTAACCGACTGCGCCACCCAGGCACCCCAAGCAAGCGAGGGTTTTAAGAGAGGTCCCAAATGCCTCGAACTTACAAGATATCTGGCTACATGGATCAAGTGTAGGAAGAGAGGACAGACAATTCTCTCATACTAGTCTTAAGTCCCCTACACAGACTTCCCACCCTGTAAGACTCATGTTGGCTCCCCACAGGCCCACCCTGGACACGATCTGTCAATTTCCTCCAAATGTGTGTCCAGAAATAAGGGTAGAAAACTAGGATGAAGTTCTGAATGCTAAGTCACAGGGCATGGACTTTGGTCTCCAGGCAGGTCTTGCTGAATGTGCTGCAGGGGGAAAGAATTGAAGCAAGATGTGAGGAAGACCAGCGAACAAGCCCTAATGAGTTTCCTCCTTCCCAAAGCCTCAGTTTGACCATGGCTTCCTCACCTGGGAGTTGTCAGGATCAACGCGGCCCTGGGCGAAGTCAGTCACCTGCTTTTCTTGGAAGGAGCTTATCCCTGAGGATATGATCACTTCCCACCGGAGGCCTATCAGGCTTATGTGAGGTGATAGGCTGAAGATGGCCAACCTCCTCTCTGGGGTGGGAAAGTGAGAAGGAAATGATGGGGGCACTTTGGCCCCATAGGAATGTGTCAAAAGACATCTCTAGAATAATTGTACCTCTGTCTAGCTCTCTTTCTGAGGAGGGCTTTAACAGGTGACCTGTTTCAATCCTGCTGGTAATGTTGTAAGGTTTGCTGCAATCAGAGCTTTGGGCAGGTGCTTTTTCTTTCCTATCCCCAAAGAGGTGGCGTAATGCCGGACCGAGAACTTTAAATCAGAGCCCTTGGTGGACGGTTAGAGTCTGCTCCCTCTGCGCTGTATGACTCTTTGAGGAGCGAAGAACAGCTTCTCTGCGACCCCCAAAAAGAACGAAAGGGAGATTCCCTGGACTTCTCACGGAAGCTCCCACAGGCCCCGCTTCTGCCCCGGGCTGCGCCTCGTGGGAGACGCTGCTTTCTGCGCCTGGCCGGGGCCTCCTCCCTCCAGCCCCTCCTCCCTCCAGCCCGCGCGCGCCCCAGTCTCCTCGCACCTTGACGGTGTCCAGCGGGTGCCCCACAAACACCAGGCACATGCCGCCAAAGCCGCCGGCCAGCAGGTTCTTGAGTGGGCTGATAGGCTTCGCCTCGTCTGCCATGGTCCGTCCGTCTGGCCGGCACTGTGTCAGTCTGTTCCGGGCCTGCCCTGCTCCACTGCACCAGCCGCAGCGCTGGCACCGCCGACCTTTCACCCACTTTCGCGTGGGCGGGGCAGGAGCCTGGGGCAGCCCAAGCTGCCCAGTCCGTCTTCCGCTGGGGGGCGGCTTCCGGCCGATGTCCCGCCCCTCTGTAGGCGTGGTTTGAGGTAGCAGAGCTGGCCCTGACCCCTTCAGGGCTAGGTTGGAAGTGCAGACGGTTAGCTTTACCCCTCCCGAAAGTCTTCCCAGACTTCAATGTTTTCTCCTCTACGCGTCGCATTACTCCGCAGAAGCCGACCGCGCTCGGCTTAGTGCCAGGCGCCCTTCCACGTGCTGGAGGCGCAGCTGGTAGCCCAGCACACGGATCCCTGTCTTTGTGGAGCTTATAGACCATGACGAAGATAAATAAGTGAAAGCTGCATAGTGTATCAAGTGGTGATAATTGCTATGGAGAAAAACCCGGAAAGAGGGTTAGAGAGTATGGGAGTGAGGGGGCGAGTAATATGCAATTTTAAGTAGGTACGGGAGGGTTTCACTGAGAACGTGAGGAAGTGAGTCCTGCCCAAAGACATGGGGGTGGGGAGAATGGAGGGTGAGGGACCTAACAAGCAAAGGAAAAGAAAATACAAAAGCCCTGAGATGGGCTGTGCCTGGCCTCTTTGGAGAACCACATAGAGAAAGGCCTTTGTGGCTACAGCAGAGTGAGGAAGAGGAGTAGCAGATGAAGACGTGGAGATATTGGTGGCACATTCAACAGGCTTTGTGTGCCGCTCTGAGGACGTCAACTTCTACTCTGAAGGAGATGGTAGACAGAAGCCATTCTGGGGGTGCCTAGGTGGCTCAGTCGGTTAAACGTCCTACTTGGGCTCAGGTCATGATCTCCTGGTTTGTGGGTTCGAGCCCCGTTTTGGGCTCTGTGCTGACAGCTCAGAACCTGAAGCCTACTTTGGATTCTGTGTCTCCCTCTCTGTCCCTCCCCCACTCTCACTCTGTCTCTCTCTCAAAAATAAATAAACATTAAACAATAATAATAATAAAGACATTCTGGGGTTTTGAGCAAGGGAGTGACATAGTCTGACAAATGACTTAACAGGATCCCTCTGACTGCTGGCTGGGAATAGACTGTAAGGAGCAAGGAGGAAGCAGGGATGCTTGAGGAAGCTAAAGGTCATGGTCAGAGGTGCTGGTTTGGATCAGTGCACAGAAAAGGAGGTGGTGAGAAGTATTTGGATTTTGGATATATTCTGAAAGAAGACCCTAAAGGAATTGTTAATGAATAGAATATAAGGTATGTGAGAAAGGAGTTAAGAACAATGCTAACGTTTTTACATTATTGACTCTAGGTGGGTGGTATCCAGGTATTCACTATCTTATTCTTTCATCATTTCTGTATGTTTGAAAATTTTCAGATTAAAAATTTGAACAGGAGTGCCTGGCTGGCTCAGTCAGAAGAGCATGTGACTCTTGATCTTGGTGTCATGAGTTCGAGCCTTTGTTGGGTATAGAGATTACTTAAATAAATAAAACTTAAACAAACAAACAAGTTGTGAACAATAGACATGCCCCTACTCTGTAGCAGGTACCTCACTGCCAAGCTGACCTGATAATAGTCCCCCTTTGTAGGTATTGCCAGACCACAGGGAAGCCTGGAGTGGGAAAGATGAGCCGTATGTGCTGGGGGCAGAAGGATGAGTAACAGGCTCTGAGCCTGGCTGGTTCAGAAGTCCTATAGGGGAGTGGAGGGCAAGGATGCTAGGGCAAGGCCCCAAAGCCTGTCTACTCTGCACCATACCCTTTTTCTAAGAGGGGATGGGGAGCCATGAAAGAGTTTTAAGCACAGTGGTGACATGATCAGATTTGTTTTAGAAAGTCTGTTTTGGATGGACAAACTTGTGTTGAGAGAGACTGGAAGCAGGGAGACCAGACAAGAGAGAATACAGCAACCCAGGCAAAAGGGAGTGAAGGCATAAACTGAGGCAGGAGTCATAAAAGGACGGGAAAGGAGTTAGAACCCAGAAGCGAATATTACCAGAAACCTGCAGCAACTCCGGGTTTTAGACACACTGCAATTGCGGTGCCCGTGGCACATCCGTGGATACATCTGGTCAGTATTAGGTATACAGCTTGAGAACTAGGAGAAAGGTGAAGGCCAGAAACAGAAACCAGAAAAGTTTCAACATAAAGATGTATATGCAACCCCTGGAAGACTATACCATGGGGAAATGGGATGGCATATTAGGAGGAGCCCCCAAAGCAGAAGTTGTTACCATAGTTTTAGAGGAAACCCAAAAGAGAATCACGCCTCTGAGTAAAAGGGATGAAAGGATCAAATGCCGGGTCAAACTAAGGAATATTAAATGCTCCTTAGGTTTAACTATTAGTCATTGGTGACCTTTAGAAGAAGCTTGCTAGGAGTGTCGACCTGGCGGGTTGACTACTGAACAGGCAGCAAAAAGGTAGAGGCACTAAGTAAGACTCAGTTAATTACTGGTTCAAGGAGTTTGGCAGGGAAACAAAAAGAACAAAGGGTTAAAGGAAGGTTTAGATTTCAGTGTTTAAGATGGGACTGAGGCTGAGGGAAATATCAAGGAAAGAGAAAGAGGGGCACCTGGGTGGCTCAGTCGTTTAAACATCTGATTTTGGCTCAGGTCATGATCTTGTGGGTTCGAGCCCCGCGTTGGGCTCTGTGCTGACAGCTCAGAGCCTGGATCCTGCTTTGGATTCTTGTCTCCCTCTCTCTCTGCCCCTCCCCCATTCATGCTCTGTCTCTCTCTCTCTCTCAAAAATGGATCATCATTAAAAAAATAATAATAAAAGAGAAAGAAAGTGCCGCTAATAAGACATGGTCCCTAAGGTGCTAGGTGTGGTTATCTGGTGTGTGTGGCATCACCCAGCAAGCTTCTTCTAAATCCCTGGGATCTTCAGGGCTCCGACTCTGAATGTCTGGAATTAAGTCCTGGCATAAACATATTTAAAGCTTTTTGACTGAGTTGGAGAAGCACCCATTGTTAAGAATCTTCGAGATAGTGTTAAAAAAGAATTTTTTTTTAAAACAGGGGCACCTGGGTAGCTCTGTCGATTGAGTGTCCAACTTCAGTTCAGGTCATGGTCTTGCAGTTTGTGAGTTCAAGCCCCGCATCGGGCTCTGTGCTAACAAACAGCTCAGAGCCTGGAACCTGCTTCAGATTCTGTATCTCTCTCTCTCCCCCTCCCCGTTCATGCTCTGCCTCTCTCTGTCTCTCAAAAATAAATAAATGTTAAAAATATTTTAAAGAATCTTCGAGATAGAAGAAAACTTAAAACTAAGCAAGCAGACAGCTTATAGGCCAATTGTAAAGTAAGGTAGCATAATGCCTGACATACAGTAGGTACCTAAAAGGATGATGTTGTTGAGTAAGTTAGAAGTGGGTCTATGTCCTCAGAGGGCTTCAGTATGGCTGAGGAGAAGACTCTCAGACATTAGAACAAGAAAGGGCAGGTAGGAGAGAGCTCGAGTGAAAAGCAGGTTGTCAGCTCCTGAGACCTGAGATTTCTTCCTGACTTTCTTCACCAGTGAACATCATTGTCTTTGTTTCCCACAGATCGTGAGGGAATTTTAACCAGGAGAGGATCCAAGCCACGTGTTTACTGAGCGCCTCTGGTTTGCAAAACTCTGTGCTAATCACTAGGTTGACCTCAGGAGTTTTACTGAGCAGAAGGTCCAAGATTCAGTGTTTAGTAATGGGGCCTTGTTTCTCTCATTTACTGTTTGTATCATTCTGGCTACAGAAGAGAAGCTAAATTAGAGTTAACCTGCACTCAGAGTAGCTTCTAGGAAAGATGGTGTTTGATATAGAACAGCCCTCCTGGTAAACCTGAGCACCTCCATGACAGACCTCAGAATGGACACTACTCAAGCCCACCAGGTCCTATTAAATCCTCAAAGAGTAACTGATAATCCACTAAACAAATAGTCTTCCTGCCTACTCATCTGGTCAGCCTTACCCACAACTAGAAAACTTACATGAAATTTAATCTGTGTCATTTTCTGGCCAAAAATCATCCTGAGCTCCTCACTGAGCCACCCAGGCACCCCATCCTCAACGCATCAGAATAAAATACAAGTAAGGGCCCCTGGGTGGCCCAGTAGGTTGAGCGTCCAACTTCGGCTCAGGTCGGGATCTCACAGTTCATGAGTTTGAGCCCTGCATTGGGCTCTGCATGGTGGTGTGAAGCCTGCTTGGGATCCCCTCTCTCTCCCTCTCTCTCTGCCCTCCAACCCCTCCGTTCATGCTCTCTCTCTCTCTCTCTCAAAACAAATAAACATGAAAAAATAAAATAGAATACAAGTAGTATTCTCTGGGCACTCAAAGCTTTTCATGATCTCATGGTAGCTTACTTCCCCAACCTTGTTTTTCTCTAGATTGTATCTTCACCTCTGAGCAAACTGAGTGCCTCCTGGTTTACCACACAAACCTGTTATTTAACTGCCTCCCACCCTCGCTCCAGGCCTTTACACACACTTTCCCCTTCAGCACATAGTGTCCTTCCCCTTCCTCCTCAATAACAAGCAGATGCAAGAGATGTATACCAAGTCGCTTCCATATGCAAGACAGTATCCAACCAGTGGTTTTTAGCCATTTTCACAGTGGAGAATCTCTGGTGTCCTCTCCCCAGAAAAATGTACATATACATATGCACCTCCAGGTTTGCTTTCAATTTCATGAGAACTTGAAGCCATCCTTGGACCTCAGATGAGAAGCCCTTTCCTATCCTAGACTGTGGAAACCAAATATGGACTAATTTTCCTAATGTCCCTTCTTTGGTCCCTTTTTCTTTTCTTTCTTTTTTCTTGGCCTCAGATTCTAAGTCTGAGCTGAAATCTCTCCCTTCTCTCTTCTTATCACGGGCTCCAACCATACTGCCCACAGGGATCTCAAACTGAATACACTTAAAGGTAAATGGCATCGGGGCGCCTGGGTGGCTCAGTCGGCTAAGCGTCCGACTTCGGCTCAGGTCATGATCTCGCGGTCCGTGAGTTCGAGCCCCGCGTCGGGCTCTGTGCTGACAGCTCAGAGCCTAGAGCCTGTTTCAGATTCTGTGTCTCCCTCTCTCTTTGACCCTCCCCCATTCATGCTCTGTCTCTCTCTGTCTCAAAAGTAAATAAACGTTAACAAAAAATTGAAAAAAAAAAAAAGGTAAATGGCATCTAGGAAAAAAGAACCCACAAGAAATCTTGAATTTAAAGATACTTCACAGGGGCACCTGGATGGCTCAATCGGTTAAGTGTCTGACTCTTGGTTTTGGCTCAGGTCATGATCTCATGGTTTGTGAGTTTGGGCCCAGTGTCAGGCTCTGTGCTGGCAGCGTGGAGCCTGCTTGAGATTCTCTCTCTTTCCCTCTCTCTCTGCCACTCCCCCACTCATGTTCATGCTCTCTCTCTCTTTCAAAATAAATAAATAAAACTTAAAAAAAATACTTCACAGGTGAGTTGAATTAAAGTATGGCCACTTAGTTGGATAATCAAACTGATAAATCTCTTTAAAAAGCAAGGTGGAAAAAAAAGACAAACTGAAAAATAAGGGAAATTGCGGTACAGAAGACAAGTTCCAAAGTTCCCACCTCACAGAGAGCCTGGGTGGCTCAGTTGATTAAGCGTCCAACTCTTGATTTCAGCTCAGGTCATGCTGCCATGGTTTGTGGGTTCAAGCCCTACATCAGGCTCTGTGCTGACAGCTCAGAGCCTGGATCCTGCTTTGGATTCTGTGTCTCCCTCTCTCTGCCCCTCCCTGGCTTGAGCTCGCTCTCTCTCTCTCTCTCTCTCTCTCAAAAATAAATAAAAACATAAAAAAAAAAGAAGTTCCCACCTCTCTAATAGTAGTTACAATAGGAAAGGACTGAGTAAGGGGAGAAATATATAACCAAAGAATAAAGAAGAAAATATCTCAGTTGGAAACTCACATCTTTCCACTGAAAAGGGCCAATGAATACCAAGCAAGATGAATAATAAAATTTTAGAACAAAAGGGAAAAGAATCTTAAAAGCTTTCAGAGTGGGAAAAAGAGGCTATCAAGCAAGGAATAAGAATAAAAACATAAGTTCTTCATTCACTACGCTGACTGCAAGCAGCAGAAAATAAGCTCCAACTTCTGAGGTAAAATAATTTTGAACCTAGAATCTTTTTTTTTTTAATTTTTTTTTCAACGTTTATTTATTTTTGGGACAGAGAGAGACAGAGCATGAACGGGGGAGGGGCAGAGAGAGAGGGAGACACAGAATCGGAAACAGGCTCCAGGCTCTGAGCCATCAGCCCAGAGCCTGACGCGGGGCTCGAACTCACGGACCGCGAGATCGTGACTTGGCTGAAGTCGGACGCTTAACCGACTGTCCCACCCAGGCGCCCCGAACCTAGAATCTTATACCCAGCCAAACTAACACTCAAGTGAGTGGAAGCAACAAGCATGCTTTCAATGAAGAAAAGAAAAACTTGGGACAGTTTCCTACCCACATGCCTTCTCTGAAAGAATTACTCAAGAAAATACGACAGCCAGACAAATAAATCGAAGAAAGAAAACATGGTAAGCAAAAACACTTGCAAAACTTATAGTTATCTTAATAATCATTGATGTTAAATTAAAAATAAGAATCTGATACAAAAATGCCAGAAGATTCATGTGCATTTGGCTTTCAGCTTTGTCCAGCAAAGCCGAGGATGGCAGAAAGGATTACTTAAGACTCTATGCAAGTCAAGAGAGGTGAAAGGGAAGCTAAAAGGTCTCCCCAAGCTGCTTGCAAGCTCCCGTATTTATTGAGCATACATTTAGGGAAACATTGTGCAATATATCAGTGGGCTATGTGCCAGTAAGAACATAAAGAAAGCATGCAGAAAAACAAGACAGGATAAAATATTCCATGAGATAACATAATCTAAGGAATTTATGAGTATAGGCAGGACCTAACCCTTAGATATACATTAACTAGATAAGCTAAGTGAGTGCCCCCTAGATATACATTAACTAGATAACTGAAGCCAAGCCTGCGGTTTTCAGCAAGGCTAAAAAAACAGTGTTCTGCTTTGCAATGCATTCCCTATAATCTCCTAACTCAGAATATGGCTATTTGATTTTCCACAGATTCACATGTGAGGTGGTACCTGGGCCATATCCAACAGGTTTCTGTATATGGTTGCTCTCATGGATACTTATTTCTATATTTTAGAGGCTAACATAACCCGGTTGCCAAAATCAGACAAAGATAGCACTCACACACAAAAAGGAAACCAGAAACTACTATTGCTTAATGCATGAATAACAAAAATATTAAAAGTAAAACATTAGCAAATCAATTCCACAAGGTTTTAAATGGATTAGGTATTACGACCAAAAATGGTTTAAAATCAGTGAATCATGGGGCACCTGGCTGGTTCATTGGGTGGAGCATGAACACTTGATCTCAGGGCCATGGGTTCAAGCCCCATGTTGGCTATGGAGCCTGCTTTAAATTTTTTTTTTTTTAACGTTTATTTATTTTTGAGACAGAGAGAGACAGAACATGAACGGGGGAGGGGCAGAGAGAGAGGGAGACACAGAATCGGAAGCAGGCTCCAGGCTCTGAGCCGTCAGCCCAGAGCCCGACGCGGGGCTCGAACCCACGGACGGCGAGATCATGACCTGAGCTGAAGTCAGCCGCTTAACCGACTGAGCCACCCAGGCGCCCCTATGGAGCCTGCTTTAAAAAAAAAAAAAGTTAATTTTTTTTTTCATCTGTGAACCTCATAATGTGATCATAACACTAACATAGTAAGGATGGTAATTCTATGATCATCTCAATAAATGGTAAGAACCATGTAATATTTGTGGTAGACATGGAATTGTACCACCTAGAACCTTCTTCAAGGAAGGCCTGGCTGCCTACCTGTGGAACATACAGTAGCAGATAGCCTCTAGCTCTCAGTCCTTCAGGATATACCTTAGCTTCAGATAACTGCCTCCTCTCTGGTCATACACTTCCCAAGACAGGCCATATGCAGTGATTGAGCAAGCATATAAATCCAAGTATGTAAAAGCATATAAATGCCTGGCCAGTCTGGCCTAGTATGAGATACTCTGATAGGCACTGTTCATTCTAGTGATCTCTGCTACATAGGTGGCAGCTTCGCTGGGACTGCAACACAGTTTAACTTTTGCCTCTGCCTAATTCTGCTTCCTGCCCCTTCCCTTTACATATGTTGGTCCCTAATAAATACCTTGCTCTCCCAACTCCATCTCAGCATTTGTTTCCAGAAAGTCCGACCAGCAATAGTAGTATTCAGTATCATTCCTTACCAAAAACAAAATAAAAAGTGGGGTGCCTGGCTGTCTCAATCAGAGGAATGTGCAACTATTGATCTCGGGGTCATGAGTACAAGCCCCATGGTGGGGATAGAGATTCCTAAAAAATAAATAAATAAACTTAAAAAAAAAAAAAAAGGAAAAGCACATAAGATTATAAACTTAAGATCTTAAGTAAATTCTCTTGCAATAGATAAAAAAGTAACTACCTTAAAAAATAATAAAAGAGGGGTACCTGGCTGGTTCAGTTGGTAGAGCATACAATCTTGATATCAGGGTTCTGAGTTCAAGCCCCATGTTGGGTGTGGAGTCTACTTTAAAAAAAAAAAAAAAAGAGGGGCGCCTGGGTGGCGCAGTCGGTTAAGCGTCCGACTTCAGCCAGGTCACGATCTCGCGGTCCGTGAGTTCGAGCCCCGCATCGGGCTCTGGGCTGATGGCTCAGAGCCTGGAGCCTGTTTCCGATTCTGTGTCTCCCTCTCTCTCTGTTCCTCCCCCGTTCATGCTCTGTCTCTCTCTGTCCCAAAAATAAATAAACGTTGAAAAAAAAATTAAAAAAAAAAAAGATATTTAAAAACAGGAGCCTAGTAACTAAAAATATTTAAAGGTAAAATATTGGAACCTTTCCTATTAATGACAGGAACAAAGGTAAACATGCTTTTGGTCATGATTACTGCTTAACATTTTTTTAAAAAATTTATTTATTTATTTTTGAGAGACAGAGTAATCAGGGGAGGGACAGAGAGAGAGGAAGAGAGAGGATCCCAAACAGGCTCCCTGTTGTCAGCTCAGAGCCTGATGTGGGTTTTGAACTCACAAACCATGAGATCATGACCTGAGCTGAAACCAAGAGTCGGGCGCTTAACTGACCGAGCCATCAAGGTGCTCCTTGGCTAAGAAATTTTTGAAAAAAAAGGGTTCCTGGGTGGCTCAGTCAGTTAAGCATCTGTCTCATCAGGCTCTGTGCTGTCAGTGAGGAGCCTGCTTGGGATCCCCTCTCTCTCCTTCTCTCTTTGCCCCTCCCCTGCTCTCTCTCTCTCAAAAACAAACTTTTAATTTTTTTAAGTTTATTTATTAATCTTGACAAAGAGAGCGCAGGAGGGGCAGGGAGAGAGGGAGAGAGAAAGGATTCCAGGCAGACTCTGCACTTCCATTGTGGAGCTGGACGTAAGGCTCGGACTCACAAACTGTGATTTCATGACCTGAGTCGAAATCTAGTCAACCTACTGAGCCACCCAAGCGCCCCTAAGAAGATCTTTTTAGATAATGTAGAGAACAGATATCATAGCAAAAGGGTAGAAATATGGAGACTAGTTAATTGCTCACATCTAGGGACACATGATGGTTTGTACTAGAGCAGCAGAAATGCCAAATCAGGACATACTATGGAGATATAACATTTACAGACTGAATACAGTATTTGAAAGGGAAAGAAGAGTCATAGAAGACTTGTGAATTTTTGGCCTGAGTAAACAGTGAGAAACAGTGGCATTATTGAGCTGGGACACATTGGAGGAATAACCAGTTTGGGGATAAAATTGAGTTTTGTTTGGGACATTGCCAATATGACCTCCAAATGGGCATATTGAATGGACACTTGAATATATTGAACGTGGAGGTTAGGGAATTGGGTAGAGCTAGAAAGAAAAATCTGTAAGTTATCAGTGTACTGAAGGTCCTTGGGCAGAGGTTAGATGAGATTGCTAGAGAATGAGTGTAGATGGAGCAGAGGATGAAGATGTAGTGAATCTCCTGTGCAGTACTCTTCACAGCAATTTCATACTTATTTTACTATTCCTCTAATTTCTGCATCTCTTACTAGACCAAAGCTCCTAAACTACAGCAACTGTGATCTCCTTTCCTCACCATTTATCTGACAACATGGTGCCTGGCCTTCAGCTGGCCTCAAAGAATCAAAGGCATTAAAGAAAAGTTTTTTTTTTTTTTAAGAGAGAGAGAGAGAGAGACAGAGACAGAGAGACAGAGACAGAGCGTGAGAGGGGCAGAGAGAGGGGGAGACACAGAATCTAAAGCAGGCTCCAGGCTCTGAGCTGTCAACACAGGGCCCGATGTGGGGCTCAAACTCACAAACTGTGAGATCATGACATGAGTGAAGTCAGATGCTTAACCAACTGAGCCACCCAGGTGCCCTTTAAAGCATTTTTTAAAGGTGATTTGGCAGTATCTATCACAATGTGAGATGAAGATACCAGTTGATACACCAATTCCATTTCTAGAAATACAACTCCAAACTTTTTACATCTATGCAAAAAGTACATCCGAGGGTGTTCAATGTAGTACTATTTGTAATTGTGAAAAATTGGAAACTGATGCCCTGCAAAGGGGGCATGGTCAAACAGATGATAATACATTTATACTAGAAAATACTGAGAAGGGGTCCAGCACTGTGGAAAGAGGGTAGGCTCTGGAGCCACATGGCCCAGTTTAGAATCTCAGCTTGGCGACTTCCTAGCTTTATAATTTTGAGCAATTACCACAACTTTCTGTGTCTTAGTTTGCTCATTTGTGGAATTGGGGATAATAATAGCACCTTCCACTAAGTGAAAAAAGAAGAATTTTATAATAGTCTGTTACCAACAGGGTGCGGGGCGGGGGGGGGGGGGAGGGTAAATGTGTGTGTATAGCTGTGAATATAGATATGTAGGTAGATGAATAGAAAGGATTCGGACAGCGGTAATAACCCCAGATAGGGTAAAGAGAATGGAACAGAGTTAATGGGAATATTCACATTGCTATAAACATTTTTGTATTAATTTTACACAACTTTAATGTATCAATATATTAGTTGCAGAACTCAAATCAATAAAGGCAAAGATGAAAGCTACATGTGTAAGGTATATATATGTAATATGTGATGTGATAGAGTATATTTTCCAAAGATGGCCACACCAACATATATCCTATTCCACATGCTTTTCTTACAATGTGATACAATGTTGGTATTCCTCCCTCAAGGGTGGGGCTTCATTTTCTTCCCTTGAACCTCAGAGAACATTTGTAACTGCTTAGACCAATAATACGTGGTAGAAGGAAAGCTGTGTGACTTCAAAGGTAAAGTCATAAAAAGAAATATAGCTTCCACCTGGCTCTATTTTTCTTAAGACACTTGTCTTTGGAACCTAGCTATCATGTTACCAGGGAAACCAGACCACATGGAGAGGTCATGTGTATATGTGTTCTGGCTAACAGCCCCAGCTAAGCCCCCAGTTGACAGCCACCAAAAACCATTGGATGTATGAGTAAATAATTCTTCCCATGATTCCAGCTCCTAGCCTTCAAACATTCCAGCTAAGGCCCTAGATATTGAGGAGGAGAGATAATCCACTCTCACCTTGGCCTGTCTGGATTCCTGTACCACAGAAATCATGAGACTTTATACATTTTACATGCATATATATTTTGAAAATGTAATATTGTACACATCTCATTTCTTATTCTTATCACTTAAGAGTATATCAAAAATACCTTTCCTTGTCAATAGACGTCTTAGTACAGCATCATAGTTAATGGTTTTCTTTATTGTATATATCTTACCATAATTTAACAAACTCTTACTTTGGGACATTTTGGATCCTGCAAACATTTTCTATTTGAATCACCATTCCAAAGCACATATCTGTGCACATACTTTTATGCATATCCTTAAATGTTTTGGCTTCTTTTTTAAAAATGTTTGTTTATTTATTTATTTATTTATTTATTTATTTATTTATTTATTTTTATTAACTTGTTTTTTTGTTTTTTTAAAATTTACATCCAAATTAGTTAGCATATAGTGGAACAATGATTTCAGGAGTAGATTCCTTAGTGCCCCTTACCCATTTATCCCATTCCCCCCTCCCACTACCCCTCCAGTAACCCTCAGTTTGTTCTCCGTATTTTCGGTTTTGTCCCCCTCCCTGTTTTTATGTTTTGGCTTAATTCTTAAATCTCTATTTCCTGGAAAGAAATTTCCACTAGTTAAAAATATTATCATCAGCCCAATAAATGTTTACTTAATAAAGTAATATTGAAAATAAGGTTGGATCTGTGCCCTTAAGAAACTCACTTTTAGCAAGGGAAAGACACGTGAACAAATAAGGATAACACATAGGATTCCAATATATTGTATGTGCACCCATGTACTTGACACATGAACAAATTCTATTTTGTAAATCCAATAATGCTACAGAAAGACTGTTTCCTTTTAATTGCTGGAGAGCATTTATTACCAGTAACCCAAAGTGAGAACCCAGCTATGAAACTGAGATTTCATTTGCACAAAATATATCTTAGGTTCTTTGCTAATTTAAAGGCATGTTTTGTCAAAACAAATGAAATAAGTACATTGGATTTTAGTAGACTTTTATGTTGCTAATGCATATAAAATTCATAATCCTACAATTGTTACTCATTGCTACTAGTTTTCACTCCAAATTAATTTGGGCTTTCAAGTAGTTGTTTCTTTCTTGGGGGGGGAGGGGTGTGAGGCTTTCTAGAACTTGGCTGCACCTTATTTAAGTACATGCTCTGAGTTAAACTGGAAGCTGAAAACCATGTATAAGAAATACAGGAGGGGCGCCTGGGTGGCTGAGTCGGTTGAGCAGCCGACTCTTGATTTCAGCCAGGATCATGATCCCAAGGTCATGAAACCGAACCTGCGTTGGGCTCCACCTTGAGTGTGGAGCCTGCATGACATTCTTTCTCTGCCTCTACCCCCTTCCCTGCTCAAGCTCTCTCTCTCTCTCAAAAAAAAAAAAAAAAAAAAAAAGGCGATACAAGGATACATGCAAGAAGAACTAAGAAAAAAAAATCAACTAAAGAACTCGTTACGCATAGTTATCTTGAAGATCAGTACATACACGATTTGTGTATGGGTGGAAATAGTTTGGATTATGAGGACTTCAACAGCCAGGATGTT
This sequence comes from Puma concolor, assembly GCF_028749965.1. Taxonomy (NCBI): domain Eukaryota; kingdom Metazoa; phylum Chordata; class Mammalia; order Carnivora; family Felidae; genus Puma; species Puma concolor. The sequence continues at coordinate 153,696,689 of NC_141668.1, read as the reverse complement.
CCCTAACATCACCCGCTTCACACCCGCATTTCCACTTGTCCAGCAGCAACTTGAGTGAGCCTCAGTGGCTCTATCTACCCACAATACTTGGCAACAGGTCCTAGAAGTTACGGGGAGACAAGATAGCACATACTTCCTATACTGTTTGAAGAAACCGTGCAGCAAGGCAATGTGGAATTTAAGAAACAAAATTTCTATTCACTCTTGTACGGTGAATGGGAAGCTGGAGAACTGGGCGGAAGAGTAAAAAGGAAAAGCCGAGCCCGGATGGTCTCTGCGGCTCGGGGGCCACCAGGCGGCAGCCTGAGAGTGTAGTCAGAAATTGCCGTCCCGGCGCGCTGACCCGAAGGCCCAGTTCTCTTTCCACCAGATAGGGGCCGGGAAACAACAGTCCTTTATCCACTCCACGGACGTCATTATGTCTTCTGTGCGCTACACTCGAATACAAACAGTGAAGCGAGGAGTCCATCAGAAAAACGCTGGTTAAATATCCTGGCGGGCGGCGCTGGTGAAAGCCGGAAGAGATGCCTTGACCACTCTCCAATAAGCCGACCCCTCTCCCCCGAGGCCTCCCTCAGCCTTCTGAGCCGGCCGTACCCCGCTCACACTCGGGATCTGAGTGCTGGGGTGTAGCGAAGCGCCAGCCAAGGGACGCTAATACCCAGCGCCAGTCACGACCTCAGCGACCGCAGGTCGACCCCGGGCCGGAAGTGACGCAACCGTACTTAGCACTTCCGGAGCTGCGGAGACGGCTCCGCGGGAGGAAGGAGCGCGGGCCTTGACCGGCGTCGGCCCGTCGCCTCCGCTGTCGCTTCTGCTACAGTGTCCGACCCGTCTGGCCCGGCCAGACCCGGTCTGGCCTGCCCGGGCTCAGCGGCCGCGGGCTGCGGCTCCCGGTAAGTGTGCGGCGCAGGTCGCGGCCTTGTTTACCCCGGCGCGCCGGGGAGGGGGGGGTGGGCTCCCCGCGCGCCTGGCCCGGCCGGGGCTCCGCCTTCGTCGCCGTCCGCGAGGCCCCCGTGCCCCCCGGCCGCCGGTTCATCGTCTCAGCTCCCAGCGCCGCCCGCGGAGGGGCGGCTGAAGGCTACGGCCGGGGCGGGCGGGCGCCTGGCGTCTCTCAGTTTTCTCTCCTCCCGCCGTCTTCTCAGCTGGTGGAGAGGTCGGAGGCCAGCGCCTCTGACCGACTGGCGCCGGCGCATCTGGGCCCTCCCTACCGGGCGCGCCGGGGAAACGCGCCGTCTCTGGGGCTTCCAACTCCCAGTCATCTTTCGGAGCCTTCGCAGTGCCATTCGCACGGTTAGTTAACGCCCGCCTGCGAAGGGTCCACTGGCGCGTGGGCTCCGTGTCCTCGAGGCTGTCCCGGCGCCTCGGTACCGACATTCGGCCCAAGAGCTGAGCTGCCGTCTCGCCGGACGCTGCTGTGCTAGCCGCGGGAGAGGCAGCCGTGTTTTCGAATGACTTCACCTCTGTACTGATTGTTGCTCTGTCCCGTAGAACTTTCTGCCACAATGGACATATTCTATACTTCTGTTGCTAAGTAGGATAGTCCCTAGCCACACGTGGCTGTTGAGCATTTGACTTGTGGCTAGTGCTACTGAAAACCCAACTTTTAGGTTTTATTTAATTTTTAAGTTAAATTTTAATAACCACATGGGGCTAGTGCCAACCATCTTAGGATGGTGTAGTGTGGAGTTTTGAAACTAAGTTGCTGGTTCATATTTTAAAAGTGCTAAGTAGTTTTCTTTGGAGATGTAACCTTAGTAAATGACCATTCAGAGCCAAATATTATGTCTGGAGTAAACATCGTCGGACTCGCCAAAAAGTGTTTTGTTCTTGTCAACTTTAAACTGAGAGAGAAGTCTTCAGTTTGGATCCTTTAGCCCAGGGAGGGTGTCACGTCTTTTGAACACGTGACTTTGGCTCTGGAGGAGAAGTAATTTCTATTACTCCTGTCTAGGGTGTAGGGATAATAGCTAACATCTAAAGGAAGTTAAAGCGTTGTCATCAGTTCTGTTAATAAGACAATAACATTCTGGACCCTTTGAGCAATGTCAGCACTCTTTTAAGTAGAATTAGGGATATTTAACTTTGAAAAGATTAAGTGTTTAAATCTAAACCTAGAACACCTACTAAGTATGAAATAGCTCTTTTTTGGAGGGGAGTCTGAAAGTTTACCCTGCTTCTTGAGTATTTAGTTGGTGAGAAGCCTATGGGCAAACCTCTAAGCTCCAATCCTGGGGAGAAATCCAGAGAAAGTGGAAAGCATGGCCTTTTGTTGTGATTCTGCAGGTAGATAGTATTAGGTTTTCTGGGAGGGTGATGGAGATTTATGAATCCTCATAGGTAATGAATCTTGTGGAAGTATTGTCTCTGGGTAATACTGGTTGCAGCAGTGTGATCTGGACAAGTTACTTAACTTTTTTGAACTGTAGCTTTCTCATTTGTAAGAAGTGGATGATAGTCACCTTGTAGGATTGTGAAGATTTAATGAGAATGAGTCAAACCTGAAATTGGCTGTCATTAAATGAGAACTAATATTGGTAGTGAAATTTTGTAGATGGGAACAATATTTATAGAGTTTATTCGCCCAAGAAGCAGTATCTTGCATAAAAATACAGGTTAAAAGATATTTAAAAAATCAGTTCTCTATTAAAAAAAATTTTTTTTAATGTTTATTAATTTTTGAGAGACAGGCAGAGCGCAAGTTGGGGGGGGGGGGGCAGAGAGAGAGGGAGACACAGAACCTGACACAGGCTCCAAGCCCCGAGCTGTCAGCACAGAGCCTTACTGGGCTCAAACTCATGAACCATGAGACCATGATCTGAGCCCAAGTCAGCACTTAACCGACTGAGCCACCCAGGTGCCCCAGTTTTCTATTTTAGAAATAATTTTACATAATCATTGGACTTTAATTTTCATTTAGTTTATATTTACCTGTGTTAGAAGTATTTTTTTGAAGTTATAAATTCTGGTTTTCTAGGAAATCCTAAAGGATAAAGAAATAGACATAAGGTTTCTTATTGAGTAAGCACGTAATAGTACTTAGTTTTGGATAGTGAGATCTGTATCTGAGAAGGTCGGATGGCCTTTGAGCATGTCAGAAGAGAGGCAGCAAATGGATGTTAATATAGCCTACTTGACATCCTATTGGGGACACTTTTTATTTCACAATAACTTTTTCATGAGTAAAGGGAGGTCTGAAATATTGACGATATTCTGTATTAGATTATCACCATGGAAGTGACTTTATACTAAGTCTCATTTTAAGCCAGTTGCAGTTTGCTAACTTCTGTGTAACCTTTAGGATTGAAATTGTGCTAGTAATTTAGGAAATCTGAGCCATAGGAGCAAGGTGGTGGGTTTCCAAACTGAGGAGAGGGATTAGGTATCTATTTACATCACCAGTACTCCAGGTTAAATTATTATCAGCTGTTTACTTTGAATACTTTCTTTTTTAGAAGGCCATGTAACTCTTTTCAGTATAGTGACATACAGGTTTCTGTGGGACTTACAAGAAAATAATTTCATAGTTACTTTGGTCTCTTGCTGCATATCCTTTTAAATGTCTTTGCTTTTAAAAAAAATAATAAATTTGCAAAACCAGGGTGCCAACTTAAAAAATTTAAATAGAGTTGTGTCTTTTCATTTTAGATGGAAGTTATATGACATAGAATATTTGGGGTGACATCTTGAAAGATCTTCAAGAATTACAGGTATTTTTAATTTAAAGATTAACTTTTTTTTTCTAAAGGAAAAATACCATAGTTTATTTGTAATTAGGTCATTCTATACCAAACAGTTTGTTAGAAGTCAAACTGCAAATTCCCTTTTATTAATGTGATTTAAAAAAAAACTGGGCATTTATGGTTAGCATGTCAAACTTCAATTCCCTGCTATTTTTATAATATCATTAAAAGGTGGCTCTGTAGTCCTTTAGACTGGTTACAGAGTCAGTACACGTTCATTTTAATGTGTTTTAATTTTTATCTTTGTCTTATTTATGGTCAGATAGACTTCATATATACTTTTGCATTTAATCCAGATTTGGTTATGGAAGTTATTTACATACCATTCAATCCAGATGCTCTTGCATTTTAAAGTCCTATTAGTTTTTAGATTTAAATCACTGTTTAATACTGTTTCTTGCAGATGATCACTTGGAACGGTACTTATGCAGAAAAGTTAATGGGTTTTTACCAAAATCTTCTCTGAGGTGAAGTTAGGACTTGTGATTGTTTTGCTTTCTCAACTAGTATTCTCTTTTCATTTGTAATTGAGTAACATTTTGACCTCTGAGGTTTTTTTTTAATAACTTGTTCCATTTGAACTCTTTTTCTTCATCTTAAATAGATTTTGGTTTTTCCTACCCTTCATTCGGTCAAGGCAGAATATGCGTAGTTTTCCTTCAATTTGTAGTTTTCCTTCACTATTGGATCAATTTCTTTGCCTCAGAGTACCCCTTTTAAAGAATCAGTAGAGGGGCGCCTGGGTGGCTCAGTCAGTTAAGTGTCCGACTTCGGCTCGGGTCATGATCTCACAGTCCGTGAGTTCAAGCCCCGCGTCGGGCTCTGTGCTGACCACTCAGAGCCTGGAGCCTGTTTCAGATTCTGTGTCTCCCTCTCTCTTTGATCCTTCCCTGTTCATGCTCTGTCTCTCTCTGTCTCAAAAATAAATAAACGTTAAAAAAAAAAAAAATTAAAAAAAAAAAAGAATCAGTAGAGGGGTGCCTCGCTGGCTTAGTCAGTGGAGCATGCGACTGTTGATCTCGGGGTTGTGAGTTCATGCCCCACACTGGGTGTAGAGATTACTTAAAAAAAAAAAAAAAGAAAGAAAGAAAGGATCAGTAGAATCCTTTAAAACTGAAAAATCAGTTAACTCTGCAGACTAGAGGAGGATGTTGAAGAGCTTTGTGCCTTTTATTTTTTCTTAACTAACTATGCACCTGTTTTTCAGATATCTGAGAGCAATGTCTGTGGAACAGTGGTATTTTTTTCCTAGACATTACAGAGGGAAGGAACTATGTCATTTGTGTACTTTATGTGTCACCGCTTAGTGGGGTGTAATTAGCAAAGAGATTTTAAACTTTAGTAGTTCAGCCTTTAGGTTGCTTCACCTGTGGAGATGTGCCTTTTTTTTTTTTTTTTAAGTTTGTTTATTTTGAGAGAGAGCGAGGGAGAGAGGGAATCCCAAGCAGGCTCCTCGCTGTCAGCGCAGAGCTCAGTGTGGGGCTTGATCTCACAAACCATGAGATCATGATCTGAGCTGAAATCAAGAGTCAGATGCCCAACTGACTGAGCCATCTAGGCGCCCAGTGCCTCTTTCTTAAGGACTCCCACAAGAAGGATAAATCCATGGGAATTTGACCCCTTGACATGGAGCAGATGGCCTTCCTTATTTACTTTTCCATGTGAGGCCCTTCTTGTGAAGTTACCATCATTAGCTGCTTCTGCCCTTCAAGGAAAGAGTTTCCCTTCGATAAGCTTGGGCAGGGAGATGATGGTGAAGTTTCCTGTATGAGACCAGAGTTGGAATAGGCCATAATGGGGGGTAGGGCCAGCCTATGACATTTTGATTTTTGAATGGTTACTGTTATAGTGAAAGTAACACTTATTTTTTTCTTTTCCTTCCTTAGAAGACAAAAAACACTAATGCATTTGAGAAAGTGGTAAAGTTTGGGGGGAGGGGAAAAAAACTGCTTTCCTGATCTGCAACTTGGCTGGATGCTAAGATGTCTGTGGACATGAATAGCCAGGGGTCTGACAGCAATGAAGAGGACTATGACCCAAATTGTGAGGAAGAAGAAGAGGATGAAGACCCTGGGGACATAGAGGACTATTACGTGGGAGTAGCCAGCGATGTTGAGCAGCAGGGAGCCGATGCCTTTGATCCTGAGGAGTACCAGTTCACCTGCTTGACCTACAAGGAGTCCGAGGGTGCCCTCAATGAGCACATGACCAGCTTAGCCTCTGTCCTAAAGGTGAGCAGTATTGTCAATTCCAGGTGTAATGCCCCCAGTTAAATCTAAATATGAGCTGTTGCTAACTGATGTCTCCTCTGTATTGATCAAATGAATGGCCCTGTAGTGAAACCAAATTTAGGTGTATGCTGCATTAGTTGGACACATTTGATGCTTCACTTTGTTTTCTAATATATGTGTATCTCAGGTCCTCAAATTCCCAAATTACTAAGAATTAAAAAGGAAGGGTGGGGTAGATTCGGGATAGACTGGAAGTACATTGAAGCGGAATTGCATAGATTAACACTGGTTTCAGAAAATGAGTTTTATGAAACTTTATGAGGTAAGATATGATTAGCCTCAGGATTGTCATCCTCTACATGACCATGTATGAATGACTGGCAAATGTCTTGAGAGGTACCCAGGGTATGCCCTGAATAATCAGTGCCTCTGTGCTAATTGAGCCCCGTTATATCATAAATTAATGTCTAATGTTGAAAGAAATTTTAGCTTGTGTTTCACTGATTTGGGGGTTTTATATGGAAAATTTAAAGAGTTGGTTATTCCAGCAAGAATCTTATTTTTAACACTTAAACTAGCATGCTTTTCAATCTTGCGCCCCAGGCCAGTTATTGTTCTTACCATGTACATTTTGTGCTATGTAATATTAGACTAGTACATAGTCACTCACATAGAACACTGTGTGCTATGAATATCTTTATGTCATTTAGACAATTTCCCAGCATGTTTTCTTTCTCCTCTAATGTTGGCCATTATGTGAAAGTGGGGACATTTCTCTTATTTCATTGTTTTCGCTGACCTTCCTTCAGAAACTGTTATATGGATCTTGTTTTCTGCTCAAATTGAAGGTCAAGGACACATTGGCATGATTTCAACCAAATAATTGTCTTGTTGGTATTTAAATGGAAGTAACTAAGATGTGCTGTGTTATTTTTGTAAAAGCTGCTTTATCTACTAGTTTAGGGATTTTTTTTTTTTTTCCAGGTAGTCAGCAAAGGCTAACTAATATCTTGGATTTAGATAGTCAGGGCTTTATTACCAGCTAGTTGGAAGTTGAAATCTAAAACTTTTTTTGTGACTCACTTTTGGAAGGATTGGAGAATTCTTGTGCTCAGCAGAAAGCTCTGAAGAATGGAGACCCATTGGAACATCTGGATTTGGGATTTCTACACCATAACTTTAGCAAAGCTGCTGGGACCTCTGTTTCCAGAGGACATTTCCCTGGTAGAAAAAGAAGCATCAGGTCTCTTCCTCACAATGCACACCTCTCTCTATCTGATCAACTCGTTTCTTTAACCATATTGTTAGGTTACACACAGTGTTGGCATTTAAATAGAAAAGGTATCATCAGGTGTGTGGCTATGTGCTGGAGATTATCAGTTGACTAAGTTCATCAGGATGTTCCATCTATGCATAAGAATTCTGTTTGTCAAGCAATCTGTGCTGATTTTCCTACCCTTTTGGAGAGAGGTGAGGGACCCAGGCACGTGTCCTCCTTTTTTTTAAATTGTGGTAAAATACATGTAACATTTACCATTTTACATTCTTTCTTCTTATTAAGCTGATACAGGGTCAGCCCCCTGGAAAGTCTTCCTCCCATAGAAAGCCCTCCCTTTCCTTCTTCACTTTTTATACCCTCAGAGGTCCTTCAGTCTAGCTTATACTTTTCCTGAGCAAGCCTTCTTGAGACCCCTACAACATAGTGGTTGTACTCTCCTTTGGTCTCAGGGCCCAAACATCACAACCCATGTATATTAGAGCACATACTGCAGTCTTCTGACTGCTTTATCTTGTTTAACCTTTCTGCATATTTTTGCATGATCTCTCCAACTAGATTGTCACTTCTTAGAGGGCAGAAACTGCTTTATTCCTTTTCTTCCCCATCATTCCTGTCTCAGTGTTTCATCCATAGTAGGTGTTGAATAATTTCTTGGATACTGTGATTTCTTGGATACTGTGGGTTTTGTCAACTGTTGATGACAATAGCTGATGCTGTTGGTATGAGCTAGATTCCCTAGTCCCTCTACTGTACATCCTTCTCTGTTGTCATGAAAAGGCATTATGGCCATGTTGTTCAAGTGTCAACTATAGTCATTAGAGATTAGATTGCCAGGTAAGGTATTATAGGAGAGGAAAAATCTCTGACAAATATTTGTAGTCGATTATGTAGGTATGAGTCTTTAAGGAAAACAAAGTTAAAGATCATGAAAAGAAGAAGCAAAAAGTACTTGGTGTAGAGATGAAGGAGTAAAAAAAGATGGAAGAATGTTGAAACACAGGAAAGGGTTAAAGAGAAAATGGGGCAAAGAAGAAAATAGCCCATGAAAATTTAGATCTTGGTAGAAGATAGATTTTTTTTCCTCCCTCCCTAGACCTCACTGAGGAGCATGTTAATAACCCATTTTCTTTCTGGGGCTGGGCAGCAAGGGTCTGGGTTCTTTTGGTGGTTTGGCTACATATAAAGGGACTTAGTGGTGTTTTAAGTAGTTTGGGAATTTGACCAAAGAGGCTAGGCAAAAACAGCTAAATTAAGAGTAAAGAGGAAATCACACACAATCTTTCTTTTTCAGACTGGCTAAAAACTAATGTTTTTATTTTTGTGATATTTTATTTTTCTATATAATATATCATGAGGCAGGTGGGGATAATTTAAGTGCTGCATTTACAGAATGGTGTTTATTGCTGCTTTGGCTGTTCTAGCTCCCCTGTTGCATGTGTATCAGAGAGTGGAGCTCAGTGGTGATCATCCAAATCACTGCTGGTGTTCCCCATTGATCATGGTGTTTGCACAACTCCATGACCTATTGAGATACTTAATTATTTTATTGATTTAGGTGTTTGACTAGTAGAAAATATGACACGTATGTGGTTTAAAACTCTGCCATATGAACAGTTGTCTATGAATGAAAGCTAAGTTTGAGGACTGGCTTGACTTTTTCACTGATACTTGTGTTTATTTTACTTTGTTGTGTATTGTTAGTTGCCAATGGATGAGCCATTCTTCAGCATAAAAGTAACTTTATTATTGCCTTTTGAGATTTGACCTCTCTTAAATATTAAAATTCCAGTCTGGGCTTTTGGTGTCATGAGGGCCCCTGGTGTCAGGGTAACTTCCTATATGTGTTGTGAGACAGATCCATGAGTAAGATCATTAATTGAGAAAGGAAACTTCCCAGGAAATCAGATTACGGGCTAAGGATAGACAACAGAGAAAATGTTTATCTGTTATGGGGGGGGGGGGGGAGCTACTGGTGTTCAAATAATAGCAAAACTAGAAGCATTGTTTTTAGAATGAGCTGTCATCTTACAGATAGAATACAGTTGACCCTTGAACAATGCAGGGATTAGGGATGCCAACCCCCACACTGCCAAAAATCGATATATATATATATATAACTTTGACTCCCCCAATCTTAATACTAATAGTTTACTGTTGACTGGAAGCCTTACCAATGACATAAAGTCAATTAACACATGTTTTGTATGTTATGTGTATTGTGTACTGTATTCTTACAATAAAGTAAGCTAGAGAAAAGAGAATGTTACTAAGAAAATCATAGGGAAAAGACATTTATAGTACTGTAGTGTAAAAAATTTGCATGTAAGTGGTTTTGCCCAGTTCAAGCCCATGTTCAAGTGTCAACTGTAGTCATTAGAGATTAGATGATTGCCAGGTGAGGTACTATGTTGTAGGAGAGGAAAAATCTTTGACAAATATTTGTAGTCAGTTACGTAGGTATGAGTCTTTAAGGAAAACAGTTAACTTTTTAAAACACTGTATTTATTTTTATATGAAACTCACACAAAGATTATTAGATTGTTATTGTTATAGATGAGAGAGGTCTTTTCTAGTAGTAACAGACATTTTTATTGCAAAATGTGCACTAGTTAGCCAAGAGGAATTTTGTCATTCAGTGAATCCTGTTAGTACTGTTCTGTGAAAATCCTGAGGCATTTGCTGTTGGCTGCTCAGGAAGGAGCTCAGCCATGGGAGAACCCCAGACAGTCTAGGCTGGCTTTCATTGGTGATGGGCCAGGGGAATCTCCTGCATGGTGAGCTCCTTCTCTCAGTAGCACATTAGGGGTGTGGGCGGGAGACAAGTGTTGTTATGTTGTTCAAGGCCCCACCCAATTGCATAAGAAGGGAGAAGAAATAGTCACTTTGGGCTAGATCTAGTCTATGGAGCAACAATGAGCTGTCTGAACTTGTGACTGGAGAACCTTGAAAGTGAAGTAGAAGGGCAGTGCAGGTAACACAAGTCCAAGCTCCATGGGTCAATGAATTGGGTGGAAAAGTTACCTTCTGTGCTAGAGTGGGAGACTAAGAACTATAGGTAAAAGAGAATAACACAGGGAGGATCATAAATGCAGCCTGAGGTGTCTTTACTATTTGGAGGAAAGGAACAGAATTTTTAAACTTCTTCAGTGCTGGACTGCACTATTTACTTCTTAAGCCTGGTGTTCGTTCCCCGGATAGGATTGGAGAAATAGGCTGGTTGTGAGTGTTTTTACTACAGTTCTTGCTTTATGAATTGCTGTATTAACTGCAGTGGAGCTGGGAAAATGTTATGTAGAAATCTTTATTCTGCCACTCTTGAATTTGTTTTAAAATCTAGTGTTAGATATTCAGCAAAATGTGGCTGGAAAATCTCTTATGATTCTTCTGGATCATTTTTCCCTTTTGTGGATGAATCATAATTGGTTTTCAGGGCTTCTGACTCCCAAGTGCAGAAGTCTTTATAGTCTCGTGTTCAAAACAACCTGGTTTCTACGCATTTCTCACTTGTAACATGAGCAGTTGATGTTCTTAACACAAAATACCTTATATTTAACCTTTCTCTTAAGTGGCATCAAGTTTTTGTATATCTAAAAAAAGACTTTCATTTTACTTAACCAACTTTTTAATATCCTGATATAGCTGGATTTTGGACCATTTTATTTTTATTTACATATTAGTTAATGGTAATTGTTTTTTTATTACTTCTCAGGGGAAAGTATCCTCAAGCTGGGCTTGGTAACACTGAGTGTGTGCTGAGCAGCCGTCTGATTTCTATTTTTATGACCTGATGTCAGGTTTCTTTGCATGCCTGCATCTCAGTAGAATCTAGATTCAATTCCTGTGTTTCAAATAGTTGGTTATTAGTGGGCGTGTTGACATACTTCATGATGCTTTAGTGTGGAAGTCTGATGTGTGTTTTACTGATGTATAAATTTATTTTAAAAGGGTGATGAGAAATGTCCAGAGTGACATTGAGAATTGCCTAAGTACAACTAGTGCTACAATTGTCCCTGTCTTGCCAGTTTAGAAAGGTTATTGTCATTGACTTTGTGTCCTCACTGTGCACCTGGCACCACATACAGCAGGTTCACCGTCTTCCAGAAGAGAAGCCTTTAATCAGATTCAAGGCCAGCTTTCATTCTAGTCTTTTTCTTGTGCTTTCACACTGTCATAGGAACCATGTGTAATCAAGGGGTGATTTTAACACCACACTTGTGTTCTAATCCTGAATTATTTATTTATTTATATTTAACCTTATATTGTTGAGGTGTTACTACAGTATTTAAGAAAAAATATCCTTCGTAATTCCATTAACCTATAATAAAAGTTTTCTTCCGTGCTTAGTATCCTTCAGACCTTGTCCGTATTCGTGTGTAATATTACTGTGCTTTCAGTTCATTCATTCAACCAATATTTATTGAGCACTTACTATCTGCCAGGCACTGGAATGATATTCTTCTGCTCTTTTCTTGTATACAGGCATGCCTCAGATATTGCAGGTTTGGTTCCAGACTGCTGCAATAAAGCAAACATCACAACAAAGCAAGTCAAATGAGTTTTGTGGTTTCCCAGCGCATATAAAAGTTATGTGTACACTGTACTATAAAGTGCAATAGCGTTATGTCTATAAAACAATGTAAAAACCTTAATTAAGTATTTTATGGCTAAAAAATGCTATTACCTGAGTTTTCAGCAAGTTGTAATCACAGATCACCATAACAAATATAATAATAATGAAAAAGTTTAAAATACTGCAAGAGTTACCAAAAAGTGACACAGAGACACGAAGTGAGCAAATGCTGTTGGAAAAATGGTGCCGACAGACTTGCCTGATCCATGGTTGCCACAAACCTTCAATTTGTAAAAAATGCAGTATCTGCGAAGGACAATAAAATGAGGTATGCCTGTATTTTAAGTATTTCCCCTTGTTTTTACTTCATCCTCATAAATTACTTTTAACGGGTAAATATCACACCATCATATTGAGCCATAATTTGCTCAGACTTTTCCTGATGGGCATGTAGGTGAATACTTATATGTGTGACAGTTCTTGTGAACTGGTTATACTGCTGTGAACATTTTTGTGAATGTGGCCTTTGTGTCTGTTGGGCCTTGGCAAGAGCCTGGGCTGGTGGTCAGATGGTTGGGCTCTGTTCCCTTTTCTGCCATTTAATATAATGTGACCTTGAGTAAGTTCCTCAACATCTTTAAGCTTCAGTTTTCTCATCTGTAAAATAATGATAATACCTCCTTCACAGTATTAAATGAGATAATGCACATAAAGTGCCTGGCACATGAATATTCGAACATGAATGTTCAAACAGATGTCATGGTGGAGGCAGGGCAAGCGCAGAAAAATGGGAATGTTACTTTCACATATTTGCTATGGTTCCTCAGAACATATTCTTAGGATTGTGTGTTTTGAGTCATAGGGTAAAAGCCACATTGAGGAAGGTTCTGGGTGACATATTGCTGATGATGCCTCTGAGTATGCGTGTGGTAGTTAGATCATGTACTTTGGATTCTTTTGCCTTCATCCAGAACCTCTGGTTCTCTTCTCCAGGAGCCCACTGATAAGAAAAGTAAAAATAACACAAAATGAATTTTGAATTGGGACCAGGAAAAGAATGTAGGGGAATATAGCCTGTTATTCGTACCTTTCTGTTTGACTGCAGTGTTTGGTCTTGGGCCTGCATTGACAGCACTACTTAATGAAGTGCTCAGTTGATTTAGGGTTCTTATTATTGGGGTATCTCCTTACTTGTGCTTTGTCCCACCCCCAGCCCCCCGCCAGCTTTACAAATTTTGTCTTTGCCCCTACTGCTCTAGGAAAAATTTGAATGATTAGATTTCTCTGTCCAAAAGAGGGAAGACCTGTAGGAAAGATTTGAGAAAGGTACAGAGTGAGATACAGGAAGCTTTTCATCTTGCTCTTCCTAAAATGTGTCTGCCCTGTGGCTTGATTACTCAAATTGACATGAATTGTCAGATTTGAAGCTTATGTTTTGTTCCCTTTTCTTTGAACTGTCACAAACCTGTATACACATGAAATGGTTTTACTGTGAAAACCACAAGTTATCAACCATAAATAGAGAAAAATACAGGGAGGACGAACAAAAGTTGGTTTGGAGATTTTAAGAGAACAGAGCTGTTCTTATAATCATGAACAAAGAGTGGTCTCTATCTGGGAAAGTTGCTCTTTTTCACTAGCAGTTTCTTTCCTGGTACACGCTCTACTCACTCTCCTTTCTTTTATTTTAGGCTCTCACCATCATTTTCCAGAGTTGGTAGATAGCCTTGCCTTCTTTTACAAGAAATAACTTTAATGCCATCAAACTTAGCTTCCTGGATTCTCTGTCTTAATTGATGATACCACCATCCACCAAGCTGGAAGCTGAGAATTTACCCTTGACTCCCTTCTCCCACGAAGCCCTCCTTGATCCCCAGGCAGAGTTGGATATCCTGTCTCTCTACCACTGTGTGCACGTTTCTTGCTATGTACTTATGGTGATCAGAAATTGTAAGCCAGGGCTTAAATTCTTTGAGAGTTGCTTGTTGTTGATCTGACTGTCTAAGCAGGTCAATAAATGCAAAAGTTGAGGATTTAACCCCAAAGCTCTACTTCTGTGTGCTCCCATTGGTAGATAGAAGGCATGCTTGTTAGAGGACTTCCATGAAGCCAGGTGAATTCTAAGCAGAGATCATATATACCTAATAGATGTATGGTTCCCAGCTTGGGGTGCATCTCGGAATTAGTTCTGTCAATTCTGATTCAAAAGCCTGAACTTCATGCAGGTGTAATAAAACAGAATCTTCAGACACAAAGTGAGGTATTACATATTATATTGATGTGGAGAATTCATGTGGAAGTACAAAAAAATTGTGAAACAATTCAGGTTATTGAAGTGATGAGGAAAGAGTTGTGTCCTTTCTTTGGCTGCTGAAAGGATGTGTCCAGTGTTCAGAGTGTACTGATTTCATAACTCGAGTGGGAGTAGGGTAAAGACACCCAACTATACTGGCAAGTTGGATAGGTTACCTGTAATATTTTTGATGTCTAAACGTACTTCTTATGCCATCAGTTATCAAGATAAAAGTGTGTTCTTATCTCCATGTTGATAATGAGTAGCTACAAAAATGACTAATAATATCTGCAATCATAAACACAATGTGAATGCTTTAAAAGTTTTCAATTTTATGACGTAGACTATGTCATCTTTTTTGCCAGTGTTTTAACATTGGCTTCTGCTGCAAGATGGCCCACTGCCCTCACATACCTTTGTACCCCCTCCGTTTGTTTTTGTTTGTTTGGTATTCAAATGTCTGTAGCAGTTTTATGTGCAGTAGCCAAAAACTGGAAACAACTCAAATATCCACAAACAGATGAATGAACAAATAGTGGCATTCCCATAGAACAACATACTTCTTCTCTGTGGTATAAAAAGAGTGAATGGTTCATCATTGATAAATCCCAAAAAAGTATGCTGCATGAGGGAAACCCAGGGGGTAAAAAGAGTAAATATTTTATGATTCTGATCATATGAAGTTTTAGAAAATGCAAACTCATTGTGAAGGAAAGTAAATCAGTGGTTGTCTATAGAGTTGGGGGGGAAGGGAGAAGGATTATGAAGAGCATGATGTAAATTTAGGGGTGGTTTTCTCTTTTGAAATATCAGGAAAATGAAAGTAAAGGCATTTTGTTATGCAAAATGCATAACAAAGGCATTTGTTATGAGTTATAAACTCATAACAGAACAGGTTGAGGGGTGGTATGTGGGGACATTGCACACAGGAGCCAATTTGTCCAGCAGATCTTTGAAGAGACTGTGGGCTCTCATTTGACTGACAAAGGCTGGAAGAGATAAGTGAGCTGGGAATGAGGGGATTAATTAATTAAAAGTTTCTGTGTAGGACAGTCAGCCCTGCCCCCACTTGGTTTCAGGACAAAATAATCTGCCTATTTTTAAGAAATAGAATAACCTGGGGAGAAATAGGGCCCTTAGAGTGTGAGGTTGGATGACCTTATTGGTCAGTTTGGAGGTTCTTGAGTCCTGTGTATTAGCTGCCTCTGATTAAGCACCCTTAAAGAAAAGCCTGTCAGTTGACACATTCTGTCTGTGTACACAGAATTAGGATTTGCTTTCCTGACCACCCCCCTTTTTAAATTTAATATTCATATAAAATTAACCATTTTATATTTCATTTCATTTTATCTTATGTTATTTTATTTTAATTTTAAGAAAACATGAGTGGGGGAGGGGCAGAGAGGGGGACAGAGAGAATCCCAAGCAGGTTCCGCACTAACAGAGTGGGGCTTGAACTCACAAACTCAGATGTGATCTGAGCTGAAATCAAGAGTCAGATGCTTAACTGAACCACCCAGGTACCCCTAAAATTAACCATTCAAATTCAAATTCAGTGACTTTTAGTACATTCACAGTGTGCAACCATAATCTCTACTTCTGAAACATTTTCCTTACCCAGAAGGAAACTTGGTATCCATTAAGTAGTTATTTTCTGCTCCCCCAGCCCTCAGCAACCACTAATCTGCTTTTTGTTTCTGTGGATTGACCTATTCTGTATGTGTCATATAAATGGGATCATGCAATATGTGACCTTTTGTGTCTGGTTGCTTTCACTTAGCATGATGTTTTAGAGGTTCATCCAAGTTGTAGCATGTATCACGACTTCATTCCTTTTTCTGGCAACCTTTCATTTTTCACCGTGAATAGCTAACCAAGGATCACCAGACATTTGAGGAAAACATGCAAAATAGAAGAGAAACAGGAAAATTGACCTTAGGTGAAGCAGACCACTAGATGATTTTGCTTGTTTATAAAAGTGCACTATTTAGTATTCTCCAGGATATTCAGGAAGATGTGGCATCCATGAAACAATCAGAGATGCCATCTGGAAGAAACTGTCGAAATAAAAAAGCTTGTGGAGATGAATTATGGGTTTGCCAAGTTAAAATATATTCCATAGATCAGAAGATAAAATCAAGAGAAAAATCTCAATATAAAGCCAAAATACAGGCAAAAATTGTATGCAGAAAAAAAGAGACATGGAGGATCAATCCAGAGATCTATCATCTATCAGAATTTCTGGGAAATGAGGACAAAAAATTAAAAGAAGGGATATTTCAAAGTATAAGAAGAAAATATCCAGAATCTACAGAGAGGAGCCTACTGAAAGGGTCTACCCTTTGCCCAGAAGGATAAAGGCCCACCTGCTACAATTGTCACTATGAAGTTTCAGAAAAGAATAGATAGAAAACCTGAAAGTTTCCATGAAGATACACTGGGTCTTCTGAAAAAAATGGGAATTAGATATGTCATCAACAACAGTGACAACCAGAAGACAGTGGAACAGCAGTCTTCCTTCCAAGTCCTGAGGGAAAATCGTTTTGAAAATCGTTCTGTCATTGCAAAATAAGCTTGTTTTCAGAAGTGCGAGGACTCCCAAAATTTCCTTTCCTTGTACCTTTTCTGAAGCGGTTACTTGCAGATGAAAATCAAAAAGAGGAAAGTAAAGAATTCAAGAAATGGTTGAACTAATAACCTAGTTGTCCAATGAAAATTTTCATGTTACTTATACAACAACCCTGGAAAGCAGTCAGCCCAAATTTGAACAGTTTTGGTGGGATCCAAGAAAAATTTATTCGAGAATAGGAATGGGTAGATTTCAAGCAATAGATAAAATGAAAAAGCTGGAAGATAGTTGGAATATGGTAAAGAGACCATAGGGCTCTTTACAAGGGACAAGGGAACTAGAATCCCTATGCAAAGCAGAAAAACTACATGCAAAAAATTATAAGCCAAATATAAAGCAAACACATATATGGCACAAGTATAAGTAAATGGTGGTGATTGAATAAAGATAATGTGTTTGTGCCTAATGTATGGATATCCTTCTTTGGCCCAAGGACAGTGACATTGGAAGCACAAACAAGAAAATGCAATTCGGGTCCTGTAAACAATATTTTAAAGTTAACAAAGGTAACTGATAGAACTGATAGTAATATAAATATAAAAAGGTTGGGGTTTGGAAGGGGAAGGTAGGGAGTGGTATAAGTAAACTAAATCTGCTAGAGAATTGTGGGCACACTTAGCGAGGTTGGTGACAACCAGAAGAAATGGTAGAGGTTTCTCCTGTATTGGAAGACTGGGAGGCTGGGGAGGGATGGGGTGGTGGGTATTGATCCTTTTCATCAAAGTGCTCTTTATGAACCATTTGATTTATTTTGTTCATTGTTCATTGGTGATTGGGGTAGGTTAAGAATTTGTTGATTCCCAATAAACAAGTGTTTTCTGAGTGTCTTCTGTTGTTTTAACTTTTAGACAGATGCTGAAAGATGGGGAAAAAATAGTTTGACCTCCACCATAAAATAATTTTAAGATCTCTTTGCCTTTAGTTTCTGCCACCTCTTTTTTTAAAGTGGTGAGAGAGGAGATATAAATAAATCCTTTTCTACTTTTGTTTCATATTTTCTGGTATATCCACTAAAAGTTCCACTTTGATTATCTTGGTCTTTTGAAAAACTTAAAGTAGCTTCTCCAGACTCCAATCTGAACTCCTTCCTGTTGCCCCTCTCCCTAACCCATATGTTTGATTTTTGCCTCCTCAAACCTCCTGTGAGCCTCTCTGCCTTTCAGAACCCTCTGCAACTCTCAGAAGACCTCTTACATTTTGTTTGTTTGTTTGTTTTTAACCTTCCTCAGAGGAGCTATATTTGGCCTTTCCCTGCCTCTTTCAAGCCCATGAAGGCTTGAAAGCTCTTGGTGCCTCTCTGGCTTCTGGAGGAGAATGTGGGTATGAGGTGACAGAAGGAAGCTTTAGCATGTAGGACCTAGTACTGGCACTGCTATTGTTCCAGGTGCTTGGGTATGGCAGAGAAGGAAATTGTTATAAATCTCTGCCCTCAAGGAGCTTCCTTTCTGGCAGAGTTGTTCTTTCTTCCTTTCTTCTTTCCTTTTTTTCTTTCTAGGGAGAGCATGTATGGCTGCAAGCATGGGGGAGGAGCAGAGAGAGAATCTTAAGCAGGCTTCGTACACTGCATGGAGCCTGACATGGCAGGTCCCACAACCCTGGGATCATGACCTGAGCCGAATTCAAGAGTCAGACACTTAACAGACTGAGCCACCCAGGCACCCCTTGATGGAGTTTTATATAAACAGAAGGGTTATAAAAATAGCATTATATGTTTTGAGCATAGCTAAGGCCAGCAATCTGTAGCTCTGTCTTTGAAATATGCTCTTGGACTTTGTGGCTTTGTCAGTAAGATATGCTAGCCTCTGAGATATCCTGTAGAGAAGCGGGGGGATCTGAATGGTACTGCCCAGATAGTATTTGGTATTACCTCTTACTTGCCTCCTCACAGTAGCAGTAGCTACAAGAGGAAGAGCATTATTTGAAATCATTTTTGGATGAGATGGGCTTTGGCTGCAGAAACATGGTAAAAGATTTGGATTTTAATCCTACTATGTGCAATTCGTTGGATGTCAGCTCCCGTCTGCCTTTTTTTTTTTTTTTTTTTTTTTTTTGGCTTTGGTTACTGGATACGACCTTGGTTTGTAAAAACGGTGATCATCCTGCTTATAACACAGAATTCTAGTAGGGGCTCAACCAGCCTTTTGTACTAAGTACTTCCCAGAGGTTTTCTATTAAAATGCACACCCTAAAAGATAGTCTGGCTGGGTTTACTCCATGATAATGTAGCTGGTGGGGGATAGATGAGGTACAGATAGAGTGGACCTGGCCATGAGTTGATGTTGGAGCTGGGTGATGGATGCATGGGTCTCATCATATTCTTCACTTTGTAGATGCTTGAAATTTTTCATAATAAAAAAGTATCCTTATGGTCAAGGATGATGACTTTCATATTTTTGCTTTATTGTGTTTTGTGTAAATAACTTTATTTGGGGAGGTTGTTGGGTTTTTTGGTATTTTAATGATCAGAGACAGCACTGAGTTAAGATTAGACTGGAGAGAAATCTTCACATTTAATCAGATTTTTAAAGCATGAATAATGTGGGTGCCTCAGTTACAAGTGTGCCCTCCCTCCGTGGAGACCTGTAAAGAAAAAGTGAAAGGAAGCCAAGTTATGATCAGGTGCCAGAGAGCTGACCTTCTAGAAGCTGAGAATATGTAGATGTGAAGTCTGGGAGAATGAAGGCCCACCCACTTAAATTTGATTGTAGGGGTGAGCCTCGCCTAAGGTAGCTGGGACCCCACTGCCACCACCACTGCTGCTGATTTTGTCCCATTCTAGTAGGCCGATGTTCACCTACTCCTTTGTCTCTGTGCTTTAACCTTGTTTCTTCCTCTTACTCCTTTAGTACCTTCTCGCCTCACCCCCCACCCTCCAAGACCTGAATTCATCCATCTTGATCTCCTTAGGCTAGCTTTCCTTTATCATGTCCCTTTCTATCCTGGCCCAGAAGCTCACCCACAATTCACTCCTTTCCTTCATCTCTGCTGTTTAGTGAATGACCACTAGTGTTTGTTAACAAATGTGATTGGACTACGAAGTGGCTTAACACAGGCTGAGGCATGGAGACCCATTCGTGTAGCCTTAAAAAATTTCAGGCAGTTGGCAAGTAAGAATTCTAAATAAAAATTGAAACTACCACCTGTATTTTTTCAGGCCGTTGATGCTCACTGCCATCAGCTGCATCCTCCCTATGGCACTGGTAAGTGTGGGAAGGGATGGTGACAGTTTTGGTGGGCTGCTGGATTTCTTTTTTCTGGGGGAAAAAAATCTGTTTGCGAGCTGTGTTATTAACTCGTCCCTGAGGGCTGGACAGCTTGAATCAACTGTAGGAGACTAAAAAGAGGAAGAAGCAACTGACCATGTTCGTGGGTTTCCTTGGAGAACTGTTGTCAAGAGCAGAGGCTATTCACTACGTGCCTTGATCCTTATATAAAATTAACATATCTTCTGCATTATTTTTGAATAATAAACATATACGATCCAAGTGCTCTGGGATGTCAAGTAGTAACTGTTAAATTTCCTGAAAGTCTTAAAACATTTTCCCCAAAGATGGATGTTGGCTGTGTTAGAAAGGGTCTAGAATGTTGTATGTACTTACCATTTCCTTCAGTAGCTCTGGTATTTTAAGTTCTTTGTGGTCAGGAGATTAAGAAGAGGTAGGCTCAGGGCCCTGTGATATAAAAAATCATTTTGCCACAGTCAGCTTTCTGCGTAGGGACCTAACGGAGAAAATATACAGCAGTAAATTTGAAATACAGGGTGGAGCAGCAAGTCAGAATTGCTGAAGTATAAGCCGATAACCAAATTGCTGCTGCTGTTGCTTTATCTAAGGTCTTGAAATCCTGCTGCTGTCTCCTTGTAATGAGTGGGTTGGAGGCCACGAGATTCAGGTTTTATCAAGGTGTTCTCCACTCTAACTGACAGTTTGATGTTTACACTATTTCATTTCTCTAGTCTCTGAAGCCCTTAGAACATGGAAGAAAGTGTCTCCAGAATATCTACTGAAATGCAGAGGTTGTGGACTTGTGTACTACTGTTAACCAGTGAGGACCTCCTTGATGGCAACAAAGGCTAAAGCATTCTTGTACACTTTATTACATCTCTGTGAGAAAATCTTAGCATCATTGCCCAAATTCTGGATTTCCCACTGGTTCCCACTCCCTACCCCCCAAGTCCTCCTTATGAAGTAGGGATAGAATTGTGTAGCACACTTACTATATTGTTTATAAGAAACAGAAAGGAGAACTTGACTCCCAGCAGCTGTCTACTCCTTTAGATATCTATGCACAAGTGGTAACTACTGGACATGTTTTGAGGACCTGTATCAGGGAAATATCTTTTAAGCGTCTGTCCCAAACATAGATTATAGAAGATGACAGAAGGTTTTTGTCTGCAACCTTTGGGGTATATTGATGACCAGCAGTAAAGTCCTTTCTGGCATGCATGTAGCTAAGGGCTTTCTGGAATAAAGATATGGAAACCACTTGAGGGTTTGAGGATTGTAAATGGAATGCAAAACCAAGCAAGATTGGATTGGCAGTGCAGAGCAGTGGTTAGGGTAAATGACAACAGAGGGCAGTCCCACAGTTTTTTTCAATCTAGAAGGAAAGCTCCTTAGAGGCTCCTGACCCTAGGAACTGGTCAGGTTTGAGGATACAGGGAAAGAGGGAAAAAGGGCAGGGAAGATAGGCTGCTCTTGGCTTCTGCTCTTACCTTATCTTTAACTCTGTAAAAGCCTTCTCTGGGCCACCAGAGACTCGAGGGAACCCTTCAGTCTTTATGATGAACTTTATACCACTACTTGCCCTCCCTTCCCCACCTTGATCAGTCACATCCCTTCCCCAGCTCCCAGGAAAAATAAGAGTTCTTATCTTTGGGGCTTATGTTCACACTGACCAAGGCTTTTAGACATGACTGTGATAACCCAAAGACAGGCTTGAGAGTTGTGCTTTGTGGAACAGCAACATTTAAGGAGCCAAAAGACTAGGAGCAGAGCATCTAGTGGAACACTAAGAAAGCTTGGTCTGGGAGGTCGAGAGAGAGCCAGAGAGCATTATAAAGTTAACTAGCATTATAGACCTGTATGGAAGTTGTATCTATTTATGCTGAAATTCACATTGTATGATCAGTTAACCTTTAGTCAAAACTATGTTAAAACTCTGAAGGAGGATTTTTCGAAAGGTCAGAGTGACTAATGCAGTAGCTTAAAGGTCAGCCTTTTGTTTATTGTAACATTTGTTTATGCAAGTTATTGCCATTATGTTAAATAAATTTGGCAAACTTTTCCGTCCTGACTTCTATTATGAAAAATTAAAACATACAAAGAAGTTTAAGGAATTATATAGTGGACATCCATATACCTGTGATCAAGATTATACAGTTGCTAACCTTTTGCTACGCTTGCTTTGTTATATATCTAGCCATTGACCAATTTTATTTTTATACAGCTTTATTGAAGGATTATTTACATTCCATTAAATTCACCCATTGTAAAGTGTACCATTAGAAGAATTTTAGTAAATTTATACAACTATGTAACCATCACCACAATCTGAGTTATAGAATATTTTCATCATCTGGAAAGTTCCCATGTGTTGGTTAGTAGTCAGTCCCTGCTCACAGCCCCAGGCAACTAGTGATCATCTTTCTGTATGTATGGTTTTACTTTTTTTTTTTAGAAATTTCATATCAAAGGAATTATACAATATGTAGTCTTTTGTGTCCAGCTTCTTTCACTGAGCATAATGTTTTTGAGGTTCACCCATGTCATATTACATGTCAGTAGTGCTTTCCTTTTTATTGCTGAATTTTCTGTTGTATGGATATATTACATTTTTTTTTATCCATTCATTCATCAGTTGTGGACATTGGGTTGTTTCCAGTTTGAAGCTATTCTGAAATATGCTGCCATGACCATTCATGTCCAGGGCTTTAAATGGACATATGCTTTCATTTTTCTCGGATAGATATCTGGGAGTGGGATTGTTAGGTTGTAATATGTGTGTTTAACGTTTTAAGAAACTGCCAAACTGTTTTCTGAGGTGACTGCTATTTTACATTGCTGCCAGCATTCTGTAGGGGTTCCAGTTTCTCCACATTCTTGCTAGCTCTTGGTATTGACAGTCATTTGGATTATATTCATTCTAGTGAGTGTGAAGTGGTATCTTGTGGTTTTAATTTGCATTTCCCTTATGACTAATGATATTGAAGATCTTTTCTTTTGCTTATTTACTGTTCATACATTTTTGGGGTGAAGTGTTCAAATCTTTCATCCATTTTTAAAAATTAGGTTGTCTTTCTTGAGTTGCATGTGTTCTTTATAGATTCTGAATTAAATCCTTTATCAGATACATGATTTGTAATTATTTTCCCTCTGTGGCTTATCTCTTCCATTTTCTTAATGTCTTTGAAGAGTAAAAGTTTAATTCTGATGAAGTTCAGTTTATCAGTGTGCTTTCATTGTCTTATGTAAGAAATCTTTGCCTAAGCCAAGGTTGCAAAGATTTTCTTGTAGAAGTTTTTTAGTTTTTAGTTTTACATTTAAATCTGTGAACTATTTTGAGTTAATTTTTGTGTGATATGAAGTGTCCACGTTCTGTTTTGTTTTTGCACAATGTTCAGTTATTCCAGAACCATCTGTTGAATGTTTCCTCTCTTGAATTCCTTAGCACCTTTGTTTAAAATTAACCATAAATGTCTGAGTTTACTTCTGAATTTTATTCTGTTGCATTGATCTTTATGTCTGTTTTTAAGCCTGTATGTACCCTCCTGCCTTGATTACTATAGCTTTATAGTAAGTGTTAGAGTCAGATGGCATAAGTCCTCCAACTTTGCTCTTCTCTTTCAAGATTGCTTTGGATATTCTGGGTCATTTCCATGTCCATGGATTTTAGGATCAACTGTTAATGTGTGCCTCTTGCCCCCCACCCCCGAAAAAACCCTGCTTTGATTTTGATTAATTTTGATTGTCTTCAGTCTGTAGCTATGTTGTTCAGTATGGTGGCTATGAACACATGTAGCTATTGAGATTTGAAATGTGGCCATTTTGAATTGGTATATGCTATGATTCTAAAATACAAGTGTACTTTTCGGGCACCTGTGTGGCTCGGTTGAGCGTCTGACATCGGCTCAGGTCATAATCTCGCGGTTTGTAAATTCGAACCCCATATCGAGTTCATCGCTCTCAGTGCAGAGTCCACTTCAGATCCTCTGTCCCCCTCTCTCTCTCTGCCCCTCCCCGGCTCATGCTTTCTAAAAAATGAATAAATAAATAAAACATTTAAAAATAAAATAAAAGTGTACTTTGAAGATTCATATGAAAAAAAGGATGTAAGGGGCACCTGGGTGGCTCAGTTGGTTGGGTGGCCGACTCTTGATTTCAGCTCAAGTCTTAATCTAATGGTTCATGAGATCAAGCCCCATATTAGACTCCGTGCTGACAACACGGAGCCTGATTGGGATTCTGTCTCTGTCTTTCTCTGCCCCCCTCCCCCCACGTGCATGCTCACACGCTAGCTCTCTCTCAAAATAAATAAACTTAAAGAAAAAAGATGTAAAATAAAATAGTTCTTGAATAATTTTTTGTGGATTACCTGTTGAAATAATATTTCAGATATATTGGTCTAAATATATTACTAAAATACATTTCACCTGTTTAAAATTTTAGTTTTCATTTGTTTGCTGCTGTATAGAAATACATTTGATTTTTGTATATTGACTTTGTGTTTTGTTATCTCATAATCCATTTATTCTAGTAGTAGTTTTTGCATATTAGGATATTCGGAGTAAACAATCAATTTTATCTAAAAATAGAGACAGATTTGCTTCTTTTTCCAATCTTTATTTAATGTCTTTTTTTTCTTTTCTCTTTGCCTTATTGCCCTGGCTAGGGCCTCCAGTATAATGTTAAATGGTCAGGATGGTCATCTGTGCCATTTTCTTGATCTTAGCATTCAGTATAATGTTTTTCATAGGTGCCCTATATCAGATTCAGGCAGTTTACTTTTTCTCCCTCACCTCTCAGGTAATTCACTTTTTGTCCTGATTTGCTGCAAATTTATATCTTGAATGAATTTTGTCAAATGGGTTTTCTGTGTCTGAAATGATCATTTTTTTCCACCTTTATTTTGTTAATTCAATGAATTACAATAGTTTTCACATGTTAAATCAGCTTTCCATTCCTGGGATAAGCCTCACTTCATTATCATATATTGTCCTTTTTCTATATTGCTGGATTTAATTTGCTAAAATATTTGGATTGATTTTTGTGTTTATGTTCATAAGGGATACTGGTCTGTAATTTTCTTTCTGTTATATTTTTGTCAGATTTTTATATCAGGGTTATTATGTTAGCTTCATAAAATAAATTGGAAGAAGTGTAACTTCCTTGAGTTTCTAAAAGTAAGATTGGTGTTGATAGAATTCAACAGTAAAAACTTATCGGCATGGGAATTTTGTGAGAAAATTTTTGATCATAAAGTCAATGTTTGTAGTAGATATAAGAGCTATTCTGTTTATCTTCTCTACTTTGTGTCAGTTTTGCTAAGTATTTTTCAAGAATCTTGTCAATTTCACCTAAGATTTAAATTTATTATCCCTTTTTCACCCGTTATTGGTCATTTGTATTCTCTTTTTCTTAATCTAGCTAAAGTTTTTATCAATTTTATTGATCTATTTTTTTAAGTTTATTTATTTTGAGAGAAAGAGTATGCAAGTGAGGGGGGGGGGGTGGGGGGAGGAATCCCAAGCAGGCTCTGCCCTGTCAGAGTGAGGCTTGGACTCATGAGCTGTGAGATCATGACCTGAGCTGAAATCAAGAATTGGGTGTTTAACTCATTGAGCCACCCAGGCACCCCTTGTTGATTTTTTTGAAGAATCAACTAATGGGGTTTGTTAATTTTCTTTTTTTTTTTTTTTTAAGTTTTTTAATATTTATTTTGAGAGAGTGAGAGCAAGGGGGGGGCAGAGAGAGGGAGAGAGAAAGAGGAAATCCCAAGCAGCCTCCACACTGGCAACACAGAGCTTGGCACAGGGCTTGATTGAACTCAAAAACTGTGAGATCATGACCTGAGCTGAAATCAAGAGTCAGGCGCGTAACTGACTGAGCCACCCAGGCACTCCTGTTAATTTTCAATATTATTTGGTTTGGATTTCATTTATTTCTTGTTTTTTTTTTCTTTATTATTTTTTTCTTTTCACTTGCTTTAAGTTTTATCATCTTTTTCTAGTTTCTCAAGGGGGACTTAAGGATTTTTTTTCCTAGTATAAACATTTACAGTTGTAAATTTCTCCCTGGCATCATGTTAGCTGCATCTCACCAAATTCTGTGGTATTTTCATTATTCAGTTCAAGACATTTTCATTTTCTTTCTTTCTTTCTTTCTTTCTTTCTTTCTTTCTTTTCTTTTTTTTTTTTTTTTAGTGTTTGTTTATTTTTGAGAGAGAGAGGAGCACACACAAGCGGGAGAGGGGCAGAGATAGAGGGAGACACAGAATCTGAAGCAGGCTCCAAGATGGGAGCTGTCAGCGCCTAGCATGACACAGGGCTTCAACCCACAAACTGTAAGATCATGACCTGAGCTGAAGTTGGACACTTAACTGACTGAGCCACCCAGGCGCCCCTCAAAACATTTTCTAATTTCTCTTGTGATTTATTTTTTTTCTTTCTTTAAAAAAAAAATTTTTTTTTTAATATGTATTTCTTTTTGAGACAGAGAGAGACAGAGCATGTGCAGGGGAGGGGCAGAGAGAGAGGGAGACACAGAATCCGAAGCTGGCTCCGGCCTCTGAGCTGTCAGCACAGAGCCCGACGCGGGGCTCAAACTCGTCAATCACGAGATCGTGACCTGAGCAGAAGTCGATGCTCAACCTACTGAGCCACCCAGGCGCCCCTCTCTTGTGATTTCTTATTTGACACACCAGTTCTGCTCAGAAGTATATTCTTTAATTTCCAAATATTTGCTACAGAAAAGGGCATTCTTGGCAGAGAACAGTTAGCAAAGTGCATGGGGATGCTAGAATCACTTGGTCTGTTGCTGGACTCCACCAGGGCACAATGGTTCTGATGACTTCCACTAAAGGCTTCAGGTTTGTCTTGTCAGTACTGGAAAGCAGTGATGGGTTTTAAGCAGTGTGGGAACTGATCTTGGCAAGATGTAACAGCTCTGTAAGAGCTGTCTTAATACTTTTCAGTCAGGGTTTCAGGAAGGTAATCCTAAAGGTTATGGAGTGGAGGGGTCCAGACAATAGTACTAATAGGTTTCTAATTTCTTGATCAAAACAGTGTAGCAAGGGTTCATCTTGATTCTGCTGGAAGATTCTGTTCTCCACGATTGAAAATAATAGAGAAGAATGGAAGACTCCCCAGTTGTGAAGTATTGACTCTGATAGATTCTGAATAACTCTTTGATCATTAGACAGTAATGGCATGAAAACTCAGGGAGTTCTTTCCTGTGAGAGTTTAGCTGTTTGTACTCTTTAATGTTTTAATATCCTCCCCAAAGTTTGTCCTGGCCCTTTTGTGGAAAATGGCTTAAATAGTGCCCCTGCCCCCAACACACATCCTTTTCTGCCCCCAAATCACCTATGGTTGCTTCCTCTGAGATACTGCTGGGGTGTGTGTGCAGTCAGTTCTCTCTTGTGACCCCAAATCAGGGATGAGGTAGCCTCACTGCTGAGACTCCTTTTTTTAGCATAAATTCTTCTAGGTCCTCTTCCTCTACCCTTGTGCTGTTTTTGCCAGAGAGCCTTTTGGAACCTGACTTCCCTATAGATTCCCTGGTGTCCATTATAGGGCAAGGTGCAGTCACACTGCATTTTGCTTAAATTGTCTCTGGGTGTCTTCAGGTTTATATTGGATTATTGAGGGAAAGAATCCCTGATTTTCTATGATACACTGTGGACACAATATGGGCCATTTTCACACCCCCATCTGTGACTTAGGGATCACAGTAGCACTTCCTGCAGAAGGCTAGTGGGGGGTGCATACAGCTGACATGTGTGTGCCTACTATCTTGTATATATTGATGTATTCTTGGCTGTTGGCACTGAAAGAATAGATTCCTATCACTCCACTGTCAGTTCCATAAAGTGCTAGATGTATCTTCTCTTCACATAATCTGTTCTCACCAAAACTCAAATCTGCTGGGATATTCTGAGTTGGTCATTAGTGGATTTGCAGTCATTAATAAAATTTCTGTTTCAGCAGAGGGCCAGATTTTCCATAGGTGGGCTGTACCTGGTGTGCTAATTCTGAGGTTTTTTGTTGTTGCTGTTAGTGCTATTCAAATCAAGGGATCAGACGAGGTAGAGTGTTAACATTCTGTTTCTTAAGGAAGGTTGAAGGATTCCATCTTGAAAATCCACAGATTACAGACATGATATCATTTAATAATTGGTGTCATTGAGTGGTCCCCCTGTGTCCAGTAAAAGTTCAGGATTCTGTGGATGAGAGGCAGCCTGACCCCTGTCTCAGCTTAAAGGCTTCATCTAAGCCATCAATGGTGAGAAACGGGAGGTGGCTGTTAGACATGGCCGGGACTTCTCTGGGTTTCCCAGATGGTTTCATACCACAGCATGGCAAGACATTTAGAAGTCAGGACAGACGATGGTGTAGGTCTGACTGGGCTCCATTAGGTAAGAGATGATAGAAAAGGCTGTGAGGAGGTCATCAAAAACAGTATCACAGTCAGGTTTTTAAGAAAGTTTGTAGCCAGGAGCTACATTCAAAACCATTATTTAAGTTTAAACTGTATGTTTTGTCTCTGTTTTCATTTTGTGATAGTGGTTTGCTGTGGATAAATAGTTTTGTTATGGCTACAGTGAGGAGAAATGTCAGTTATAATTCAGGAATCCTAGACCTAAAGTCTCCATGGTCCTCAACAAGAAAATACTACAGCAACATGCCTGAGTCTGATGCCTCTTCCCGTGCATGGAAGAGAAGTGGGGACCCCCATCCTTAGTGAAGTCTGCTGTCTTGAGACCTGGGTTTTCTCCAGATGTTCCTGGGCTGCAAGACAGAAAGGCATTCACTCAGTGCACAACCTTTGATACTGATTATGCACTGGGATATGCCCTCGCTTAGTAAGTTGCATCTGTCTCCTTTTAGGAGTAACTTGAGCTCTAGGAGCAGGGGTTGCAAGTTGGTCACTGTGTCTCCCCTCTCTGCAGTTCTTATCTGTGGACCAAGCATGTACTACCTTATGGTTCCTTGGTAGCTCCAGTTTAAAGACTCAGTCCAGTGAACAGAGTACTAAGGTTCTGTGTGTTCTCTTAGCTCCCTGGCCTCAAGTGTGCTTCTCGTTTCTCCTTGATTTAGTGGCACCCTCCTGCTCTGCAGTGCTCTCTCTGGGAAGCCTCATCTAGACCTCCAAACACAACCCCATCTTCTGTGGCCCTACCCTACTCTTGACAACCTCAGGCTGTTCCTTTTTGTAACTAGTCTGCTTCCCCTATTAACAGGATATTGTGGCTATAACATGTACATGCTATCTTACTACTGGCTTATTTAGCCTAATATTAAAATATGAACATCTTCCTATGTCAAACTTATTTCTGTAACATCCTTTTCAATGACTGCATAGTTCATTGCATGGATATGTCATATATTATTTACCTAGTTCCTTTTTATTAGACATTTAGGTTATTTTTAATTTTTTACTCTTGTAAAACACTGTGGTACACCTGTCCTCTATGATCTCTTCAGAAAAATTTACAGAAGTAGAATTGCTAGCTAGCTCAAAGAACCTTCTGAGACTCTTTGACAGCCATAACCAGTGTGCTTTAAAAACCTTTTTTTTTTTTTAATTTTTTTGTTTATTTTGAAGGAGAGACAGAGTCTGAGCAGGGGAGGGGCAGAGAGAGAGATACAGAATCCAAACAAGGCTCCAGGCTCTGAGCTGTCAGCACAGAGCCCGATGTGGGGCTCAAACTCATGAACTGCGAGATCATGACCTAAGTCGAAGGCAGACGCTTAACCAATGAGCCACCTAGGCACCCTTTTTTTTAAATTATTATTTTTTCAATGTTTGTTTATTTTTGGGAAATAACAAGTGTGCTTTAAAAGGTAGGGGCCACAAAGACTGCCCATAGACTTTTTTCCCCCCAGTTTATTATTTTGAGAGAGAGAAAGAGAGAGAGAGAGAGAGCGCGTGCTCACATGCAGGAGGAGCAGAGAGAGGTAGAGAGAGAGAATCCCAAGCAGAATCTGCACTTGTAAGCACAGAGCTTGATGTGGGGCTCAATCTCATGAACAGTGAGATCATGACCTGAGCTGAAATCAAGAGCCAGACACTTAACTGACTGAGCCACCCAGGTGCCCCAAGGCTTTTAAATCTTCCTGCAATCAGGGCTCATTGGTTGGCAGGAATTTGGAGATTTTATACAGGTGTGTGTTGTTTTGCTGGAATTATACAAGAAGTCCAAGCCTAGAGATTTTCTGCAAGTAATGGGCCTAACTAGAGGTGCACTTCCCATGTGTGGCCTCCTACAGCAGCTTGAGGGAACATAGACCACTTTAGAGAACACAGCTTTTTTGCTTAAATTGAACACTGGATTGTTAACTGTAGACAGGGAGGTTTTGCTTAAGATTCAATTCAGATTGATTTCTTGGAAGGGTCATTAATGAAAACAAAGAAAAGTTAAAGAGATCTGGGAAATCACTAAGATCATAAGAGTTTGAACTTAAAAGATGAAGCAGAGAACCAAGAGGAAGAATTTGGAAGTCAAGCCTGGGCCTGCTGTAGACATGAATGTGTATGCACTTCTCAAAATGTGGAGCTCTGTGAAAGAAACTACAGTTGTAATTTGATTTTTTTTTTCTTTCTTCTTTTTAGGTATCTCATTCAGTTGCTAAACTTATATTAGTTAATTTCCACTGGCAAGTTGCAGAGATACTGGACAGGTAAGGTGTTTGGAGGAAGAGACATGGCATTGCCCATAGCTTCTTTCTCTGCCCACCCACCCAGTGGTGATTATGTTTTGGAGTATATCCTTGCAATGTGCATATTATGTATTTAAAACACTGGATCATATTGTATATCCTTTTTTCCTCTCTGTATATGGTGAATATTTTTCCATGTTTGCATTATATTTTTTTCTACCTCAGTTTTATTGCTGGCTTAGTATTTTATCACATAGATGTTCCATGCTTTTTCCTAACTCCTGTTGTAGACAGTGAAGTTAGTTCAGTTTTTTTATGCCTTTTTAAATTTGTAATCAGTGCCCTTCTAGATAACACTTGCCAACATCTCCATTTGTTTCTTTTGGATATATCAAGTGAGGAATGCAACATACTTTTGAATATTACCTTCAGAAAAGATAGGCCAGCTTACCATCAGAACCAGAGCTCTTGGCTCTGATCTTCAAGTCTTGAGGTATCCTGGAAGTTCTCAGGAGGAGGGGTTTCTCCTCCTCCTGCACCCTCTGGGACGAGTCCCTGTGTCCCACCTTCATAGGCATGTGCTTCTTTCTAGCTTAGGGTTTCTTATCCTCAGCACGCCTGCCATTTTGGGATAGATAACTCTTTGTCATGGGGACACTGTTCTGTGAGTTGTAGGAGGTTTGGCAGAATACACTTGAAAAGACAAAATAACAATAAAAAATGTACAAGGGGCACCTAGGTGGCTCAGTTGGTTAAGTGTCCAACTCTTGGTTTTGGCTTAGGTCAGGATCTCACAGTTCTTGAGCTTGAACCTGAGCCCCACATTCAGCCCCACTGAGCCTATCAGTGCAGAGCCTGCTTGGGATTCTCTGTCTCCCCCCTGCCTCTCTCTCTGTGTCCCTCCCCCTCCCCCCAAAAAATAATAAACTTTAAAAAAATGGGCAAAATACCAAACAAGCATTTCACAGAAAAGAAAGCTCAAATGACCATTAACATGAAAAGATACTCAACCTTCATAATAATCTGGCACACTGAAATTAGCACCCCCGGTCCGTGAAATCAAAAAGATCAGCAGATATTGCCAAATAACCCCTAGAGAACAAAACTGCCACTGGTGAGAATCACTGGTTGCCACTCCTGCCCTTTCACACCACAGTGAGTCTTTTTTTGAATGGTGTGATCCATGTATCTTCAGAGGAAGGAAGGTCATACCTTTCCTTTTCCAGGCTAAACATAACTGGGATGGCTGTACCCACTGGAGCAGCTTAGCTCACTCAGGAAGGAGCAAGTGTGCTCCTGATCCCACCCACTGCATTCTCACTCTCACTCTCTATCCTTAAGAGCCGAATACATTTAGATAGACTTGTGTGTGAACTTCCATTGTCTGCAGTGCTGTTTCTACTACTCGTAATTCTGGAACCATGTAGGTTCCAGCAGTGGGGTACCTCTCACTGCCCAGACTCTGTAGCCTAACTTGGGAAAGGACAAGATGGCTGCAGATATTAAGATTACTAGCGTGAGAAGTAGGAATAAAAGCAGTGGAAGGGAGGCATTCTAAGTGAAATAAGGAAGTCACACTTACATGAGACATTGTTCCCTGCTCAGATTCCTGATTTTTGGGTAATGCATTTTCCTGGGTTTTGTGTGGCACTTTCATTGCCACAGGATAATTGTTTTTATTTTTACTTTTTAAAATTTATTTATCTTGAGAGAGAGTGTGGGTGAGTGAGGGAGGGGCAGAAAGGGAAAGAGAGAATTCCAAGCAGGGATTCTCTTATGTTATGATGATAGCACAGAACCTGACACGGAGCTTGATCCCACAACCATGAGATCATGACCTGAGCCAAAATCAAGAATCGGACACTTGACTAAGCCACCCAGGCACCTGTTTTTATTTTTATTTTTTTAACATTTATTTTAGAGAGAGTGAAAACAAGTTGGGGAGGGTCAGACAGAGAGGGAGACAGAGGATCTAAAGTGGGCTCTGCCTTGACAGCAGAGAGCCCAGTATAGGGCTCGAACTCATGAGCCATGAGATCACGACCCAAGCCAAAGTTTGATGCTTAACTGACTGAGCCACCTAGGCGCCCCTTTTTTTAAAAATTTTTTATTTATTTGTATTTTTATTTTTTTATGTTTATTTTTGAGAGAGAGAGCACGAACAGGGGAGGGGTAGAGAGAGGGACACAGAATCTGACGCAGACTCCAGGCTCTGAGCTGTCAGCACAGAGCCTGATGCGGGGGCTCGAACTCAGGAATGGTGGGATCATGACCAAAGTCAAATGCTT
Source organism: Puma concolor (assembly GCF_028749965.1). Lineage (NCBI taxonomy): Eukaryota > Metazoa > Chordata > Mammalia > Carnivora > Felidae > Puma > Puma concolor. Next base: position 153,663,777 of record NC_141668.1, on the reverse strand, counting down.
GACCGACTGAGCCTCCCAGGTGCCCCTGTTTTTATTTTTAAATGTATATATTTCATACCTCATTCCAGAAAAGAATTAAATTTTGATTATGAAATATTAATTTTTCAAAAATGTATGTGCACACGTGATAATGTATAGGTTTTAAAGAATGATTAAGCAAACACATTTAAGTGTCCATTCAAATAAGAAGTGGACATTTTATTCTGAAGCTTCTGGTGGCAGTTCCTGCTTAGCCACACCCCCTTCCTTCTCCGAAGCAACCAGTATCATGAATTCAGTATTGATCATTTTCTTATTTATTCTTTTATTTATTTATTTATTTATTTTTAATGTTCATTTTTGAGACAGAGCATGAACGGGGGAGGGTCAGAGAGAGAGGGAAACACAGAATCCAAAGCAGGCTCCAGGCTCTGAGCTGTCAGCACAGAGCCCGACGCGGGGCTCGAACTCACAAACCGTGAGATCATGACCTGAGCCGAAGTCGGATGCTCAACCGACTGAGCCACCCAGGCGCCCCTCTTATTTATTCTTAAATTATATATCCTTTAGTTTTGGATGTTTTTAGAACTTTACAGACATGGAATCATGCTGTCTGTATTCTTAAACTTTTTAAATTAACAAGGTTGCATCTTAAGACATCCTATCCATATTCCTGTCAACATTTGTGATTGTGAATTTTAGTTTTTTGTTGTTATAAATAAGGCAGCTCTGAAAACTCGTGTGTATGACCATTAGTGTCATATAATTTTTCTAGGGTTGAGTGTAGGAAGTGAGTTACTGGGCAATAGGGTGTGTGTTTCTTTAGCTTTGCTAAATGACAAAATGTTTCCAAAGTGATTGTACCATGTTATATGCCCACCAGTGGTACGAATGTTCCTGATACTGTCACCCTTGAAGTTTTACAATCTGGTGGGTGGGTATAAATGGCATCTAATTGTTTTTAATTTCAGTATCCCAGATTATTATGGAGGTTGAGCATCTTTTCTTGTTCATGGCCGTTTGTGCTTTTTTTTCCTATGAAATGCTTGTTCTGTCTTTGTTTTTTATTGTTATTTTGTCTTTTCAAATGGATTTGTAGGAAATTTGCTTTTATTTATTCTGAATATCAGTCTTTTGCCTGTTATGTATGTATTGAGTTACCTTCTATTTATTTATATAGCTGGGTTTTTCACTTTATGGTGTGTTCTGATGAACTGATATCTTTTTTTTTTTTTTTTTAAGTTTACTTATTTATTTTGAGAGAGAGGGGTGGGGACAGGGACAGAGAGCTGAGAGCTGAGAATCCCAAGCAGGCTTTGCACTGTCAGCTCAGAGCTCAATGTGGGGCTCAAGCTCATGAACCACCAGATCATGACCTGAGCCGAAGTCAGATGCTTAACCAACTGAGCCCCCCAGGCACCCTGAACTGACGTTCTTAAATGTAACATAATATTTCAGAGTTTTCTTTTATGCTTTTTTTTTTTTATTTTAATTAAGTTTTTATTTATTTAAGTAATCTCTACACCCAATGTGGGGCTCGAACTCATGGCCCCAAGATCAAGAGCCACATGCTTCTCCCTGATGAGCCCGCCAGGAACCCTGTATACTTTTTTCTGTGCCCCCCCCCTTTTTTTTTTTTTATGTTTGTTTATTTTTTAGAAAGAGAAAGAAAGAGCAGGGGAGAGGCCAAGAGAAGGAGAGGGAGAATCCCAGGCAGGCTCCACTCTGTCAGTGCAGAGCCTGAATTGGGGCTCGATCCCACAAACCGTGTTATGAAACCTAAGCTGGAATCAAGAGCTGGCTGCTAAACCAAGTGAGACACCCATGTGCCCTTTTTTTATTTTATTTTTTGAAGATTTTATTTCTAAGTAATCTCTACGCACAGCGCAGGGCTCGAACCCACAACCAACAAGATCAAGAGTTGCATACTTTACTGACTGAGCCAGCCAGGCACTTCTGCATTTTCTATGTCTTAAGATATCATTCCCTGTTCTGAAGACACAGAGCTGTTTGCTTATATTTCATGAAAGGGATTGAAAACAGATATGGTATTTCATAAGTATTTTTCTTATAGTTTCGTATCTTTGAAGCAGGGTTATTCTCATACGAATTGAGAACTAAAAAGTTGAAAGAGGAAAAAGTATTTATACAAAGGAAAAGGAAGCTTGGTTCTGTCAGACAGTAATTAGAGACAAAGACACTTTAGTGCAACTGCAGCACTTGTTGGTGTCTTCTGATTTTGTTACAGGTTAAAATGCTTATCTTCATTTCTGATTCCCTTTATTTCTGCTTGTATTTTGCAGATACAAGTCTAATTCTGCTCAGCTGCTTGTTGAGGCTCGAGTTCAGCCCAGTCCCTCGAAACATGTGAGTGTCTCCCACTTGAGCAAGGCTTCTCCTGACACACATGGCTCTTGCTGTGGCTTAAGGTGTTATTGAGAACCATCTTGCTTTGTTTCTGGTGCAGCATGCCAGAGATTTTTGTTCCAACATGGGCCTAAATCTTCCATTTCCATTATAGTTGGAAGAGTTTCCTCATGGATGGAGAATAAATCATTGCCAGTCCTGGGGCCCTCTCCAGCCTCACCTTGCTCTTTACACTTACACACAGCCTGCGTTCCATTCCTGCTGGGTTCTTTGGTGTTCCCAAGCTTACTGCACGCCTCTTTGACTCTTCTCATGCTATCCCCAGCTTGGAATGTTCAGACCCTGTCCCCATCTTTGTCTGTGGGAGTGGAACTCATTTGTTAAAGACCCAAATTGAGCTCTCTCTCACAAAGCCTGTCTCCCGCGATCTCTCCTCTCCAAAATCCTCTAGTTATGCCTTGAAGTCTTTGCGTGTGTGATGTACCGACTCACTCATCCTTTCAGCTCCCCTACCACACTGTGTGTGCTTTAAGGATAGGAACTATATCTTACAGTGTGCATGGCAATTTCCTATGTATTTAGGAGTTAGCAAATATTTTCAAATAAATAAGGCCATGTTGGAAACACTCTTTAGGAGGAAGAATTGGGGCTCAAATTGCCACTTAACTTCGGTAGTTCTTGGGAGAACATTTCTAGGAGCATACTAGATAAACATGAGAATACAGTCTTTTTCTTCAAATTGTTTTTTGTATTCCCAGTGAGCTAACCAAGAACCTAATGTAAACCTGTAGTGGACTTTTCCATCAATTTGTGGCTTGGGCCAGGGGTCCCCACATTGTCTTTGTCTGTCAGTTTGTGTAGCATGGCATGGATTCTGGAGTTCAAGCTTTGCGGTTATTTGCACATCCTAGAAGGTTTCTTTCCTAGTAGGAGCCTTCCTCATCCTCTAAATTAATTGTACTTGACATCTCTGCAGCATGTTAAGGATGAGTTGTGACTTAGTAAAAGCTGTAATATTTTGTGTTTTGGGCATTAATAATGGGGAAAGCACTGTCTTTGACAAGTAAACCTGCAGTGGGACTATTAGAAGCTTTACACGCTCAGCTCAGCCTCTAAGAGCCTCTGTAGTACTTGTTGAGGGATAGCTCTGTTCATCAAATGAGGCAGTTTATAAAAGAACCCAGTAGCCTCTAAAAGCAGAAGTTGAACTGAATGACCTCTAAGGACCTTGGCAATTTGGAAATCCTGAGCTTTTCAGCCTGACATTACAAACTACTGTAAGTTTTCCATTCAGCCTTCCTCTGCCTCTCTGAATCCGAGAAATTGTCCAGGGCGAACACTCAGGCACCATCTCCTTTAGGAAGTCTTCCTCATCTATGCTTTCTGTTCAGAACTCTTGGGACCCGTAGAGCCCACACATTTGTTGAGCTCTAACACTTGTTGCAGGGTCAGAATCACTTCCCAAAGACCTAGCTGTGTGAGGCACCCCTGTGGCTCCCAGACTCTAGAGGCTCCTCTTTACTCATTCTGTTCCGCCTCTCCCCAGGTTCCCACAGCCCACCCTCCTCACCACTGCGCAGTGTGTATGCAGTTTGTGCGGAAGGAAAACCTACTTTCTCTGGCCTGTCAGCACCAGTTTTGCCGTAGCTGCTGGGAGCAGCACTGCTCAGTACTTGTCAAGGACGGTGTGGGTGTAGGTGAGTTTGCCACAGAATTTGTAAAAGGCTAGCATGAAGTATTTATCTTCAACTCTGCCCCTTTAGGTACTCAGGTCAGCTGCGTGTTTTCTTCTGAGCCTGATTGAGGTTTTTATTGTCAGAACCATTGGTTTCCATTTCCAAACACAGGTTGAACAGTCGCAAGGTTTTTCTCAGTCCTGAACAAAATGAGATGATTAAGGCTATTGTTTGGGCATATATGTAAACATTAGTGTGAGTGCAAGGCTACTTTTTGGGAGAACTGTCCTTAAGCTGCCTACCCTATCTTGATAGCCCAAGTGGCAACCATAACTCAGAAACACTCAGAGATTGCTGCTATTTAGGTGACATAATTCAGATTTGGTGATTGGTTCTAGGAGTATTTGTTAGAGTATGACTTGATACTGGATCTAACTTAGCATCACATTAATGGTGTCTGCAGAATCTCATTGTGTTGGGTAGAAATCACTTGCACATAATATTAAACATCACAAAATGAAATTGTTAGCCAAGAACCATATAGGATTTTTTTTTAATGTTTATTTTTGAGAGAGCGTGCACTTGTACATGAGTGGAGGGGCAGGGGAGGAGTTGGACAGAGAGAGGAAACAGAGGATCCAAAGTGGGTTCAAACTCCCAAACCATGAGGTCATGATCTGAAGTTAGACACTTAACCAACTGAGCCACCCAGGTGCCCCTAGGATTTTTTTTTTTTTTTTTTTTAAATTAAGTTCTGTGCCCAGTCGGGGCTTTAACTCACGTCCTCGAGGTCAAGAGTGGCATGCTCTACCAACTGAGCCAGCCAGTACTGTATAGGATTTTTAAAAAAATTTTTTTTCAACGTTTTTATTTATTTTTGGGACAGAGAGAGACAGAGCATGAACGGGGGAGGGGCAGAGAGAGAGGGAGACACAGAATCGGAAACAGGCTCCAGGCTCTGAGCCATCAGCCCAGAGCCTGACGTGGGGCTCGAACTCACGGACCGTGAGATCATGACCTGGTTGAAGTCGGACGCTTAACCGACTGCGCCACCCAGGCGCCCCGTGTATAGGATTTTTTAGATGATACTGCCTTTTTAGTGGTGCTATTTATTTGTTTTTTGTTGTTTTTTTTTAAATTTTTTTTTCAACGTTTATTTATTTTTGGGACAGAGAGAGACAGAGCATGAACGGGGGAGGGACAGAGAGAGAGGGAGACACAGAATCGGAAACAGGCTCCAGGCTCTGAGCCATCAGCCCAGAGCCTGACGCGGGGCTCGAACCCACGGACCGCGAGATCATGACCTGGCTGAAGTCGGACGCTTAACCAACTGCGCCACCCAGGCGCCCCATATTTATTTGTGATTTATATGTAATTTGAGAGAAATCTTAGTTGCATCGTTGTAAATATATTAATTTTTCTCTCTTTTTTTTTTAATACATTCTGTGGCTTCAAGGGTTTCCTATATGGAATCTGAATTTGTTGGTTGAACTCAGTGGGGAAATATATTCTTGTGTCTTCTGCGACGCAGTTGTCCATTGTGTTGCCTTTGTTCAACAGGAGTCTCTTGCATGGCTCAGGACTGCCCACTGCGAACACCAGAGGACTTCGTGTTTCCATTGCTGCCCAATGAAGAATTGAGAGACAAATACAGGCGCTACCTCTTTAGGGACTATGTGGAGGTATGCCCAGCCCCTGTTGTGCCTCTGTCTTCCTGGACCTACTTCCCATCCATTCTCATCACGGTTACTTTGTAGACTAAGATGCCATTAGGTGCTGTATTTTTTTTTTTTTTAATGTTTATTTATTTTTGAGAGAGAGACAGAATATGAGTGGGGGACGGAGCAGAGAGAGAGGGAGACACAGAATCCGTAACAGGCTCCATCTCTGAGTTGTCAGCACAGAGCCTGACGCTGGGCTCAAAATCACAAACCATGAGAGATCATGACCTGAGCCGAAGTTGAACGCTTAACTGACTGAGCCATCCAGGCGTTCCTACATGCTGTAATTTGAAGAAAGAGCTGCACAGCTTTTTAAAAGTTTAGAAACCACTAGAGTGGTAGTGAAAGAACATACGCCCTGGAGTCAGACTGACAATAACGTGAATCCCACGTCTCTTACTTCCTCACTGTGTAGGCTTTGACCCATTATTTTACCTCTCTGAACCTTGATTTTCTCTGATAGAATGGTCAGGCGTGCTCACCTTCTACCCAGCTGCTTAACAAGCTGTTGTATGTCAGGGGATGAACATAAGTCATGGAGATCTCAGGAGTTGCTCTTGCATTTGGTTCCCTGTGTGATTTAGCACAGAGAAGGGGTATTGCTTCTTGTGCAGTTTAAAAACCTGTCCAGAATTCCAGCGTTTGGAGTCCATCCCCTCCATTGGGCTTCCAGTTGAGACTTGCTGCTTTCATGCAGCACAGTTTTCATCTTTGTCTTTTGTGCCTCAGCTTACTGGATTGACTCATCTCGGTCTTCTTATGCACGTGCTGTGGGATAAGCAGTGCCTTGTTCTTTGTGTTGTTTGCTGCCTTTGGTACATGCGTGAGGGTCATCGAGCCTTTCAGAGTTTTTGTTTTTAGGGAAAATTGGTGTGTGATGTAATAATTCAGTATTTGTATATGTTATAAAGTGATCACCACGGTAAGTCTAGTTAACCATCCATCACCATATAATTGACCCCCTTCACCCATTTTACCCATCCCATAACTCCCTTCCCCTTTTTGTTTTGTGTTTGTTCATTTTGTTTTTTAGATTCTGCCTATAAGTGAAATCATATGGTATTTGTCTTTCTTTGTCTTACTTCACTTAATATAATACCTTCAGATGCACAGCTGATTGGGCTGTGTTCCTTTCCAGACCTGGTCCCTGTGCACTTTCATCTCACAGACACAATTCTGTATTCCATTTTGTAATCTAGCCTTAAGTCATTCCAGTGATTTGCTATCTAGTTTTAGCTAAACGTTAGAGGTCTTCAGTATCTACCTAATGCTGTTCCTTGTGGCATCCTTTCTGAATTCCTATAGCCCTTTGATGGAAGTCATCAGCTGGAAGAACAGAAGGTGTTTGAGCTCTCAGGGAGGTCTGATTTGGAAGCAGTGACTAGGGGATGTCCTCATTGTTTCCCCTTGGTGTGTTCACAGAGTCATTACCAGCTCCAGCTGTGCCCTGGTGCAGACTGCCCCATGGTTATTCGGGTACAGGAGCCTAGAGCTCGCCGAGTACAGTGCAATCGGTGCAACGAGGTCTTCTGGTAAGAGTGAGTGTGAGTGCTGAGCATCCCTGGGCTCCTGCCTTGTCCTCCTCCAAAGCACCACTGCTGTTGCTGTGGGTGAGGGTGGGTCTGGGAAAGACAGGGTCTTAGAGCCTAAACAGCAGCTCTGCTCCAAGTGGGCTCCACTTGGGCAGTGCTCCAAGTATGTACCCAGCATCTCACGTCCCATGGGATGTTTGACAGTGCTCAGAGACAAAAAAGTGGCACAGATTCTTGGAGACTATGCTGTGGTTTATGCTGCTAAGACTCATGGCACAGAGATTGTGTCTATGTGGGGGTGTATTTGCCTACACAGATAATCCCATATCCCAAATCCCTGTATTTGAAAGCAACAATCTTCAGCATCTGAATCTTTCTCCATGTTGGCCTGCGTAGGTTAATTTTAAAACACTGTAATTCATAAAAGTAGTTTACATCTACTTGGAGTTTATTCCATTCGATAGATATGGGAATAGCTAACGTGTACTGAAGGCTTACCATGGGAAAGACACTATTCTCATCACGTCAACTTCATTGTCACAGCTCTGTACAATTGATACCATTACCCTTATGTTCTTGGGGAAGAAATGGAGGTGTGCAAGGTGATGGCAGAGCCATAATTTAGGTCTATATCTATGTCTGTTCCTAATCATGCCTCCCTAGAAGATTCATGGTAGCGCTTCAGAGAAACTACATGGAAAGTGTGTGTGTGCGGGTGCGTGTGCGTGTGTTCTTGCCTTTCAAGACATTGTTGAGGGAGTCTGTGGCTTACCAAAGGTTAAGAACCAGTAGCATAGTTGCTCTCCATCATTTGTGTCACTTGTTATGAACTTGTTCCCCTGGGGCATTTGTTAGACTGTTTGCCTGAGTGCCTTCACTACCCAACATAGTATTGGCTTGGATAAAAGGAAATTAAAAACACGGAACTGTAGCCCAGTGAGTGTTGGAGTGTTTTTCTCTTCTGATTTTAAGTTTCAGGCATCGTCAGATGTATCATGCAGGCAGCACCCATTCTGACAGATGTGCATACTGTGTGCATCTGGCTGGGAGCTAAGTCAGAGCTCTCGGAAAGTGGATCTCGGTTTTGCCTGGGATCTGAGCTAAGTTATCTGTCTCAGAGCACCTTACCGTGCACTTTGAGTAAACTCTGAATTTAACATCCTTTCAAAGAGGGTTGACACCACACAAGATAATTTAAGACAGAAACGTTTTATTTGGGTGTATTGAGAGTATATCTTAGAAGTGCTTAGATTGAAGAGAAATTCATGCAATATTTTAAGTATAATTCTGGGTGAGTAAAGATCCCAAAGGCCTTGAGAGGTAACTTTACTTCTTTTAAAAAGCTCTAATTCAGTATCTTTTGGCTTGGACAGAAGGAAAATTGAAAACATAGGACCCTGGCCTAACAATTATTTGAATGTCTTTCTTTTCTGGTTTTAAGTTTCAAGTGTCGTCAGATGTATCACGCCCCCACAGACTGCGCCACAATCCGGAAATGGCTCACGAAGTGTGCAGATGACTCCGAAACAGCCAACTACATTAGTGCTCACACTAAAGACGTAAGGACTGTATCTTACCTGTCATGGATCTGCCCTCCTTAATGCTGCCTAGGTCCTCGCCTGGGAGGCTGGCTGGCTTTTTGAGTGCGGAACACCCAGGGCCCCAGGGCCCCAGGGCCCTTGCTGAAGTCTGCAGACCCTTTCCCAGACTTGGCAGAGTTGGCAGCGGATTATCATAGTATGCGTTGGATGCATTTATTTTAATAAAATGCTGACCTACCTGGAAAAGTTTGACCAGTAGAAGAACTAATTAGAAGAAAACCAGATTTTGTTTTAATGCCTCCCAGGCTTTAATAGCCCTGGGCAGGAGGTGGTTGATAGCAACACATAATAAAGAGCGAGGCTTTCATGCAAGCCTGGGCATGCCCAGTTCTCATTCTGAAACTTCCCATGGGAAAACATGGCCCTCAGCCCCTTGAACCCTGGGTGACTTGGCACCTACCCTATGCCAGTCATGTGCTGAGTTGCTGCACTCACAACACAGCTGTGACTGTGACATTAAACATAGTCTACTTTGTGGCAGTGGGAGAACAGAGCGTCAGACTGGTCTCTGCATTGCTGCCTACGTTGTGGCACCTCTCAAATGAGAGCAGGTGAGCTTTAGAGGTTGTTTCCTTGCTCTCTCGTTGAGGCAGAAGTCCAGGCAAGCTGACCAGGACGTGGTCTGGTGTGGCAGCTCTTGTGCTGCTTGGCATTCTTTCCAAGCAGGAAGACATTGTGCTGACTCAGCTTGTGCTTAATCTGAGCAGCCTCGTGGCAGAGACAGATGGTGGAAGACTTAGTGGGGCTCAGCCAGTGCTTGGAGTGTTTCAGAGCCAAACGTGCTGACCTTATTTCCTTGAATTGCTGTTCCAGCCTCAGCGACCCGCCACATTTAAGTGAGATGCTCCTCCCCAGAAGGGCTCGCACGATGAGCTGCTGGGCACGGGTGCCAAGAGCTTTGTGTAATTTGTCTTAGAACCAGCCTGGTGGTGTGTGAGCCTAATGGCGCCCTTCTGTCTCCTCAGTGTCCAAAGTGTAACATCTGCATTGAGAAGAACGGAGGCTGCAATCACATGGTGAGCAGAAGCCTGTACCCTTTGCATATGTGCCATGGAGCCTTTGGTCAGCGTGCCCTTAACATGTTCTCTTCTGTTTCCCTCTGACAGCAATGCTCCAAGTGTAAACACGGTGAGTCCTAGGTGTGGTGCACAAGGCCCAGCAGCACAGTCTTGTGCATGGGTCTCCAGTGCTTGTTTAGTGAGTGCTTTTGTAGTAAAGTGACAAAACAAAGGGCAGCCTTGGTCACTTATAATTGCCAGCGTAAAGCAGCTCTTGATTTTTGACTTATTACTTTCTGGTGCCTCTTATAATCCTGCTGCCATCTCGCTCACACATATAGTCAGAAGTGAAGGTTGGGATGACTCTTTGACAACCTCATGATCCTCAGTCACCCAAGAAGATTTCAGTGTGTTCTTTTTATTTTTGCCAAGGCAGGTAAGTTCGGGGCTTATCTGTGCTACTTTACAGATAGCTTTTAGAGCAACTGTTTTATTGGAAGGAGTAACATAATAGTCTTCCTTCAAGGTTTTATAAAGTTTCCACAGGGTCTTTTGATTTGGCCTTTCGGATCTTCTTCATCCATCAGGAGTAGCTTGCATAGAAGGACCTGTTGGTTTTGCTTTCCTTCCTGCAAGATCAAATAAAGAAATAAAATCCAAGTAGAAAGTATGTCCTGACAAGTCTGCACAGCAGCTTTGATGCTGACCAGGGGGCCCTGAGGGTTTCTCTTTGTAAGGGTCTCATCTCATGCTATTTTTCCCAGGAGCCCACTGTAATCAGAGTGAACATGGCAAGGCATTAGAAGGAAATAGCGATTGAAGTGTAGAATGAAGATAGACCACTGGTAGTGGCATATTTCCTCAGTGGTATCCCACCCTATGCATTTGAGTGAGAGGGACGTGTATCATCTACTTAGAACAGTGCATAAGACATGCATACGGTTTAAAGAGAAATGACAAAGTGAACACCCCATCACATTCCTCACACTCAAGAAGTTCCCTGTGTGTCCCTTCCCATGGTCTCCCCATCCCTTACCACCCAGAGTTACTACCATCCTTTGCTTTGCTATATAGTTCTACCACCTATACGGGCAACCCTAATATTTACGACCATAGCAAGCACAACCTACCTGATTAAGGAGATCACAGTTTTGCTGCTATTTGGCGAGGGCTTCCAGGAGAAGGGAAGCGAACAACCTCTAGGTCTCTGGGTTTGGCTTTAGCTCCTCCACGTTTTTATAAGAGGTCTTTTTGGTAAGTCAGTGAGCCAACTTGAATCCTGGTAAAACAGAGTTTACCCACTGTCGGTGTCTTTGGCAGAGATAGGTTATAGATCAGGTTTTGGCCATGTGACAGACTGGTTGGCTCCTCTCCATGAGATGGTAATTGTTGGATGTATAGTAGATCTTTATTTTTCTCTCTTTGCTTCCTTAGTGTAGAAGCAGACTTATAATTCTGAATATGAACTATTGGGTAGCTGTTGGTTTTATAGAAATGTTCTTTTTTAAATAATGACAGAATAGGGGAAAGCCTTTATTCCCAGCTTCATGTACAAAATGTTCTTAGGACGGGTGTTACGAGGGTGGAAGTAGTCAGGAGGGAAATACGTGTTCTGGACGAACAGATGGGCCTCATTGGACAAGTTTCTGCTTCTCAGTGGCATTGACACAGCCTACTAGTGGTCTTGTACAGTCAGCATCTACCTGTGTTGGGTTAAAAAGGCACCAAGCTTATGTGCTCATGGAACTGAGAGGTTCCTCTGGCTACTGTTCATATCAACAAGAAAAGGCCACAGGGACAGTGGGATGTGACAGAGAGGAGATGTGCACATTCCATCTGGAAAACGGTACCCTTGGGAAGTTCTGGTCAGGTGACAACCCCACCCCACTCCCCTCACAGGATCTGTCTGTCCTACTGCTTTGCCTGTGCCTTTGGAGGAATGTGATCTTATCTTGTGGGTGTAAATGCCTCTTTCTCCATCCTTCACAGACTTCTGCTGGATGTGTCTAGGAGATTGGAAGACCCATGGCAGCGAGTACTATGAGTGCAGTCGGTACAAGGAGAACCCCGACATTGTCAACCAGAGCCAGCAAGCCCAGGCCAGGGAGGCCCTCAAGAAGTACTTGTTTTACTTTGAGAGGGTAGGCATCTTCTGCAGCTGCTCTTCAGGGCTGGGCTTCTTCCAGTTGGCCTTCTGAGGTAGAATTCCCAGTGACTGGTGTACTGGTATGTGCACACGGAAGTCAGGGAATGGAGCTCCTTCAGTGGACCTGAGTGATACCTCCATAAATGTGGCTTTCAGGTTCCAGAGAGCAGCCAAGACCAACAAGCTCTTTGAATGATGGCTGAAGGACAATGAGGGGACCATCAGTCTTTTCCATCCGCTATCATCTTAATCAGATTTAGAGGGCAGTTCTTCCCAGGAAGACTCTTCAGAAGCCCACAAGTGTGGCACATTTGGTTTCTAAGCACAGTAGACCAATGGGTACCTAGCCTTGTTTAGTCTTCAGGGTTGGAGCCCTATTGCCCTAGAGGGTAGGGTGATCTGGCAGGCAGACAGGGTTAGTAGTGTGGACTGAAGAAGTCCTCCTCCTGCACTCTCAAGGACACACAGTCCCCATAAGTTAGATGAAGCTGTGGCCATCCTGTGCCAACCAAGGTGTCAGCCATTCTGAACTTCTGTGTGGACTTCTGCTCTTTTCTCCTTTCTCTGTACCCTGCAGTGGGAAAACCACAACAAGAGCTTGCAGCTGGAGGCACAGACGTACCAGCGGATTCATGAAAAGATTCAGGAGAGGGTCATGAATAATCTGGGGACATGGATCGACTGGCAGTACCTACAGAATGCTGCCAAGCTCTTGGCTAAGGTGTGTACCGCCTCACTCTTCTGATCCCTGGTCCAGCGCCTGTCCCTGTTAGGCCCAAACCTCTGAGGATGGGAAACATTGTATGGGGCAAGGGAACGCAGTGCTGTGTACAGCTCTGCACGCTTCTGCTTATGGGCCCATGTTTCCTTAGGCTGTGTCTCCTGAGGACCCAGCCTGCTGCAGGCAGTGGGGGGCACTTGCAAGAAGAGGATTCCACTGCCTCTACCCCAGGGAAGGAACTGCAAGCCCTTTTCTAGTTCTCCTTAGGGAGAACTCAAACTCTTTTCTTCTTTTGTCTCATCCACACATCACTCAGAGGGAGCTAAGAGATTGTGTGTGTGGACTCTGATGTCCGACTCGAGGGAAGAGCCTTTGAGGCAGCTGCTGGTAATAAATCAGAGTTTAAAAAAGGAACTGTGGGTTCTTCTGTGACCATTTTTGTTTCAGCTTTTCCCATGTTATCTCCCAATTAATCTGTGATTGAGCTCGGCCTCATTTCTTTTGGGCCCACACCTACAGGGCCAGGGCCAGGGCCAGGCTAACTCGCATGGTAGGGTAAGAATTGTGGGAGCTGCCTGAGATGCATGTGGGTTAGGTTCACAGGCACAGGTGCCTTCTCTCTCTCCTATTGCAGTGCCGATACACCCTGCAGTACACTTACCCATACGCGTACTACATGGAGTCTGGACCCAGGAAGAAATTGGTAAGGCCAGGCAGTCCTCTGCTCTGCCCTCTTAGCTTCACAGGTGCCCTTGTCTACTAGCACTTTCCAGGAGAGTGGGGACCAGACTCTAGCTATTGGGAGGGCAGAACAAAACTGTCAGTTTTTTTAAATATATATATTTTTTATTTTATTTCATTTTATTTCATTTTATTTTATTTCATTTTATTTTATTTTATTTTATTTTATTTTATTTTATTTTATTTTATTTTATTTTATTTTATTTCATTTCATTTTATTTATTTATATCCAAGTTAGTTAGCATATAGTGCAATAATGATTTCAGGAGTAGATTCCAGTGATTCATCCCCTAAAAGCTGTCAGTTTTTGAAGTTCACTTCTCCTCTAGGCATCTTTAAATAGACTGCATGCCCTGGCATTCTGTGTAATAGTAAGGTAGATATGTCAAAGCCCCTGGACAGCTATATTTATAGGGCAATTGACTAAAAAGTTCTGTGGTCACTTGGAAGGCCAGCGCCCATGCCTGGGAGGATCTCCAGCATGCATGTCTCTGAATTATAGTGGACTCTTTTACATCTTTAATTCTGTATCTTAGATATGGGTTATTTCCCCCAATTATAAAGTAATTCACATTTATTTAAATGTTGGAAAACATAGAAAAACATTTGCATCATCCATAATCCCACCAGAAGGAAATGGCCACTGTTAGCATTTTTCAGCCTTTTAGAATTATTTTTATCTATTTAATGTTAATTATATATGTCGCATTCAATTGTTATAACTGCTTATTGTTGCAGTTGTCATTATTTACCAGGCTGGTAAATACCGGTTTTAATAATAGGATAAATGATTTGTTATATGGTCATACCATCATTTGGGCATTTATTGTTTCTGACTTTCATTATTACAAATAAGACATTGAGGAACATTTTGTGTATAATTGTACAATGGGTATACAATTACTAAGTCAGATGGTTTGAGTATTTTTAAGACTTGAAGAGCTGAAAAACTGAAAGATTCTGTGAACGCCATGTCTGTGAAGATCCATTGTGATTTGCTTCTGCAACATCTGTTTCCCTGTATGTTGGTAGCATTCTTTTCAATGGCTTAAATTTTCCCCCTGTCTTTTGGGGTAGAGGGTGAGTGTAGCCTTGCCACTTGGCTGTGCTCCTCGGGTAGCCTTTTGATCGGGTTCTGGCTCTGGCTCCAGGAACTAACTCTGCTCGCTGAGGACAGTGTCAGGGTTGTCGGTAGCTCTTGCGAGCCTGAGGTGCTGCGTCTGCCCCTCCATCTGCAGGCCCCGCCCCGGCTGCAGCCCCTCTCCTTTTGACCCTCCTGCTCTGCCCATACAGTTTGAATACCAGCAGGCTCAGCTGGAGGCTGAGATCGAAAACCTGTCATGGAAAGTGGAGCGTGCAGACAGCTATGACAGAGGGGTAAGTGCTGCCCTCTTGTTGGCCCTTCTGTTGCAGGCCAGGGAGGACTGCCGTGTTAAAAGTGACAGGGTTGTTAGCATGCGGCCCAGAAGCTGCTGCTGAGAAGGGTGGGGAGGGCAGAACCTTTGACTCCTCATAGCCCCTGATATGGTGGACATGGCTTTGGCTGCTCCCTGCGTGGGACGGCCGTGTGAGCACCATCTTGCTTTCCTGCTGCAGGACTTAGAGAACCAGATGCACATAGCAGAGCAGCGGAGGAGAACCCTGCTGAAGGATTTCCATGACACCTAGGTGGGACATGGGCGTGCTGGAGTGAGGAAGATGTGGCTGCGAGGCCTCCTGGCTGCCATACTGCATGCTGCAGGTTCTGCCTTTCACGACCCCAGGCAACAGCCAGGGCCCCACTCCTGAGAGACACTGGCCACACACCTCTTAGTCCACTTCTGTTTTCTTCTCATCTTTTTGCTTTTTGTTTTTACCAGGGTAGAGGCCATGTTGAATTGGCCTCTTTTCAGGACTTTTAATTCCCCCTGGATGGTTGTTGGGAGGGAGGGAAAGTTTTTTCTGAATGACTATTAATAGTATTAGATCATTACAACTTATGTAATTTTCAAAAGTTGTATAATTATACAAAAAAAAAAAAAAAAGCAAACCATAGAATTACACAGAACCCTTTTTAAAAATAAATTGGCAATGGAGTGTTTTACCCTCTAGCTATTTTACTTAGAATATAACATTTGCTGCCTGCCCCCACTGCCTCAGAATGTCTACTGTAAGAGGGCCCCAGGGGTCTCTGTTTTTGGATTCTCATGTGTCTGGCCACAGCTGGTGTCCCAAGGGAAGAACATGGGTGGCAGATGGTGGGGAATGGAGTTGGCCTGTGTAATGGGCACAGAGCGCAGAGAATCACAT
This sequence comes from Puma concolor, assembly GCF_028749965.1. Taxonomy (NCBI): domain Eukaryota; kingdom Metazoa; phylum Chordata; class Mammalia; order Carnivora; family Felidae; genus Puma; species Puma concolor. The sequence goes on along the minus strand of NC_141668.1, from coordinate 153,648,006 downwards.
CATGCCTTCTGCCTGGTCCTTAGAGGCCTTTTAGTGGTTGGATGCACCTGCCTCACCTTGCAGTGAGGAGATAATACAGAAAAGGGCCTTGTCACAGGGTGTCATTGTCTGATGGCACTATGTGTCTGTGAGCTCATCTTTCTTCCAGGTTTACCTGGGTCTGGCTACTGAGACCAGCGCACAGCAAAGCATAGGTGAGCTTGTGGCCCTCCAGACCAGGGGATGTGAGTTCAGCACAGTTGTTTCATTTTGTCTCCTAAAGATAGAGATCTACTTTTAAAGGGAATTATTCCCCCAAACAAATTTGTTTTACCTTGGTCCCTTCTTTTGTGCCAGTGTTCTGGTGGTGTAACTAACCAGGTTCACAGATGGCCATTCATAACCTGACACTGTCCTGCTACACTGTTCTCTGGTGAACTTCAGGGTCAGAGTTCAGCATGGCCCTCCCAAGGGCACTGGTATTCCTGCTTCAGGGGCCTTGTTTGCACACGTGGTTTTTATGTTATCTGGAGTGTGTTCTGTGGCTGCTCTGGAGGGTTGGGTGCTCTCCCACTTGCCTGGGTTTAGCTGTTGGAGGACACCATCTCTGGGGTCTGGGAGTCTTGAGGCCAGGAGAGTCCTTGGTTTGTAGTCTCAGCTATGATGCTAGAAGGGCTGGTCAGGGGACAAGGCCAGCTTTTGCACAGTAGAGTACAAAGGAACAGGTGGTTTGTGTGGTGTCCTGCCTGTCCTGAGCCTGGTCCTATGGGCCTTTTAAAAGTTACTTTTGTGATTCCTGGGGTTTCTGTGACTTTGTTCACTGCCTCCCCTCAGGCTGTCCATACTCGACAGGGCCTCCTTAACCTCCTAGAAGAGTTGCTTGGGAGATCTGTGAATATTATTTTGGAAGTTCTTTGATATTCAAACATTTTCACCTTGGTCAGCAATTTCCCAGGTATCATGTTAGCTGTAAACTGAATCACTCTTGAAGATAGAAGACAGCTGTGACTCTTGGGATCATGGGGTACACAGCTGGCTACAGGCTCCCTCTCTTCCTGTCAGGTCCTGTCTCTTTCTGTCACCTACAAGGGAGGAACTGTGGGGTAGAGTGGGAAAACAGGCTAGGAGGGCAGCAAATGAGCCCAGAATTGGAACAGTGGGGAGCTCACTGAAGGAGGAACATGCCTGCTTGCAGGACCTCGGGGTGGGTGTCAATGCTGCATTGACACGTGGAAGATCCTGGCGTCTGGAGCCTTTACCTCTCTTACCAAGTCCTTTCCGTGTCACCACCGTGGCACAGGACCTGTGTTGCAGCTCTGCGCCTTAAGTCACACCGTGGGCATCCCTGGGCATTGTTTGGACTGCACGGCTGCCACGTAGTGCACTTGTACCCAGCTGTGGCCCCCAACCACTAGAGCTGTAGGAGGTTCTGTGCCCAGACAGTAGCCTACAGCCCTTGACCTGTGGAGAGCTTCCTTTTGTGTCCCCAGTAGCTGTCCTTTGCTAACATCATCAGGAAGATGAGAAAGATCAGGCAGAATTTTTCTGCCCTACAAAGGATGGAAGATAAAGGCACAGTGTTTTCATGAATTTACCATATATCTTTGTTTTCTTCAAAGAAAAAATTGAGGCAATGTCATCTGCTCAATGTTGAGTGGTTTATTCAAAATAAACTGAAAGTTTCTGATTATAAAACTGTGTAGGGTCTTTCTTCCAAGGATGTAAGTAACCTGAGCCAATACCCCAGGGGATTCTGGCCAGTGAGCACCAAATGGGTGTCTTCCTGCTGATCAGCTCCGTCCTGTAGAGAGCTGGGAAGAACCCACTGGCCTCTGTTCTGCCTTCTCTGGCTTGCTGGCGAGAGGGCATCCAGAGGGAAGTGGAATATCCTGGCAGTTTTTGCTCTCCTCCCCCTCCCTGGGTTGCAAGTCATACCATTCCCCCCACCACACACAGATCCTGGGATTGTAGCAGACTACCAGTGGGAATGCCCCACAGCTGCTGCTGAGGCCCTGAGCCCCTCATCCAGAAGACCCCCTGGGTCCCTGCAAAGCAGATGTGGAAGCCTAGGGTTATACAGTATGGCAGGGGTGTTGTGGCTTCACAGGGGCTCTGGTGTTACAAAGAGAGGACCCTTGACAGAAACCTGAGTGCACAGAGTTTAATCCCAAGGATTGAGGACAGGAAATGGAGTTTGGGTTCTGATCGAGTGGGTCCACGCTTGTGGTGGGAAGAGTGGCAGCAACTTCAGTGATAGCTCAGGGGTGAAGGCTCCAAAGCTGTGGGCAGCATGCAGAGGGCAGGCAAGGCCAGAGAGGCCCTAGACCCTGCCAATCTGAACGCCACAGCTGCTCATCCCTGGGCCTCGGATGCGCCACGCCCCATGCATGGCACTGGGCATACAGTGGTGTGCAAAAGATCCATGGGTTTTACCCGCTCAGAGCCTCCAGAACATGTGGGACACGGATGGAATTGTTCACTATACCATTAGAGATCTTAAAAGAATAAGAGAGAACACATTTCTGGCTAGAGGAGGGATTTTCCACGTAAGTCTCCAGGGTTCATGCAACAATCAGCATTGTCTCTGCCCTGTTTTGGGTACTGAGGACACAGCTATTGGCTTTGGCTTGTTAGGCCAGTTTCTGTCCCTACAAGATAATCACACTTAAGGATTACTGAGCACATAGCCCATTTAGTCCTCTGAGACACCTAGGCGCCCCAGGACATCCACCCTCTTAAGGTGAGCCAGCCTGAGCAGTGAGAAACCTTATGGTCCTTTTAAAAATAATAAATTTAAAAATGGGGCACCCGGCTGGCTCAGTCGGTAGAGGATGCGACGCTTATCTCAGGATCATGAGTTCAGGCCTCACGTTGGGTTTGCAACCTACTTAAAAAAAGAAAGAGGGGCACTTGGGTTGTTCAGTCTGTTAAGCGTCCAACTTCGGCTCAGGTTGTGATCTCACAGCTCTTGGGTTTGAGCCCCACATCATGCTTAGTGCTGGCAGCTCAGAGCCTGGAGCCTGCTTTGGATTCTGTTTCCATCTCTCTCTGCCCCTCCCCCACTCACTCTCTCAGAAAATAACATTAAAAAGAAAGGAGGAAGGAAGGGAGGGAGGGAGACCTTATGGCCCTTAGGTGCCAAAAGGAACATGGGTTTTAAAAGGCCAAGAAGTTAGCTTATATCATGGTTGTGAAATTCCCACAACCAACAGCAGGTGGAGCAGAAATGAGCAATGAGCATCCTCTCCTATCCCCCTTCCCCTTCCACTGAGCTCCAACAGGCTTGCTTGCCTTCTGTTGTCTGGTGATGAGTTAAAGAAGGAGCTGTGCATGGCAGTGGGCATAACTCACTTGGATACAGGAAACAGGAGATAGGAATATAGGAGAATGGTTCAGAAAAAATGAGCAGTATGAAGATTTTGAGGTGATCTAATTATAGATATTAAAAGGCTAAAGAGGAAATGGTCTCAACGTTCATTCATGGGTACCAGAAAATAATGACATCCTTGGTAAAACTGTGACTCGGTTGTTGTTTTTCACATTAAAGAATTTAGAAGATTAATACAATTGGGGGGAAATTTTGTTTTCAATTGTTCTGTGTACGTGGAAGTTGAGAGACTTCCTGGAGTCCAGACCTAACTGGAGTAAAGACAAGCTGCAGGAAATCTGGACACTTTGAAGTTGGTAATAGAGTTTTCTTCCTTTTGAATCAGAAACATTTCTTTTGTGACCATTCTAGTATTTATTTACTTATTTTTAGAATTCGTTTCAGGGAGCAGGGCCAGGCCCTCACTGCCTCTGTCTTCACCTCCATGCACAGGGAGTCCAGGCTTGCCTGGTTACCCACAGAACTGTCAGTTCCCACTCCATCTGGAACGGGATGCTTGACCAGTGGTGGTGTTTGGTCAGCATCCCAACTTTGGCTGAGCCATTGAGCCGTAACAGTTCCATTACCACCTGGCCCTCTTCCCCTCTTAGAAATGTCCAGAATGTCTCCTTTGGTTGAGCAGTGTTTCTCTGTAGTATCCTAAGGAGATTGACAAAATGGTCCCTGAGGGTGGCTGGACGAGATGCACCCATGTGCTTGAGCACTGGTGAAACCTTCTGTTGTGTGTAAAATCTCTGAGAGAAAGAGGTGGCCACTCAAGCCCCCAGCCCGCTCTACTGGAGAGACCAGAAAATGCAGACTCCACTTTTCTAGAAGGAAATAGGGAGAGGGGGTGTATTAACAGAGTAGAGAGAAGCCACTAGTGGGACTTGCCTCAGTGGTGTTGCTCTTGTCTGCATGTCGGCTTCTGTTCTGGGGCATGTGCATCTCTGCCTGAGAATAACCCAGTCCTAGAAGAGCAGGGAACATGAAAATGCCTAGGCTTTGGCACTTGGGCACTGATATGTCCTCCCACCTCTATACCTGGTGATAATCTGAGTTTAATCTTCCTCTGAGGTGATGGTGTCTCAATTATACAAAAGTCCCTTTCTCCCTCTTCACCTGTGCCAGGTTTGAGGCAAGGAATGTTCCTGTGCACCTGAGTACCTGCTTGCATTGCTGCACGTTACTTACTGTTCAGGGTTTGAGCTTCCTGGTGTCAAGACTTCTTCAGAAGCCCTCTCTGACTACTCCAGACCAGATGCCACAGTCTACGCGTGTATGTGGCATCAAGCAGCTTTTTTTTTTTTAAGTTAATTTATTTACAGAAAGAGGGTGCACGCGTGGGGGAGGGGCAGAGAGAATCCCAAGCAGGCTCCCTGTCAGGGCAGAGCCCAATGCAGGGCTCCATGCAATCCCACCAATCATGAGATCATGACCTGAGCCGAAATCGGGAGTCAGCCGCTTAACCCACTGAGCCACCTAGGCACCCCATCATCAGGCAGCTTCTTAAGCCCTTACTGCTGTGTTTCTGTGTGAGGTCCAGACTGACAGAGTGGACCTCCAAGGCGTTCTTGGCCTCCTACGCTGGCGAGCATCAGTGCCTAAATCTGTGGATCCTACGCCATCACATGCGCAGTCATCGGCCTCCTTGGCGCCCCCAAACCGCCGCATTATTGAGTCATCTTTTGGCACCGTCTCCTCGCTGCCACCCTACTCCCCGGAATGAGAAAACGCAGACCATACATTTCCAGAAAGAGGGAAGCGCATCTTAACCAGGGGACGGAGAAACTTCTAACGGGGTTTCCTTTAACAGTGCTGCTCTTGTCCGCATCTCCATTGGGAGTGGGGGGCGATCGGCTTCTACCCTGGGAAGTGATTATCTCCTCCTGACGATAATCCAGCCCAGGAAGAGAAACTCCCAGGTGGGCCGGGTCCAGGGCGCAAAGGAGACCGAGCACGGCTCAGGGAGAAATAGGGCGGCGCGGGGGCGGGCGGGGGCTGTTATGGCTGGCGCAGCATCCCAGGGCACCGTCTCCTAGAGACCGCGGCGCGCGCGGGCTCCGCGGCGGTTGTCCGGGCGACGGCGCTGCACGGCGCGGGCATCCCCGCGGCCCCTCCTCTGGACGTGCGCGCGACCTGGGCGCCATGGCGGCGGCGGCGGCCCCGAGGCCAGAGGCCGCGAGTCCGAAGTGGGCACCGCCTGAACGCGAGCGGGCCGGGGCCGCGGCCGGGCTGGACGACTGCGAGGACGCACCGGTCCGGCCGCTGTGCAAGCCCCGCGGCATCTGCTCGCGCGCCTACTTCCTGGTGCTGATGGTGTTCGTGCACCTGTACCTGGGCAACGTGCTGGCGCTGCTGCTCTTCGTGCACTACAGCAACGGCGACGAGAGCAGCGACCCCGGGCCCCAGCGCCGCTCCCAGGGCCCCGGGCCCGCGCCAACCCTGGGTCCCCTCACCCGGCTGGAGGGCATCAAGGTGAGGACCCCCGCCTCGCTACGCTCCAGGCCCTGCACGGCCGAGCCCGTGACAGCCGCCGCCCAGCCCACGACCTCCACGTTGCTCCCTGCGTCTGCCCCGCGCGAACCCCGCTCGTCGCGCACGGGGCCCCGGGCGCCTGTACTTTCCTCGGGCGTTGCGGCCTGGGGCCCTAGCTGCCCGCAGTGCCCCTTTCCCTTAGGTGGGGCACGAACGTAAAGTCCAGCTGGTCGCGGACAGGGATCACCTCATCCGAACACTCAGCCTCAAGCCGCTGCTCTTTGGTAAGTTCGCCGGGCGCTCCTGGGAAGGGCCAGGGGCTGCGGTTTGGGGGTGCCTGGAGGCTTGTTTTGACCACGTGACTTCTGTTTTGAAAATGGCTGCTTCAGAGTAGCTCTTTTTCCACCCAAAGGTTTCCCAAAGTGCAGTACCCGCCCCCACCTCCATAATAGGGTTGTACAGGGTGACCTTTCCACACTCCCCTCTCTGACCCTTACTCTACAGCTGATCCTTCCATCACAGGGCTGGGCAATGTGACCCTGAGGCCATTGTCTAAACATTTCATTGAAACTGTCTTTGGACACTCCCTGCCATCGTTAATTCTGTCATATTCTAGAATGGGGGAGCGTGGGAGAGACTAATAACCAGGTCCTAGCTGATCTCAGGGCCTCTGAGGAAGACTCTCACTCCCAAAGTGGGCCCTGTGGGCTGATGAAAAGCACTCTGTCCAATGTGAATGTCAGTGCCCCCAAACCTGCCCCCCTGGACCACCAGCCTTAGCTACCAGCACCTTGGGGTTCTTAGGATGGAGTTGTAGGCAAAACCTTCCAGGGTGGCCTCATTTGGAAGCAGCATCATAAGCTCACATTTTCTGAGCTCTGATTATGTGCTAGGCTTCATGTGACCGTTTCATTTCATTCTTACACCCCCTCCGTGAGATGAGTGTGGATCCCACCCTCAGGTTACTGGGTGAGAAAGTGAAGCACAGAGAGCTGTGGTTGCTTGGTCAGGCTCATACAGCTAGTTCAGGGATGAAGCTAGGATTAGAACCCAGGCAGCCTGTCTCCAGGGCCTGTACTCTAAAGCCAACATTCTGGCTGAGAAGATTCAGAAGTCCTTCAAAGACCACCAGTGTCAACAAGGTGGGGTTCCCCAGAACCATGACCTTGCCCAGGATAGGTTTGCCCACCCAACCCTAGGTACTCAGTCTCAGTGACACACTTACTGCAGACTTGGGGCCATTCCTGCCTGCTGTGGGATGGTGTGGGTAAGGGGCTTTAAGAAGGGGGCTGGGGACCAAAGCAGAGCATCTGAGCACATGCCATTACCCCTGGGGCAGAGGGCCCTAGTTGAGAATTATACTTAGGCCTATGAGAATGATTTCACATGCATGCTGTGTGAGGGGAAATAGGTAATGCTGGTCCTATTCTGGGAAGGACCCTAGAAGGTTGTTACTGTTATTATTACTACTGCATAACCGATGAAGTCTATGCCAAACACTATTTGAAGGCTGAGAACACAGCATTGAACAAAATAGGAGGAAAACAACAACAACAACAACACACATCTGAAGCTGACATTTGAAAAAGAAGACAGTAAATAAGCAAGTATATATGGCGTGTCAGATGGTGATACACGACTGCAGACAAATAAGGCAGAATTTCAACTGGGGTTGAATGAAACTCTTAATACAGGCCAAGGAGGCCAAGGTAGGCTTCCCTGCAGACTTGTAGGAGCTGTGGGATCAAGGCAGGTGGCTGTCAGGAAAAGGTGATCCGGGCAAAGGGAACAACACTCACCCTTTTACTGCTACACTGCCATGAACAGACACGTCTGAAGGGGTTGTACTGTCTCCCGTCAGCCTTCTTGGGACATGTAGACACTTAATTCAGATGAGCCATGAGGCCGTAACCGTACCCCTCACCCCCTAACATGCAGCTGTTGCATCAAAGCCTTACAAAGCTGAGAATGAGAAACCCAAACCCCATAAATTGCAGGAAGCAGGAGAGATGTGACAAAAGGTCAACTGGTTCTGGTTAAGCCATCCGATGGGTCTGTGTATCCGCAAATCACAAAGGGCTGTGGCCCCCATTTTCTCCCAAACTCTTACATTGCCTTTGAGTCCGCTGGTGGACAGTGTCCCAGGTTTTACCCTGAGGCTTGCTCCTTGGTGAAACGAGGTGAGCCACATGAAGAAGAGATTAGTGATTACAGGAAGTCCACTTGTGAGGCAGGAAAAGCACAGGGGAAAGGGTGTGAGAGGAGGGGGAGTTCCTGAATGCATGGTGTTGGATGAACCCAGAGAATGAAGCCTCATCTCAAGGAGGAGTGTCTGTCTTCTGTGCCTGTTTAGTCATCTACTGTCATCCTAAAAAGGCAGGAGGGCCTAAGGAGAATGGGCCTGCTGGGTTCTGTCACCTCTGCCCTGCTGCTCTTGGCTCCAGACCTGTGACCTTCAACCTCAGGGACCCAAGATGTCAGGGTTCAAGGGGTGGGTGTTCATAATGTAAGCTGGGGCAAGGGGGTTGGGTTCTGTCTCAGGGTGCCTCCACCTGCATGGGAGGGAGCCCCACCATTTCATGGGGAAGACCCCATGCAACCACCAGTCTCTCCCTTTGGGAGACATTTCCTGTTTCCCACCTTTATCCCTAGAGACATGGGGCAAGCAGGACCTGGCCACAAAGGCCCCACCCTGAGTTCTTGCCGTAATACCTACTTGACTGTGGTAGGCATTTTGCAAAGATTTGGACCACTGGAAGTCAGCTGAGGACTTCATCCTGTTCTGTTCAGAAGGGAGGTGTCCCAGTTTTGAGTCATTGTCATCTCTCTGGGGACACTGCCTTCTTTTATGTGGCTCACTTATCCTTCCATCCCACCCCACCCTCATTCTGTGTTTGAACAGATAGATCTTACCACCCCCTTCCTTAAAAGTCTCCAAGATTCCCACTTCACTTCTAAGTTTCATTTGGTACCCTCATCTTCTGCTGCCCCCTCACTCACTCACTGCTGTCCCCAAGCTCATGCTGCCTTGGGGTCTTTGTGCTATGCTCACTACCAGAAGGCTCACATCTAGCTCTTCCCACAAAGAGGATGGCTTCAGCTCCATTGGGCCTCTACACATACATCCCCTCCTCAGATACCTCCCTTGACCTCAAACTGGTCTTAAGAGGTTTTGAGATGCTCTTACATCAGCCTGCTTGGTTTTCTTCTCAGCACTTGGCATCATTGGACACTATTTTCTGTATTTATTTGTCATTTTCATGCCTCTGCCCCTAAAGATGAGCTGCATGCAGAGGAGGCCTGATTTGTGCTGGCTGTGTAGCCAGGAGCCAGAGTCGTGTCTATTGCTGGTCCTTATTGGCTGGCTGGAGGGATTTACTGGGCACTCAGCCAGACCAGCACCTATCTGCTTGCTTGGAGTGACTTCCCACCACCCTGGCAGGTGCCCCCTGATTCGGCACTTCCTTCAAGAGCAGCAGGGGGCACTTTCAGAAGGCCAGCAAGAGCTTTAGCCCATTTTCTTACTATTTAAGGTAAATGAGTAACTTAACACCAGTACACAAAACAATTTATCTTAAAACCATGACTGCTTTATCATAGGATTTCCAAGTCAGTTCAGGAAAACAATTAGGCAGTTACTTAAGACCACTGTGTTCTTGACAAACACTGGAGGCCCAGAAATAGGGGAAGAACTTTGTGTGTGCATATAAGTTCAGATTTGTAAGCAGCTTAATACAATTTTCTGCATGGACCTCTCTCCACCCCCTGTGCTTTTGCATGGGCCTACAGCTTGAGGCAGTCTGTGTGTGGCTTGACAAGTAGCATCCTGCCCAGAATGAGCAAAGCCTGAGGCTTTGCACCTGCCCTGAAATAGATTGGGCTGCTGGGGCTTGTGGGCATTAGCCAGGCTGTCATCCCAGGCCTGGGACAGAAAGGTGGTCTTGCCTACCCAGCACACACAGCTGCCAGGGAGCCAGCCTCCTTCATGTCTGGGCAGAGCACTATAGCTCAGGAAGGGTCCCTTTAGCGTTGATCACAGAAGGGTTTATGCCCTGCTTGGGCTGTTCCTGGGGCTGGTCTATAAGTATCCATGAAGGGCAGCAGATAGAGGGTTTTATGTATGTCCAGCCAGGGCGGGACATGGTTTGTATGGCTGCTGCTGAGGCTGTGGCTACAAAGTCCCAGACTCTTCCTGCATTAACTCCTATTCTGGGCACTGGTGATGGTGCCACCTGCGCACCGCCAACTGCAGATTTCTGTGACCTTGGCTCCAGGCGTAGGCTGTGGTTACCAGCAATCGATGGCCCTGCACCTCCCCGCTTAGCATGTAGGTCTCAGCATGCCTTCCTCGCAAGAGGTTGTGCATGCATGTGGCATCCAGCTGCAGCCAGTGATGCAGAATAGGTGCCAGTTCCACAGCAGGCAGTGGGCCTGCCTTCAGCACCTCTAGCCCGCAGTCCAGGTTGCAGTCTGAGAGGCCAAAGGACGAGCCGTTGCATCGGGAGAGCCTGACCTTCACTGCTGAATGGGACCAGAGGAGTGGGGTGATGTGCAGGGCTTCTAAGAATAACCCCCCACTCCCCACCGCCTGGTGACCCACACCCTCTTGTGATGCTCTACCCTTAATCAGGATCCTAGGGAAGGGCTGAAGTCCTGGCGGCCACTCTCCTAAGCAGATTTGTTTGGTGTGTTGTTTTAGCAATGCCAAGCTTATTAAAGGCATTTATTTTGTAGCTTTAACCAGGTATAGCATTTAAGTGTCCCCTCTTTTCATCTGTCTTACCCAAGCTGGGAGCTGGGATGGAGGCACTTGTAAGGTGGGTGTAAGGAGTACTGGACGCTAGGGATGGGCTCACCAAAGTCGCTGGCACAGAGCGCTTCCAGAACCTCGTTGGATGAGCGGGCGTCCTGCAACTCGCAGTCCCTGCAGCTGGCGCGCGGCACTGGGGGGAGGGGGGGAGGGGCCGAGTGAGGCTCCGCCAGCCGAGAGTGGGGGAAGGGCCGTCAGCGCGGGCTGGGGGATCCCTCCCATGGGTCCCTCGATCTTCACCCTTTCTGAGACCTGCTGCTGTGGCCAGTCCCTGTCTTCCCTACCAGAGAGACCCGTGTACCTGGCCCTGCGGGGAGCGGCTTAGAAGGGTGGGGCGCTGCCCGTGGACATGGCCTGGGGGCCGCGCGGGGACTCACGTGGGCGGCCCAGGCGGGAGCCTACGGAGACAGCCGCGACGCAGAGGCTGTGCCCGGCGGGGAAGCGGCCGCAATGCAGGATGGCGGGCCAGGGGTAGCCGTAGCAGGCCATGATGGGCGCACAGCTGGCCTGCAGGGCCTCACACAGGCTGCGGCACGGGTAGATGAGCCTGCGGAGGTGGGGGGAGGGGAAGTATCGGGTGGCCGGGCGCTCAGGACTTCCTGGCCCCTGGGCTGGAGCTCCTGTCCCGTCCCAGTGCAGAGGTACAGCCAGTGACTCCACGGTTGCTGGGCAACGACACATGGTCACCTGGCAACAGCCCTCAGCCCCGCAACCTCTTCCCAGCGTTTAGGTCTTACATTCCCCACCGTCCTCGCGTGGTGCTCGCGTGGCTCGGGCCACTATCCCGCTTTCCAGCGCACCCCGCCCCCCTCCAGCCATGGCGGAAGTCCACTGCCGGGGAGAGGGTTGTATGCGAAGGACCCTGCACTCGGGGCCTTCACTCCCCCATTTCGGAGGGAGAAAGCAGAGCCCTCCCTCTTGTCCTGAAAGGCCTGCAGGAGACTGCTGCTTCTGGTCGAGGCTAGGGTTGGCAAAGAGCGGAGGCCTGATCATTGGATTCTGAAAGAGCTCATTCTTGCTGCTACTGGCGTGGTCACCCTGAGGCTCTGGGAAGGTCCCTCACTCTGCAAAGAAGGAACTGAGGGAGCCGTTCACGGGATAGGTTAGGCTGGGGAAGAGGAATCAGCCTTGCCATCTCTGGACTCTGGGAGAAAAGGCCCCCAGATGAGATGTGGCTCCGTCTCTTGCTGGGATCTCTTGGGCAGAGTTTCCACGCCCACTGGAGAGGGGCTTCTGCCCCGCCCCCCAGCCAAAAACAGCCTACCCACTTGTCATACCTTGTTGATGTTCAAGAGCCCTTGAGGATTCATGGGTCCAGAGGTGCTCACCATCGATGGTCCCTTACCTATGTCTCCTCTGTCCCATAGGCACCTGCTCCCCTGTGCCAGGAACACCCTGACAAAACAATCCTTCATCTTCATTTCCCTCCCCACCCCTACCAGCACCTAGCATGGATAGGTATACAGCAGTGGTTAGTGAACAGACCCTGGCAGAGGAAAGGCCCCCACCCACCCTCACCTAGGAGCCCCTGCCCTACCTGTCAAGGCACACAGGGGCAAAAAGGGAGCAGAGGAAGAGGCGGGCATCAGGGTGGCACTCCCTGGCCAGCAGGGGCAACCAGCTGACTGACTGCTGGACAGCCTCAGTTGCCGTGTCATGATCCAGCAAGTTGGGCAGCTGCATCTCTGTGTAGCCAATGTCCTGTCACAGCGCCATGGCTTGGGGAATAGGCATGCACCGTGTGGGGACCCAGGGAGCCCCTACCCCACTGTTACCCACAGCACCACCAGTGCCACAAACAGCCACGGCCTTTGATCCATCACCTGCTCTGTCTGCCTTGGTCTCAATGAGTTGAGGTTGAGGGCTTTATAGGGCTGCACGCACACCCCAGGAGGCAGTGTTTGTGCAGCCTCCTAGGTGCTGGGACCCATCTGCTTAGGCCCCAGTGTGCTGGCCTAAGCCATTTGCATTTGATTAGCACACTGCAGGGGACTGTAGAGGTTGGTGGCATCTCCTTTGGGTCTACGGATTACCAGCACTTAATAAACTGAAGAAACCTGGGCCTGTGTTTTCTTTTCTTTTTCTGGTTTACTTTTCTTGTTTGTTTATTGTTTAAACTATCAGGAGGTGACTGTTGACTAGCAGTTTGGTGTCATCCATTGTCCAGTGCTACCCCTGCCTCCCCCAGTGGATGGCTCATACCCTTTCTGGGTTTACTGGGTTGAGGGGTCAAGCAGGCCAGAGTGGGGGGCCTTTGTCCTGCCTTTAGCGTCATCACATTTGGGTAACCTACCATGGAAGCTGAATGTGGTTGTGAGCATGGACTTTGGAGTGCAACAGCCTGGGTGGCCCTGAGCAAGTTGCTGATGTCTCTGTACTTGCCGTGAGTCATGAATAGGAAGGCAAACTGATGGGGCCCTTTTTTCTAGGATGAGTATAGGGATTAAGGAGTTGACGATGTGATTAGGACAGGGTACAGAGTCTATACCACCTAAATGTGATCTGCTGTGATAACCACTAAAAATCATTTTAGTCCTGGCTCTGAGCAGTCATTTTCCTTCCTCTTGGCAATGACCGGAACTTCATGCTGGGAGTGTAACCCAAAGAAGTGGTAGACCACGCTGCAGTCCTGAGGGGTCACTGTGATGGTGTGGCCCTGCCTCCACCTCTCGGTGGCCTCTTGGTCCCCATCTAAGGAAGTCTTCTTTCCCAGGAATGAGGGAATGTAGCTCCTAAAAGTGCGTGGGGACATTGGGGTGTGGGACCCCCAGGTGTGAGGCTCACTTTCCAGCTCATCCAAGCTGCTTGTGAGGCTGGTGTGGTGGCATCCAGCCAGGCCTGACTGGCTTTTACTCGGTCTTAGAGGCATGACATTCAGTGTACACTTGTTCCCAAAGCAAAGGACACCCAGAACGTCTTCCCAGAGCATCTGTCAAAGACCCACCACCACCACTGATGTGCCAGCACTGGGCATCTCAGCCCTGGGCAGAAGACTTGTGCGGAATAGAGGGCAAGGACTGGCCTACAGCACTGAATGTTTTACGCTTTGTTTTTATTTGAACAATTCTGAAAAGCAAAATTGAAAGCAAAACCCAGCCACCATCATCCACTTTTAAATATATACCAAATAAGAAGTGGAGGTCAACCCTCTGGCCTTCAGTCCCACTGCAAGGTACGGGTTAGTCCCTATCCAGCTTAGCTCTGGCGAGCTTTCCAAGACTCCTCTGGGACGTGTGTTCTCTCAGCATCAAAGAAAGAAGCCCCACGTTCCAAATGCTGGCCAACCTTTGCAAGACAACTCAATCTTGGGGTCGGAGTCCAGAGTAGAGGTAAAGGGGTGTGTGAGGTCCTGACATGGTGACCACCAGGGGACAGAGAGTACCCTAGAAACTCTGCAGAGAAGGTACTGGTTGCATCACTGCCTGGGCTCAGCCCTCGGCTTCACCCACCTCCTCTCCTGGCAGAAATCCCTGGCTTCCTGAGTGATGAAGAGTGTCGGCTCATCATCCACCTGGCCCAGATGAAGGGGCTACAGCGCAGCCAGATTCTGCCCACTGAAGAATACGAGGAGGCAATGGGCACAATGCAGGTCAGCCAGCTGGACCTCTTCCGGCTGTTGGACCAGAACCATGACGGTCGCCTGCAGCTCCGCGAGGTTGGGATCCTGGGGTCTGGAATAGACACAGGGTGGGAGCGCCCTGAATTGTCTTTCTGGTGGCCTGCTCAGCCCTGGCCCTGAGAGTCAGGTGCCACCTCAGATCAGCTTGGGCATGCTCAGTTCCAGAGGCCCCCTCCTTCCCTGGAGAGCCCCTGGCTGCCCTGGGAACCCCAGAAGATGGCAGGAGAACCCCCCTGGGGGTGATGACATTTATTGCCACAGTTCCTGGGTGGTGCACCATCTGTGATCTGGATTCCTTGCTGCCACGGCTGGGGTCCCCACAAAACCCATGGTGGAGGGGTGGCAGCTCTGAGGTAGCCAGAAGTCTGCATCTCTCTTTTACATGCCCCTCACTCACACCAGGCTTCTGACAGGTCTTGGCAGGGTATGTGGTCCCTTGCCTATACAGAGAATGCCTCACTGAGCCTGGGCTTCTTTGACGAGCTTAGTGGTCATGCTGTGCCAGCCCTCCCCTTGGTGTCTGTTCTCTGTTTGCACTCAGGCTTTGGCCTCCCCACCTCACCTTGGGTATCTGAGTGGGATACAGTGCTGTCTTTCACTCTGCACCCAACCCACTGACGGTGCTCCCCATGGAGGCCACAGTCCCAACAGGGCCAGGAATGCCTATGGCCTGCAGGCCTCTTAACTATCTCCCTGGCCTCCTCCCCAGATGCCTGTGGGCCTTTCTGCCTACCATCCCTTCAGCTCAGGGACCTCAGGCTCTGTCCTGTGTCCTCACCCATACCCCATCACCTGAACCCTTAACCTTTACAGCAAGAACTGGGTGACTGTCTATGCTCTGGGGGCCTGTCTATGCTCTGGGGGCCCCATCATTGGGGCCACTCCACTGAGGGACCATCTTGTGCTTTAGGTCCTGGCCCAGACTCGCCTGGGAAATGGACGGTGGATGACTCCAGAGAACATTCAGGAGATGTACTCTGCGATCAAGGCTGACCCTGATGGTGATGGTGAGCCCATACCTCGCCACAGTTCTGTCTCTGTGAGCCTCCTGCCCCCACAGCCAGGTGGCCTCTATACCCACCTTCTAGAGTAGCCAGAGATGATGAGGCAAGGATCCAGCCTTGCCCTCACTCCTGGGCTGGGTCATCCCACTCCTCTTGATGACAGTCTAGAGGGACATTCTTGGAGGCCATTTTGACCTCAATAGGCAGAGACTGGGGTACAGGAGGGGGCTTGCTTGGCTGGCAGAGGGCAGAGTGGGCACAGCAGGAACAGGGCAGTGAGACCAGCTTGAGCTTGGCTGTTCACCCTGCTCCATCTTCCTCTTTTCAGCCAAGCATGAGGTCTTCCCCAGAAGCCACCCTCTCTGGTCTGAGATCTTGCTTGCTTTCCTCTTGCCTGCCTAGAGTCATGCTAACTTCTGGGGGTGGATGGTTTGGGTAGGGGAGCTGTCATACAAGTGCGCCACCCCCTCTTTGGTAATAATCCTCAGGATATTTCTGAGGTGTAGTCATCATTCACATGCCCAAGTTCTGGACAGAATGGGGAAGATACAACAGTGAAACAGGACTTGGAAGAATGGCCCTGTGGCTGGTGAACCCAGAGTGAAGGATCTGGCCAAGACCTGTGGCTGGAGGGGCACCATGATGCTACCATCCCTATGTACAGAGCCGGTAACAGGCCCACAGGCCTTAAGTGTTCCTCACCCTCAGAGATATCTGGGTCAAACAGTAGAAGGTTTCTTTCTTGGGTTAGCCAGGATTACATGGAGCAGACATCAGCTACTCTTCCAGAACCCCCAAAGGGTGGATTTCCTGTTTCGTGGGTTGGACAGGAACAGGGAAAGAGTGTTCTTACTTGGGAGAGTGGCCTGGCTTTCTTTGTTGAGGTAGACTGGTAACCCAGCAGACAGGACTGGCCAGATAGATATCTTCCACTCAGGATGGGACCTGAGGTCATAAGGGAACTCCTGGGGACCAGCCCCAGCTTAAACCCTACAGCGTGGAAGGCCCTGGACAGAACCCAGCACTGACTGCTGTCTTTCTTCACCCTCTACAGGACCAGAGGGTAGCCACCATGTGCTTTAGAGCCACGCTGGAGGCCAGCCAAGGGCAGTGCTTGGCCTCAGGTCCTGGCCATATGGTTCACGCTTCCTTTGACCACCCTGCTGTGGCCAATCTAGTAGGGGTTAGGTCCTTTGGGGGACCAAATCAGGGTTTGATTTGGAACTGAGGAAATGAATTTCCCTAGGTCTTTCTATAGGGCCTGATGTGACAGAAGGTTCATCTTACCCAAGAGTCCAGGTTGGGGGACAGGTACACATGGTCCCCCAGTGCCTGAGGCCAGGGGTAGGTAGGATGGTAAAGCCTGCCACTGTGGCTTCCTCACATGGGCTTGGGGGGCATGATGGTGGGTGCCCTGTGCAGGAGTGCTGAGCCTGCAGGAGTTCGCTGACATGGACCTTCGAGACTTCCACAAGTACATGAGGAGCCACAAGGCAGCATCCAGTGAGCTGGTGCGGAACAGCCACCACACGTGGCTCTACCAGGGTGAAGGTGCCCACCACGTCATGCGCTCCATCCGCCAGAGGTGAGCCCTGGAGCAGGAGAAAGCCATGTGGGGCCCTCACAGAAGTCCTTGGCTGGGGCCTAGAGGACAGACTTGATTAGCCAACTCAGGATTAAGTTCTATTCATTAGACCAGGATTGGGACCCATTAAAAAGGCAATTAACAAAGGCAAATTAGCCCTAATTGTGGGCAAACAATAGACATTTGGGATTAGAGATAGATTGGAATATTTGTTTTTTGCTAATTAGAAAAATGACTTCTTATCTCCGTCTACGGGACCCCCTGCCCCTGAGCAGCCAGGGGTTTTAGATAAGGAACCTCCTTCCTGGAGGGAGTGACCCCACACACACACACCCCCGCCCCGCAACTTAGTGGAAATCTCATCTTTCTCACCCAGCGAGGTCTCTGGCATCCAGGGAGAAGGGTTCATGGGTAACCCCTTCCTGCTTTTACAGGGCCAGTCTAGGGTGGCCTAAGGGGCTTCCAGGGGAGGTGGGCAGGGGCAGAGCTTGTGGCATTCTGGGGGTCCAGCTCCTTCAGGGTGCTGCCTTGCATGAGATTACCCAGCTGAATTCCTACTGCCTACCAGGGTGCTACGCCTCACCCGCCTGTCACCTGAGATCGTGGAGCTCAGCGAGCCGCTGCAGGTTGTACGGTATGGCGAGGGAGGCCACTACCATGCCCATGTGGACAGCGGACCTGTGTACCCAGAGACCATCTGCTCCCATACTAAGTTGGTAGCCAATGAGTCTGTACCATTCGAGACCTCCTGCCGGCAAGTACCTCCCACCTGGGGTGGCCTTCAACTCCCAGACCAGACACTCCCATGACATAAACACAGTTCTGCCCTATGGACATGCCCCCAGGGCCAGGAGAACATGGGAGCATCCTGGTTGAGGATACCCCATCTCTTGCCCTAGTTTGTTTACCAAGTGGCAGGAAAGGGGTGGCCATCTTGTCTCAGTGGCCAGACTAAGGTATGCACAGACACTGAAAAATTTCCCCAGAACTCTGAGGTAAGGGGAAAGGCTGGATTTCTGGCTTTTTTTTTTTTAACCCCTATCCCCTGGCTCTTGATTCTGCCTCCATTGCTGGAGGCCTCAGCTTCTCCCTTTGAAGCTTTGCCCCCTCCTCTGCTAAGGCAGGGAGGCGGGTCTCTTCTCTTCGTGTGGCTGCTCTGGGTCAGCCCCTTGTACTCCCCACCAGCCCTTCTGCATGGTCACGCTGCTTCTGCTAGCCTACCTTTCCCAGCCAGCCACGTAATTTAGCTAAGTGCACCTGTGATCTTGGCCACGCAAAACATTGTGACACACAGAAAGAGATGGTTTGTGGGAGGAGTAACAGGCTAGGGTCTTGGCACTGACCTGCAGTGTTGTCACTGATCCCAGCCTGCCCCTCTGGCCCTTGGGAACCTGGGCAGCTTATCCTGCCCACAGGTAAGCTCCTGGGAGTGCCCACAGCTGGGGACCTGCTCAACGGGCCCCCTGCCTTACAGCTACATGACAGTGCTGTTTTATTTGAACAACGTCACCGGTGGGGGCGAGACTGTCTTCCCTGTAGCAGACAACAGAACCTACGATGAAATGGTAAGGGCCAACCAGGCTGTTAACTCTGGTGGGATGGCAGGTTCTTGGGCAATCACAGTATATAACCTTCCAGACCTGGGATGAGGGGCCCAAGTGAACCCCTGGGCACATCTGACTGGTTTCCCTCTGGCCACTTTCGGCTGCCTGGCCTTGGCTTTTGCCAGTGGGGGCAAGTTTGAAAACCTTACCATCCTGCTGTCCACAGAGTCTGATTCAAGATGACGTTGATCTCCGTGACACTCGGAGGCACTGTGACAAGGGGAACCTGCGGGTCAAGCCCCGGCAGGGCACAGCAGTCTTCTGGTACAACTACCTGCCTGATGGGCAAGGTGAGGGCCTGTGGCCAGGCCAAGCATGCCTTGAAGGAAACTGCCCTTTATCCAGCCCAGACTGCCACCTTGGTGGGATGTTTCTAGCACCCCTACAAATGGTTTTCTGCCCCTAGTGCCTCCCAAAGATCATCCTTAGTGACTTCAGTGGCCTGCACCTGTGCAGCCTCCTAGGTTATCTTGAACCCTGTGATTGATTCCCTGATGCTCCAGCCTTCCGGCTCACTGGGGCTGGGGACACAGGTCTGTCACCAACCCAGGCTGTGGACAGGCCTGGCAGTAAGAAAGCTGGTTTCAGAAGACCAGTGGTATTGTCAAGAAAGAGTATTGTCAAGGTATTAGTTGGAAAGAGATGCTGAGTCCCCAAGGACACCTTGGGGCCAGATTTTACCACCTAAGATGTGTACAGCTGGGCCCACCCTTGTCATGCCCTTGGCCTGTATAAGGTCAAGCTCAGGTTAGCTCGGCCTAGAGTCCCTTCCGTCGCCTCCCTTGCTCACACCATCCACCTCTCCTAGGTTGGGTGGGCGACGTGGATGACTACTCGCTGCATGGGGGCTGCCTGGTCACACGTGGCACTAAGTGGATCGCCAACAACTGGATCAATGTGGACCCCAGCCGGGCGCGGCAGGCGCTATTCCAGCAGGAGATGGCGCGCCTGGCCCGCGAAGGTGGCACTGATGCGCAGCCAGAGTGGGCCCTGGATCGGGCCTACCGCGACGCGCGTGTGGAGCTCTGAGGGGAGTGTTGGCCCCAGCCCCCAGCCACAGGCTGCCCGCCGCCCCAGACGGGGGGGTTGGGGGTGAGACCCGCCTTTCCCCTGTCCAGATGCAGGCCAGAGGCCTGGCTGATGTCTTGCCCCATTCCTGCCTCCAGCCGCGACTAGGGCACAGTTCCTACATTCGTGTTATTTATTGTGTACAGACCCATGCTGCCCCCTAAAATAAAACCACACGGCTTTGAGCCGCTGGGCCCCCGAAGCAGCGGGTCGGGCCGGGGGAGGGGGAGGTAGATTGGGCCAGTACGAGCCCGCCGCTGCGCTTGGAGAGCGTCACGCCAGGGGGAGGGGCGAGGGCGGCCTCGCCAATGACGGGCTGGATTGCGTGAGGCGAAGGGTCGTGATTGGACATCGGCAGCGGGCGACCCTGGGCTCCGCTACCTGTTGCTAAGGCCGCTGTAGATCGGCTCTGCTGCGTGCGAGGAAGGCTCGTCTCGCGAGAGCTCAGCTCCCTTCTTGGCCAGGGCAGCCGCAGCAGCAGGAGGACGGACATGGACGCTCACGAGGACTACGTTTGGCCGCGGGCAACCTCCGAGCTCATACTCCTCCCGGTCACGGGTCTGGAGTGCGTGGGGGATCGGCTGTTGGCGGGTGAGGTTTGGGTTGAAGCGCATGCTAGTGGAGAAGAAACCGTGCGCTCGCGTGGGGCGGGACCGTGAGAACAAAGGGATACCCCCAAGGAGGAGGACGGGCGGCGGGATGAAGCCCGACCGAGGGGGGCGGGAGCCCAGGAGATGGCGGGCAGGAGACCCAGCCGGAGGAGCCCTGGAGACAAAAAAAAAAAAACCGATGTGGCTACTGAGTCCCTTCATAGTCTGCAGCCGACGTGGAAAGAGCGGTGGGGCTGCGGGAAAGTGCGGGGAAACGCAGTGATTTCGGAGGCGGAGCATGCAGGGCGAGCGGTGTGTGGCCCCTTCCTGGAGTGGAGGGGGGGGGGGTTGGGATGAGCCGACCCCAAGGTGGGCGGTCCTGAGGGCGGGACCCGGTGGCGGGGGTGTGGCCTCAGGGCTGTGTGAGGCTTCTCCGTGGGAGGTGGGGAGGACCAGATTGAGTGGCGGGAAACTAGAGATGAGACCTTTTTGAGTGAGCCAATGCTTGGGGAGGCAGACGCTAAGGCCCCTTCCGAGATGGTTGCGTCCAGGAATTCCGATGTTGATGCTTCTTGGGGGAAGGTCAGGTCAAGAAGCATAGGCCATCAAAGCCCTGAGACCTGAGGCAGCAGACCCTTGAGGAGCATTGAGGACTGACTGGAGGACACTAGTGATTGATGGTGGTGCTGCTGAGTTTTTTAAGGGTCCTGAGGCAGGGCTCTGTCAAATCTTGAGTGAGCTGCTTACTATCCTAAGGGGGTGGGTATGTGTGTGGGGGGAGGGATGGCCCAGTTGTGATCTGCTGAAGGGTGGGGACTCTGGGAGTTCAAGGTGCCTACGATGGGTTAGAGTCCTAAGGCTTCTGCAGGAAGAGATAGGTAGGCAGAAACCCAAAGAACCACAACAATGAGCTAGGAGAAGGGAAGCGGTGAGTTTCTGGCAGAGGGTAAACATGCCAAAGGCTTTGAGGCTGAGAATTTGTTACTTCGGGAGAAAGAGGGAATTCCTGTGAGGCTGAGCAGGGGTGGGGTGGGACAAGTGCTGGAGAAAGGAGCAGAGGCCAGGCTGTTTTAAGCCTAGATCTGACTTCATAGTGGTGGTGGAGAGAGGCCCCATGAAGGGTTTTAGGCAAGAAAATGACCTGGGAAATGCAGGTTAGAAAGCTCTTCAAGTGAATTCCTCTACTCCAGTGACTTCCAGAGTGACTTTTGTATTGCTGCAATTCTCAAATTCTGTCCATGTGCACCTATAATCTGAATTTCCAGCCCTCTTTGCTTATGAGTTCCGGGCCCAAGTGCACAGGTGCCTTCAATTTGAAATATTCCTACTGGGTGCTCCAGCTCAGCAGAGGGAACAACAGCCAGTCAGGTGCCTGAGTCTGAGCATCTCCCTCAGCTCCCAAGCCAGTCTGGTTGATTTTGACTTCATACATGTGGCCACTGTCTGTATATTGCCGTCAGTTGAGGCCATGCAACTTTGTCTCCTAGACCCCCTCAGGAGCATTCTCCCAGCCTATCCTTGAGCTCTTTGTTTCTTATTCCAACCACACGACTGTGTTCACCTCAGGGTCATCAGACTTGCTATTCTATCTGCCAAGAAAGGTTCACCCATCTCCCCCATGCTTGCTCTTCCTTTGGTTACCACTGCTTATTGATTCCTCTCCGTCTATATGTTATGTTCGCAAGGTGGCCTCTCCTGACACCCAGTCTGTTTATTTTTTAATTATTATTTTTTTAATTTTATTTTTGAGAGAGAGCGCAGGGGAGGAGCAGAGAGAGAGAGAGGGAGACACAGGATCTGAAGCAGGCTCCATACTCTGAGCTGTCAGCACAGAGCCTGATGCAGGGCTCAAACTCACCAACTGTGTGATCATGACCTGAGCCGAAGTTAGATGCTCAACCGACTGAGCCACCCAGGTGCCCCTCACCCAGTCTGTTTAGATGAGACCAGGGTTTCTCACTATCAGCACTTTTGACATTTTGGCCCAGATCCTTTTTGTGTGTGTGTGGGGGGGGGGGGGGGCTGTCTGTGCTTTGCAGGACGTTTAGGAGCATCCCTGGTTTCTACTCCTAGTTGCCAGTTAGCATAGCTCCCATTTGTGACAACCAGTGTGTCTCCAGATATTGCCAGATGTCTTCTGGAGGGAAAATCCTCTGGAATAGATTTCCCTCTTTTATATTCTTAAAGCAACCAGTATAGTTCTTTCCTGGAACTTACCAGAGTTACAACAATGTAGTTTACTTGGGTGATACTGTTCATTGTCTGCCTGATGGGCAGGAGTCTGGGTCTGTGCTTGTCTTACTCACTACTCCAGCATGTAGTTAGTTCCTTGTCTGGTTTATAATTGATGCTCAGTGCATGTCTATTGAATGTCGAAAAATGGAGATTGCAAGCTAAGAATATCATGAGGAACTGTTAATGTCATCTCAGGTTAAGGTGATATCCTGGGCCAAAGTAACTGTGGTGGGGAGGATTTGCAAAATCTTTAGAAAATGAGCACTCGGAACATGAGAAGATGTGGGAAGTTTAGAGGAGTAAGTGGTGAGCTTCCTGCTTTGGGGCTGGGGCTGAGTAGAGGGTGGCAATGGTTGAGAGAACTTGAAGGTGAACTAGTAGAGTGGGAAGTGCCTGCAGGGCAGGCAGGAGGTGGCTTAGGGTCATGGGAACCTTGGCTGTCAAAGTAGGGGCTGCCTCTCCTGGTTCTTCTCATCAGTGTTGAACATGCTCACATCTGAGCTTCAAGGAAGAAGCTTCTGGAAATCCAGAGGCGTTCTACTGTGGCCCCAAGGTGGGAGGATCACCTTTAGGGACAGCCTCTGCCCTGGGGGAGGGGTGGGTTGGGGGGGCGGAAGAGGGCGTGTAGAGGCAGATGAGGCTGAGGATTTGGGAGAAAGGCTGACAGGCTTCCAATGGAAGGATGAGAAGTAGGTGGGGCGAGGAAGAGCCTGTGTTTGAGGAAGTCAGGTTGAACTGAGTATCTGAATGTCAGCATTGAAAGTCCAGCTGAAGCTGAGGCCGGGGATTGTCCAGGGTTCAAGCCTGCAGGATCGTGTGTTCTAATGCATTCGCAGGCTACATACCTGAGTTTTCCCTGCCCTCGTCTCTTCATGACTTATCAGAGGTGAGGTTCTGATGTGGCTCTCTGCCTCTGTCTAGGTGAGGGGCCAGATGTCCTGGTGTACAGCCTCGATTTTGGTGGCCATCTGCGGATGATGAAGCGCGTGCAGAACCTGCTTGGCCACTATCTTATCCATGGGTTCCGGGTGCGACCAGAACCAAACGGAGACCTTGACTCGGAGGCTATGGTGGCTGTGTTTGGGAGCAAGGGACTCCGAGTTGTGAAAGTTAGCTGGGGACAGGGCCGCTTCCGGGAGCTCTGGCGCTCTGGCCTATGGAACATGTCTGACTGGATCTGGGATGCACGTTGGCTTGAGGGGAACATAGCCTTGGCCCTGGGCCATAACTCAGTAGTGCTATACGACCCTGTGGTAGGGTGCATGCTGCAGGAGGTGCCCTGCACAGACAGGTGCACCCTCTCCTCAGCCTGTCTGATCGGAGACACCTGGAAGGAGCTGACCATAGTGGCAGGTGCTGTTTCCAATCAGCTCCTTGTCTGGTACCCAGCAGCTGCCTTAATAGATAATAAGCCTGTGGCCCCTGACCGACGGGTCAGTGGGCATGTGGGTGTCATCTTCAGCATGTCGTACCTGGAAAGTAAAGGCTTGTTGGCCACAGCTTCAGAAGACCGAAGTGTCCGCATCTGGAAGGTGGGTGACCTGCGGGTGCCTGGGGGTCGGGTACAGAATATTGGGCACTGCTTTGGGCACAGTGCCCGTGTGTGGCAGGTCAAGCTACTAGAGAATTACCTTATCAGTGCTGGAGAGGACTGTGTCTGCTTGGTATGGAGCCACGAAGGTGAGATCCTTCAGGCCTTTCGGGGCCACCAGGGTCGTGGCATCAGGGCTTTAGCTGCCCATGAGAGGCAGGCCTGGGTGGTTACTGGGGGTGATGACTCAGGCATCCGGCTGTGGCACTTGGTAGGGCGTGGGTACCCAGGTTCGGGGGTCTCAGCTCTCTGCTTCAAGTCCCGTAGCAGGCCAGGTACCCTCAAGGCTGTGACACTGGCTGGCTCATGGCGACTACTGGCAGTGACTGACACAGGGATCCTGTACCTCTATGACTTGGAGGTCAAGTGCTGGGAGCAGCTGCTGGAGGATAAACGCTTCCAGTCCTACTGCCTCCTGGAGGCAGCCCCTGGTCCTGAGGGCTTTGGACTGTGTGCCATGGCCAATGGGGAGGGTCGTGTCAAGGTTGTCCCCATCAACACTCCAACAGCAGCTGTGGACCTGACCCTGTTCCGTGGGAAGGTGCATAGTCTGAGCTGGGCCTTGCGTGGCTATGAGGAGCTCCTGTTGCTGGCATCGGGCCCTGGTGGTGTGGTGGCTTGCCTGGAAATCTCAGCCGCACCCTCTGGCAAAGCCATCTTTGTAAAGGAACGTTGCCGGTACCTACTGCCTCCAAGCAAGCAGAGATGGCACACATGCAGTGCCTTCTTACCCCCTGGTGACTTCCTGGTGTGCGGGGACCGTCGGGGCTCTGTGTTGCTGTTCCCCTCCAGACCAGCTCTGCTCAAGGATCTTGGGATTGGGGGCAAGGCTGGAGCTGTCACTGGAGCACTTGAAGCAGGTAGTGGCAGTGGTGGGGATGAAACTGAGTGGGGCCCTGTGTCCACCCTCCCTTCTCTGCACGGGAAGCAGGGTGTGACCTCGGTCACCTGCTATGGTGGCTACGTGTATACCACAGGGCGTGATGGCGCCTATTACCAGCTCTTTGTGCGAGGTGGCCAACTCCAGCCAGTCCTAAGGCAGAAGTCCTGTCGAGGCATGAACTGGGTGGCTGGGCTCCGTATGATGGCTGATGGGAGTATGGTCATCCTGGGTTTCCATGCCAATGAGTTTGTGGTGTGGAGTCCCCGATCCCATGAAAAGCTGCACATCGTTAACTGTGGTGGAGGGCACCGCTCCTGGGCCTTCTCTGATACCGAGGCGGCTATGGCCTTTGCCTACCTCAAGGATGGGGATGTCATGCTGTACCGGGCTCTGGGTGGCTGTACTAGGCCACACGTGATCCTCCGGGAGAGCCTGCATGGCCGTGAGATCACTTGTGTAAAGCGTGTGGGCACCATCACTCTGGGACCTGAATTTGAGATGCCCAGCTTCATGCAGCCTGACTACTTGGAGCCTGGCAGCGAGGGGCCTGGCCTGACTGACATTGTGATCACATGCAGCGAGGACACCACTGTCTGTGTCCTGGCGCTCCCCACAGCTACTGGCTCGGCCCATGCACTTACAGCTGTCTGTAATCACATCTCCTCGGTGCGTGCGCTGGCTGTGTGGGGCATTGGTACCCCAGGTGGCCCTCAGGATCCTCGGCCAGGCCTGACTGCTCATGTGGTGTCTGCGGGGGGCCGGGCTGAGATGCATTGCTTCAGCATCATGGTCACCCCAGACCCCAGCACCCCAAGCCGCCTCGCCTGCCACGTCATGCACCTTTCGTCCCACCGGCTAGACGAGTACTGGGACCGGCAGCGCAATCGGCACCGGATGATCAAGGTGGATCCAGAGACCAGGTAATGTGCATTGCTAGGTGGGAGTGTAGGGTGGTGTCACGCAGGGCAAGCCCCTTACAGCTGCTCTCAGGTTTGCCCTGACCTGTGTCTGGTCTCGGCAGGTATATGTCCCTAGCTATCTGTGAGCTCGACAGGCCTGGCCTTGGCCCCCTTGTGGCTGCAGCCTGCAGTGATGGAGCAGTGAGGTGAGAATGGGCATGGGGGGTGGTAGGGCCAAGAGACAAAGCCTGGAAGGTTGTCCAGAATGGGTTCTGAGCTGGGCCACTCTCCGCCCCCCAGGCTCTTTCTTTTGCAGGACTCTGGGCGGCGGTTGCAGCTCCTGGCTGAAACCTTCCACCACAAGCGGTGTGTCCTTAAGGTCCATTCCTTTACACATGAGGCACCCAACCAGCAGCGGTGAGAGAGGCTGCATGGTGGTCCTGCATGGGCCAGGTGGGGGCTCCTGTTGCTTTCCATCCCCCTCGCTGACCTAGCTGCCCTCCCCTGGCTCCCAGGAGGCTGTTCCTGTGCAGTGCAGCTACTGATGGCAGCTTGGCCTTCTGGGATCTCACTACTGTGCTAGACCATGGTTCCACTGCCCTGGAGCCTCCAATGGACCCCGGGCTTCCCTACCGTGAGTAGCCAGTGTACAACCATGGCTGTCCCTCCCCACCTCACACTTTGCCTTCACCCATGTGGCAGCGAGGCCCTGATAACCATCTTCTTCCTCCAGGACTGGGCACCCCCTGCCTGACCCTCCAGGCTCATAGCTGTGGTGTCAACAGCCTCCACACCTTGCCCACACGTGAGGGCCACCTTGTGGCCAGTGGCAGTGAGGATGGCTCACTCCATGTCTTTGTGCTGGCTGTGGAGGCACCAGAGCTGGAAGAGGCCGCTGGGGGTGCTGAGCTGGTGCCCCAGTTGCATGTGCTAGAGGAATACTCTGTCCCCTGTGCACATGCTGCCCATGTGACAGGCCTCAAGATCCTAAGCCCAAGCCTTATGGTCTCAGCCTCCATCGACCAACGGCTGACCTTCTGGCGTCTGGGGCATGGTGAGCCCACCTTCATGAACAGTACCGTGTACCATGTCCCAGATGTGGCTGACATGGACTGCTGGCCTGTGAGCCCTGAGTTTGGCCACCGCTGTGCTCTTGGGGGCCAGGGGCTTGAGGTTTACAACTGGTATGATTGAAGTGTCCCGCGGTGGCCGGCATGCTGGGTATGGGGCCTGCTCGCAGACGGAGTGGAACAGGAGTGACTGTCTGTGCCCATGCCCAGTGTGCTTTGAGGGGAGGAGGCGGCAGCCGCGGGTTCCTGACGTCAGAGCAGGAGCTGGAGGTGAGTAGGGTGCCATCTGGGCAGACCAAAAATATGCCCTACTGCGTATAATAGGACCAGGCTTTATAATAGAAGTAATTTATTTTTGGTTTCAGGTCCCTAACAAAATCTGTGTATCTTCTTTTCAGGTGATGACTCTGTAAACATTCCTAGATATTGGGGTCTCTGTGGCCTTAGATATGGTCCAGCGGAGGGAGGCCCAGCGTGGCTAGGCCGGTGTGAAGCACTTCACGCACGGCCCGCAGAAGCTGGAGACGGGCAAACATTTGACCAAAAAGGTGTGGTCGAGGCGCCTGTTGGAGAGAAAGGGCCTGCTGGTCTCGTCCTTTGCTTCCCTTGCACCCCCGCAACCCCCCACCCCGTTTTGCTGTGCACTTACTCCTAGGATGTGTATGCGGTTATAGTAGGAGCTGAAATCCATGCTGAGCTGTACCAGGAACTTGCACATCTAGAGACAGAGACTGAGTCACTGGCTGGTCTCTGATCCTGTGCCCAACCCAGAATAAAGCATTGAGTGTGCAGTGTCTGTCCCCGTCTCCTCTGCCTCACCGTCTCTGTGCGTGCGGTCGTGTGCAGCCCTGGGGCTGTGCATGCCAGGGCTGCTGTCTGGCTCAGCAGGTCTGGGAAGGGGAGGATGCCATTGAAGAGCAGGAGCCATTCACCCTGGGAGGAAGAAGGGCGCTGGGAGATGAGGTCCCAACCTCCTGTGGGTGCCCAACTACCTGGGGAGGGCACTCACCTCATCCTGTAGCAGTGAGAAATCAAGACTGCTCACAGGTGGAAAAGTGGGGTACAGACCTTGTTCCATGCTGTGCCTGTACCCTTCAAACAGTGTGGCAAGACGGGCACAGTTATACATGACGAAGGTGCCGCTCTTGGTGCCCTTTGTGGAAATGCTGCTGTCGGCCAGGGCCAGGAGAAGCTGAGGAATGGGGGCACAGCTGCAGCCACCACACGTGCTGTCCAAGCCCTGATCCTGTAGGTCACCCAGGCTCACCTGACCGTGCGGGGCTGTGCTGAGCATCTCAAACTTGATGGTCGCCACGGAGAGAACGCTGAAGACCTCTGTCCAGGCTGGGTCTGAGGGAGTGCAGTCGGTCAGTCTCCACAGGCAGGGAAGCAGACAAGCCACCCCTCCTGCAAAGCACAGCTAGGGGTTCCCGGGCGCACTCACCTTGTGCCAGGTCCCTGCCGTGCTTCACTGCTGACGCCTTGCGCACCTGGGCGTGCCGGAGCCTGCATGAGGAGAAGAGTGAGCGGGGCAGGTGGGGTGGTGAGGAGTTCCCCTCCACCTCAACTACCCTGACTCAGGGGCCTCCCTTCCAGTCTCACTCACTCGTAGTACTCAGGGGCAGTGAGGGTGCCGGGTGCACCAGCCACTTTCACCGGGCCACAGACCAGGTGCTTCTGTCGGGAAGAGAACAGGCACTCAGCTAGGCAGCGATACCCTCCAACACCAAATCCTTCGAGAAGCCTAAATCTGGTGCCTGGACTCCCCCCGCCTTTCAAGCCCACCCCAGGACACAGTCCAGTTTCTTCAGTGTTCTCTGGGATGTGCCCCCGGACCCCACCTTCTCTCAGGATGCTCACAAGCTGCGGCAAATACCCACTCACCAAGCCTGATCTCCCCCTCAGGATCAGGTGTCACCTATGGACACACTGGCCAACAGGACGCTTGAGGGTTTTCAAGGGCCCCTCAGGTTGGTGGGGGCGGGGAGGAAGCCACTAAACCTACCTGTGTGAGCGGAGCCTGGTCATCCAGCTTCCGCCAAAGCAGGTCCACCTTTTGTTGCTGGAACTCCTCCTCACAGCTCACCACGTGCACAACCATGCAGCGGTCTGCGTTAGCATCTGGGACCGCAGCCTACGGTGTGTAGGAAGACGGTCACCGAGCGAACACAGGCCACTCGGCTGGCCAGTGTCAGCCTACGGAGTCGGGTCAGTCACTAACCAGGGATGGAGGGCTGTCCCCTGGCCAGCAGCGCGCAGCCTCCTGCAGCTCGGCTAAAACCGAGAGCAGATCCTCAGTCACTGCAGAGAACACGAGGGCGTTGAGGCTAGCCAGGAGCACAGAGTCCCCACCTTCTCTCCAGCCCTGCGAGGCTCCAGCTCCTACCCAGACACTTGTCCAGGTTAGGGTCATAGCCAGCTGCGCGTCCCCGTTCTTGCACCAGCTCCTTCAGGCACACTGTGCCCAGGACGCCGCGGGGCAGGGCTCCCCGCTCCTGGGCAGGGCTAAGCTCTGCAAGCGCGCGGTTCCTCAGGGCTTCGGTGGCGGCTCTCTCCGAAGCAGCGGGCCAGTCCACGCGCAGTTGCTGCAGGAAGGTCGGCATGTGCGGGTCTCGCACGGCGGGGACGAGGCGCACACTCTCCCTGCGAAGCGAGGGCGACCGCCTCAGCCCTATCACCCGGCGCAGCTCCCCCTACTTCCCACTCGCAGCTGCTTCCGTCCCAGCTTCCTACCCCCGCCTCTTTGGCCCCGCGTCGCGCTCACCCGTGAGCGCGCAGAGTTCGCGCCAAATGATCGGCCACGAGCACGGCGCGCAGCTGGCTCAGGCGGAGCGCGCCGGGGGCGCTGCGCAGCGCCGGACAGTGGAGGAGGACGCGCGGGCCCGGCGCGGCGGGCGCGGCGGGCGCGACATAGGCGGCCACGGCGCCGAGCACGCGCTCGAAGACGGCGGGCCGCTGCAGCTGGAGCGCCAGACCCGCGGGGGTCGGCGCGCAGCGCAGCACCGGGGCCACGCCGGGGCCCTGCAGGCCGGCGACTGCACGGACCACACGCTCGGGCACCTGCGAGAGGAAGGGCGATGAGCGGGCTGCGGCGCTGCCCCCCGCCGCATGTCCCCACTCGGCCGCTCGCGCCCACCTGTCCGTCCCCGAAGCGCGCTTGTAATGCGGGCCGCGGCGCCAGAAAGTCTCGGGCACGCAGGTGGCGGGCGC
The DNA here is from genome assembly GCF_028749965.1 of Puma concolor. Taxonomy (NCBI): domain Eukaryota; kingdom Metazoa; phylum Chordata; class Mammalia; order Carnivora; family Felidae; genus Puma; species Puma concolor. The sequence goes on along the minus strand of NC_141668.1, from coordinate 153,618,014 downwards.
GCGTCTCCTTGAACCACACGGGGTCGCCAGGCCCCAGGGCCGTGTTGAGGGCCCCTAGCGTCTCTCCGACCCCCAGGCGCCCCGTCGCCATGGCGACCGGAAGGAACCAGCAGAACCGGAAGCAAAACCCCGGGAGGTCGAACTTCCGGGAGGACCGACAGGCCAGGGCGCGTATCCGGTGGCGGCCCCTGAGCTGACAGGTGCGCCAAAGTGAACCGTGATAGCCGCTTTCGACCTTCGGCCCCAGCTCTCCCTCTGCGTGGCCGGTCTGCCCTGCCTGGCCTAGGTTCCGAAATCTCCGGGTCCATCTTAGACCTAGGGTTCTGTCTTCGCCACCTGCATTAGCAGCCAGGGAAAGGATCCTCCCTACTGGGTGGGGCCCAGATCGCTGTTTCTCCCCTCGAAGTCTTACCTCTGTGTATTTGTGATAACGTTTCATTCCCCACATTTGACACATGATCAAACGTCAGGAGCTCCAAATGAGTTTAGTGGGATAGGGCAGCTAACATTACAGCCAGCTAACATTTCACGACCACCTAAAAACTCATTTTTTTTTTTTAATTTTTTTTTTTCAACGTTTATTTATTTTGGGGACAGAGAGAGACAGAGCATGAACGGGGGAGGGGCAGAGAGAGAGGGAGACACAGAATCGGAAACAGGCTCCAGGCTCTGAGCCATCAGCCCAGAGCCCGACGCGGGGCTCGAACTCACGGACTGCGAGATCGTGACCTGGCTGAAGTCGGACGCTTAACCGACTGCGCCACCCAGGCGCCCCTAAAAACTCATTTTTAAAAGAATTCGTGTTCTGCGGTTTCAGGTCATTCAGAAGTATTTCCTCCTTTGCGATTTGGGTCGTCTTTACATCGGATAAATGCCTACTCTCGTAGAATTGCTTCCCTTGATTTTTGAGGAATTAGATCCATCAAGATAGTTTCCAGAATTACCAGCTTTTTTTTTTTTTAACGTTTATTCATTTTTGAGAAGCAGAGACAAGAGAGTGAGTGGGGGAGGGGCAGAGAGAGAGGAAGATACAGAATCCGAAGCAGGCTCCAGGCTCTGAGCTGTCAGCACAGAACCCAGTGCAGGGCTCGAACTCAGGACGAGAGAGATCTCATGACCTGAGCCGAAGGCAGATGCCCAACCGACTGAGCCAGCCAGGCTCCCCCAAAATGACCAGCCTTTAATGCTTTCCTTTTAACCTTGTGTACTTTAACAGGGATCCTCCGGCTTCCTGGTTTAGGCAAGGAGCCATTCTGAGCCAAATAAACAATGTGATCATGAGAAGCCCCAGCTAAAGGACTGCTCCCAGTTGGAGCATCCCATTCCACTAGAGAGACAAAGCTCTTTCCTCTGTCCCACCAGGGATCCTGAATGTTTTCACTTCAATGTAACTTAAATCCCTTTTCTTCTATTTTTTTTAATGGAGATTGAACCTGACACAGCACACAGTGCTGGGAAAACCATGATTTCTGCTCTGAAGCAGTGAGAGTGCCCAGGGCTCAGAAAGGAGAGAACCCTAGAAAGGGGCAGCAAAAGTTTGGCAAGACCCCTTTCTGGGCCAGGGCTCCAAGGCCCTGCTGGGATCGCAGAAAGAGCACTGGGCGGACACGACATTCCCGATGGCTTCTTGGGTGCCCACTCAACGGGAGTGATCGTGTCATTCCAAAGCGCTTTCCATTCCGCAGGCGCATGACCCTGGGGCAGCTAACAGGGTTGGGGGCTGGAGGCGGAGCTGGGGACTACAGCTACTCTCGGTACACGAAGACGGTTGGGGTGGGTTTTCCCCAGGAAGTGAAGGGCTATCTTTAGCAAGCTGCGGTGGCCCTGTGGGACTCATCGTGATCGCAGCCCTGTCCAGAGGCCCTGGAAACGCCCTCCCTTGTCAATGCCACTCCAGGTTCCAGAGATGACCACAAACCTGGCTCTCCGACGTCTACGCCCACCACTTCCAGGCTGAGGGCGCACTTGAGACAGGGTCGGAGACCAGAGCGACCCAATAAGTATGTATGGGGGTCAGAGGCTGGCCCACCCCACCTAGGCCAGGACGCTGCTCTGGCAGGAGAGCAGGGAACGAAATCCAAGCGCAGCTGGAATGCTCTGGAGACAACAGCTGCTTTTGGGATTCCGTTGCCCGCTGTCCAGCCGTGGCGGGTGGGAATGACCCCGGGGCGGGGGGGTGGTTCCCTTGTCCTGGGGCCAGATCAGGACCCCCATTCCCAGTACCAGGAGACGGACCTACGAGTGGGCGGTAAAACCGAGTGTAGTGGGAACGAGGCGCTCACCTGGGCCCCCAAACAATAGGAAGGTTGGTGGGGGTCTCCCCTGGGACCGGTCCAGATCCGGATTAGATCCGCAGGGTAAGATTACTCCTGTTGGTCCCATGAAGCCAGGCCACCAGTGCGGAGACGGTGGTGGGAAGGGCTTCGAGATCAGCCTAGAGGGAAGCTCACCCGTAGGGCCGGAGAGGAAGTAAAGCCGCGCGCCCGCCTCAGGGACACCCCCGCACCCCGGGCCCTTTGTCCCGTGACTATGCCAGCGCCCGGAGCGCTGGGGACCCAATGGCGGCGATAGGACCCCCGGGAAGCCATTGCGACCGTCCTCCGCTATGCCGAACCTCCCTCCCTCCCGGTCCCGTGGGTAGCAGACGCGTCAACATTCCCTTGAGGCCACGACACGGTGGGGGCGCGAAGATGCCCGAAACCCGCGCGGGCGCCAGCGACTCTCGCGCCAGTAGGCCCTCTGATTCGGTTCAAGACGGGGGGTCGGGGAGTTCTCGGGCCGCGAGCAGCGTGAGCGACGACAGGGCGATGCTCCAGCAGCTGTCTAGTTCAATATCTGGTTCCGTTCGGCCCGGTGGCTCCCACCCGAACAGCTACAATCGCCCTACTACGGCGTCCCCTTCCGCTTGCTGGGGCCGCAGATTTGGAGCCATTTTAAGGCGAAACCAATCAGCCACGCCCCCTCGCGCTCCTGAGAAGCCAATCCACGCGTGGCCACGCCCCGGGAGACGCGCGGCGACGACGCCAACGGTCGCGCTGGTGACGGTTGAGGAGGGGCGTGATTCGCAGAAGTGCGGGGGAAACCTGAGCTGGCCGCTCCGCCCTCGGAACCCGACGCCCCAAAGCCTGGGATTAGGGGCTTGGATGCTGGCCCCACGCCCTGGCCAGGTGTGAGGGACTTGACCAGGTGCGCGGCAGCCCCGCCCCAGGCTCCGGGAGCCTGCGTTAATAGCTGAGGGCCGGGGACCAAGCGGCGGCGGGGGCCCAGGCAGCGCTCTGAGGCCGGCCACGCCACCAGGTGTCCGGCTCCCCCAGGACGGTCTGTGGGGGCCTGGGGCGGGGCGGGCGGCAGGTGCAGACACCGGAGCCGCGGTAGGGGACGGGCCCTCCTGGGACAGTTTTCCCGGGCCGGCTCCTTCATAATCCCGCGCTGGGGCAGCCGACTCGCGCGGTGCCCTCCGGGACGCAGAGGGCGCTGTCAGCGCGCTGCGGAGAACTTCGCCACGACTCCGCTGACCTAGCGCCGGGTTCCCTGCACGCGGGTCCGCCATGGTTGCCTCGTTCGCTCTTCGCGGCCTGTGCCGAGCTCGAGCCGCCTTGCGCTGTGACCTCGCAGAGCTGCTGTGGTGAGTCCAGATCCAGCGTCCCTGACTCTCTCGCCTTCCACGACCGGCGACTCCCCCCCCCCCCCAACGGCTCCCTAGAACCTTAGCATACCCCACCCGCAGGGTTCCAAGGCGAGGGCATCGGCTCACGCCGGCGGACGATGAGCTGTATCAGCGGACGCGCATCTCTCTGCTGCAACGCGAGTCCCCGCAATCCATGTATATCGACAGCTACAGCAGCCTCGGCTTCATGGTCAACGGAAATCGTGTGCTTGGGCCCTGCGCGTTGCTCCCGCACTCGGTCGTGCAGTGGAACGTGAGCAGTGAGGAAGTAGAGGTCCAGAGCCCCAGGCCTGTCCCCTGATTCTTCCCTGGCAAACTTGGCTTTTCCGTTACCCCTTTGTGGAACAGGTAAGGGCTCTGTGGGGAAAGCTGCGCGAACTTGTACTTAACCTGCCTCCTCCCAACCCAGGTAGGAACTCACCAGGACATCACTGAAGAAAGCTTCTCTCTCTTCTGGTTGCTGGAGCCGCGAATAGGTACTGGAGAAGGGGAGGGCTGAGGTGCTTCCAGCCCCAGCAAACCACCCCGCCCCAGCCTCCCCACTGACCCGCTATAAGCTAATCATGGCCATCTTTCCCTAGAGATCATTGTGGTGGGCACCGGAGACCGGACTGAACGACTCCAGCCCGGGGTGCTGCAAGCCATGAGGCAGCGGGGCATCGCGGTGGAAGTGCAGGACACAGTAAGTCCTGCCACTTGGGAGTGCTGAGCAGGGCCCAGTCCTATCTCTAGCCAAGCTGATGCAGGCTTTCTCTTTGCAGCCCAATGCCTGTGCCACTTTCAACTTCCTGTGTCATGAAGGCCGAGTGACAGGAGCTGCCCTTATCCCTCCACCTGGAGGGACTGTGCTCACAACTTTGGCACAAGCTGCAGAATGAACCACCAGGAACTGACCTAACCTGTCCAGGAGGGCCGTGGCACTTTTGCAGTGCACACGGGTTTCCAGCGCTTTCACTAGTCCCTCCCCTTTGGCACTGTAACACTTGTCTTTCTTGCCAGCAAGTTAATAATTTAATCCACATCTTCCATTTTGTTCTAGTTTACTGCTGGTGAGGAGCTACTTGGCTCAGTGGGCTCTTGGTGGGGGTTGCAAAGAAACCAAAGGATCACCTTTTTATCTAGGCTACTTACCTCCTCAGAGGCAGGAGGCAGCATAGGCACCTGTTTCAAACTGCAAATGTAACTACTTGCTCACATGCAGATTTGAGGGGACCTCAGTGCTTTCTCCACAAGGTCCCTTGGAGATTCAAGTTAGAGAATACATATGTGGATCTCAACCTGGTCCCATGTGGCCAAACACCTGTGAGTGCCAGTCCAAAGCTCCCATGGACTGTTCCATGACCTGTCCTAAGTAGCCATAATGTGAGACTGCACTCTTGTGAGTCAGAGCTGGCCAGACTCATCTTGTGAGCTGCCTCAGGAGGGACTTTTTGAATCAAGAACTAGTTCCTCCTTCCAGATCCAAGGAGTATCCTGACCTCAGTGTCTGAGGCTTTCCCCACAAATGAGGGTGTTGTGTTTGTGTGCATCTGTGATAGTGGCAGCTGCACAGCCACACCTGCTTGTTGACCTCAAAGATCAGGCACTGTTTTTTTTTTCCCAAACTTTTATTGAAAAACCAAGGGGGTATGCCGTATCCCTTTTCAGAAAAGCCTCTTCTCATACCTGTAAGCAGAATAACAAGCTGTGAGGTGCGGCAGGAGGAAGGAGGCACAGCAAAAACCTTTGCTCTGAAGGTAGATGGGTACAAAAGGGCTGGTCACTTACGAATGGAGGCTGTGGACACCACCTTCCACCTGAGCTGAGGATGTTCTCTTCTCAAACTTGAGTTCTCCAGAATACATCATGGCTCTGAAGAGGGACGGATGTTGGATGTGGGTAGCTGGCCCTCAACCACCCCCTCTACCCATGTTCAACTCCCCAAGCTTACCGGACTTGGGTCAAACTCTTGGCACCAATGTCTTGGCAGGAGTGCTGGATGCCAGCGATCAGGTAGGGGACAAATTTGTGGATGGACCCTTTGTCCTGCACAGCCCCAGACACCCCCTGAGCCACCTTGATTTTGTCAGCTTCACTGTGGGGAGAGGCAGGACAACACAAGCAAGGTCAAAGCATAGATGAAGCTGCCAGTACAAGGCTGTCAGCACAGGATAACTGACTTTCCTGTCCCACCTGAAATATCGGTTCTGGCTGCTGAGATGCTTGTCCATGGCATCAAGAGAACCCATACCACGATATTTCTTTAGCCGGATTCCATCAGAGAAGAAGTACTCGCCAGGGGCCTCAGTAGTAGCAGCCAGGAGGGAGCCCATCATAACTATGGACAGATGGGAGTGCTGGGGGCAGACTCTGAGTGGCATTAGGGAAAGAATCCCACCAAACTCCCTGGGTGCTGGGCCTCACCTGTGGAGGCCCCAAGGGCCAAGGCTTTAGCGATGTGGCCCACATTTTGGATTCCTCCATCAGCAATAACAGGAACACCAAAGCGCCGTGCATATTCTGACACCTTGTATACTGCTGTTGCTTGGGGCCGCCCGCAGGCCAGCACTATTGAGAGAGGAATATATGGGTGGATGGAATTAATGGGGACAGGCAAGGGGCCCTGTGGCCATAACTCAGCACCCAGGAGCTCTCAGCTACAGATGCACCAAGACTGCAGCTTGGCCAAGAGAATCAAGTCTGGGATGGCTGCTGCCCCATCTGCCTTGAACAGTACAAATAGCTGTGATGGCCTCCACTCAATCCTGCATGTGCGCGTGCATGTGTGCATGGCCCAGGGCAGCCTCAGGCACATGCAGTCAGCAGCCGGGAAAAGCCCCACCCACCTGGTATCAAGTGGACGTAGGGGGTCACCGTGCAGTTAGTAACCCAGAGGCCCACCCCTTCCTGCCTAGTTGGCAGCTCGGGCAAGATCAGGGGAGTGGTTGTGTAGAAGGAAGAGTGGCTTGTTGGTTCTTGAGCTGTGCCTACTATAGGAAATGTGGGCAGACTAGGGCCTACCTGGGAAGGAGATCCTGCCTTATGAGCACCCCGGGAAGAGGGAGCTGTGTTTTCCAGCAGCCCCCAAAACCATGGTCTGTCATTCAGTTTGCCCTGCCCACCCATCAGCACCACAAACCCCGGGAGCTACAGCTACAGTCAACCAAGCAGCCGGGCAGTGGGCAGCTGGGCCGGGCCAGTGGGCCGGGCTGGACTTACTATAGCAGCCCGTGACAGTAGAAGGGCATTTGGGGCTGTGGGACTTTATGTCTGGAGGGATCTTGGGAGCCACTAAATAAAACAAACAGACCAGAGTTTAGAGAGGGTGCAGAGCAGGAGCAAGGAGGCCAGGCTAGGTGAGGGGTGGGGTGGGAGGGAGTGGCAGGTGAGGAATGACAAGCTCGTCTTCCAGCATGTCACCCATCCAAGGGGCCCATCTGGCCCTGGGGCTGCCCCTATTGGAGGACTCCGTATTGTTCCCACAAGAGCGCTTGGCTCAGGCCATCTGGGACTAAGGGCCCTGTTGAAGCCAGAGTCTCTGAGGGCCTGCTGAAGCATTTCCTACCTTCCTGGGTGATGCAGATGGAGCCACTGCCCATGCCCACCCGCAGGGCATCTACACCAGCATCAATGAGATTCTTGGCCTGAGCAGCTGTGACCACTACAACAGGGAAAAGCTTGTGTGAAGGTCTAAGTGGGAGCTTAGCTTCCCTCCTCTTGCCCCACGTCCTTCAGTACCCAGTCTTGCCTCACCATTGCCTCCAATAACTTGGAGACTGGGGTATTTCTCTTTGATGTACTTGATCATGTTGATCTGGAAGATTGAGTTTCCCTGGGAAGAGTCCTGGGACAGAAAGAAAGTCCCAGTGAGACTGGTATTACAGCTGCCCCTACCACCCTACCCTGCCTATGTGACAACTCACCAAAACCACTACATCCACACCAGCCTGGGCTAGCAAGTCCAGCCGATACTTGTCATCTTCATGAGTGCCAATGGCTGCTCCACAGAGCAGCTGCTTCTTGGCATCTTTGGAGGCCAGTGGGTAATCCCGGTTCTTCTTCAGGTCTGTCCGGGCAATGATGGCTACCAGTTCATCATCTTCATTTACAATGGGTAACTTTCCTGGAGGTAGGGCAAATACATAAATCAGAACCCTGGTCTCTGGTTCCAGAACCCTTCCACCTCTAGGACTCACCTTTCTTGCTGCGCTGCAAAATTTCATTTGCTTCTTTCAATGTGATGCCTGCAGGAGCTACCACCAAGTCTTCCCTCTTCGTCATGATCTAGCAGTGAGGGGAGCTATGAGAAAAGGCCAGAGACCAGACTTCCCAACAGACCCTGCCCTAATACAGGAGGGAGGTTCCAAAGACCACCACGATCACACAGCCTGCACCCAAACCACCCTCCTCAAGTGAACCCAACAGTCTGTGCAGCAATATAGTGGCTGGGGTGAAAATTCAGTAGAAAGGACAACATGGTACACAGAGCCTCCTGTTACATAGTGGAGAAAGAAATGCCATGCCAGAGCAATGACAAGAGAATTGGAAGAGGAGGTCGAAATTGATCCTTGAGTACTGCCTGCACCTTGGGGGTGGCAAACATTCGGGCCCATTCAGAGCCTCTGGTGGGGAAGAGATGCACAAACCCCATGAAGGGATCAGAAACCTGGCTGGGCACTCATCTTTTCTGGACTGCAAAGGCCCCCAGAGATGCCATTCAGGCAACAGAAACCTTGTCTTAAGCCTTGGCTGCTAGAACTTGGCTTTGCGTTGTCAGTAGCACCTACCTCTTCCAAAAACCGGTCGTGCTCCTCCTCCTTGAGAAAATCAATGTCCCTTGAGGAAATGATGCCAACCAGGCGGCTTCCCATCCGTCCTGTGTCAGTGATCGGGATACCACAGAAACCATGCCGGGCTTTGGCTTCAAACACATCCCGCACTCGATCCTTGGGGCTGAGGACCACAGGGTCTGTGATGAATCCCTGCTCATATTTCTGGAAGGGATGGCAAGAATATTTCTGAACAGCCTTTACCAGTTTGAAGCCCGGGGTCTGTGCCAACTCCCCCCTCTGGCAGTGCCACAGGACCAAATCACAACTCAAACTCAGGAATAGGAAACACGGGTGGGCTGTAGGTACTGTCCACCTGGTCCTCTTCTGTTGACTAAGGACACAGGGTCTCATAGTCTTCTCAAGAATTGAACCCCAAAGTGGGGAAAAGATCAGGAGAATATATCCCCCTTTCCCACCCCCCACTCCACCTCAATGCAGTTCCCAGGAGCTCGTGACCACTATCCTTGCCCTTCTGACCTTCACTTTCCGAACTTCGTTGGCTTGGAACTCCGGTGTACAGTTGTGGTGGATGAAACCAATACCACCTGTAAGCTGCACGATAAACAGAAGATAGTGAAAAAGTGACAAAGAGGTGCTCCTGGGTGGCTCAGTTGGTTAAGCATCTTGACTTCAGCTCAAGTCATGATCTCACGGATTCATGGGTTTGAGCACCACGTAGGGCTCTCTGCTGTCAGCACGGAGCCCACTTCGGATCCTCTGACCCCTGTCTCTGCCCCTTCCCCACTCATTCTTTTTCTCTCAAAAATAAACTTTAAAAAGAAGAAAAAAGTAAAGAGTAAGAGCAGCATGACTCTATATGCCTTTGGGGAACAATGTGGGGCCCCTCCTTTCTGTCCCTACATCCCGTCATGCTCACCGCCATTGCTATGGCCATGCCAGCCTCTGTGACTGTGTCCATGGGTGAGGAAACCAGTGGGGTCTTCAGAGTAATCTTTTTGGTCAGAGCAGAAGTCAGGTCCTGGGGAGATACAGCCAAGTAATGTGGGAAAGCACCTCATATGCCTCAGGGTGGTGCCAGATCCCCATAAATCAGGTGCCCTGCATGACATGCATGCCAATCAGACTATTCTACAGAATCTACCCCCAAGCCCAATTTGGTTTGGTAGCTGAGAGGACAAGGCAAAGGAGTACCTTACGTAACCTGATGTTCAGGACCCAGTTTCTGGCGATACTCACCACCTGGTCTGCAGTGAAGTCGATGTACCCAGGGAGAATGAGAAAGTCACTATGGGGAAGGGGAATGAATTGGGAGTAAGGCTCAGGTTTAGGGCGGCTTAAGATTCCACCCCCACTGATCACATCAAAAGGCATTTGGGCCCAGAGGGCACTGCCCTAGCCCGTGTCACATTAAGGGAAGACAAATCACAAGGTGGAGATGTAGATAGGGGACCTTTTCTGCCACCTAGCTGTCAACAGCGACCCTGGCATCCTGACAACTCCATGTGCCGACAGAATGGAGCTTCTAGTCTGAAATCCCAAGCACTGCCAAGATGCCTCCTCCATTCCGCCCCACTTCAGATCTACCAAATGGAGCCGGAGATGATGGATTTTCCGCAACCTGTCCCCACGCCCGAGTCCCAGAGGGCTCAGTGGAAAACCCCACCCGGCCTCCCACCGCAGCGCGCCGCCCCTCTCCTCGCCCAGGTGAGCCCGCTAGGCCCGCACTTGTAGGTGAGGCCGTCCCCGCAGTTGAACAGCTGCTGTGCCGTAAGCCCGTCGTCTGGCACGTAGGACGTGCCCCCGCTAATCAGGTAGTCGGCCATAGCCAGCACCGGGCAGAGCCGCGTGTGTCCGAAGACCGCGCCGCAGAGGCCTCAGCCGTCTGGGCCGCGCCAATATAAACCCGCCGATATCGTCATTGCGCCCTGCGCGTCACTGACGTCAGGACGCAGTGCGAGCAGGCGGAGCCTACGCGACTTCGGGGCGGGACTACCGAAGGAGCGCATGCGCGCAACATGCACTAGGGCTTGTAGCCTTGTAGTTGGGTGTTACCGTGTCTGCTCCCTCCCACAAGACCTTGACCCGTTCAATTAGCAGGCAAGGCTTTGCTTCCACTGGCCCGCCAGGATCCTCCCAAATAAAGAGGCGATGTTCACTAGCATGTTGAAAAGACGTGCTTGTCATTCTTAATAAACAACTAGATTAAGAATACATAAGAGAAACAGAGTGGTATCTTTATATGATACACAAGTGTATGTTACAAGAATTCCATCAGGCACAGGAGCCTCAGGTTTAAGGCCTCAATGCTAGGCCAAAAAAAAAAAAAAAAAAAAAAAAAAAAAAAAAGGCATGGTAAAGTTTTTACTTTAACATCTAAAATGTCACTTGTCATAAAGGAGGGTGTAATAGAAATTGTCTTTAATAAATCATAATTGAAGTTCCCCTCATTTTCCTTCCATTAAGATGCTAAGTTTATGTCTGAGCATGAAGAAAGAAAAAGACGGTGGCTCCCCTGTGGTCAGCGACGTCTGCCAGTCAGAGTGGAAGCCAGCTGGGGAGATTCCCTGGAGGGTCCATCCATCACTAATTCCATCTTTCTAGAGTAAGGGAACGGGCCACATTTCTCCTAACAGTCCAAGCCCTTTTCCCACGCCCCAGACAAAAAAAGAAAAAGCCAGCCAGCCAGCCACTTTCTAGGACATCTGGCTTTTCAGGAAACCCAGCACCCCCACGGGCTGAGGAATCTGCCGCAGATTTACGGAGACGCACAGGAGGCAAAGTTTCCTTTTACATTTTAAACAGAAGCAGTCTGAAAGGCTTCATAACTACACCAATAAAAAAAAGAAAAAATGGAGGCCTCTTCTTTAGTGTGAAAGTCTGTCCATTTTTTTTCCTGGATCATCTCCCTTGCACCATGGCTTAGGCATCTCAGTGCATGGTGCTTGCGTTGGCCACTGCAATGGCCTCCTGAATTTCTCGTATCACCAGGATCCGAGTCAGCATCTGTCCCATCTGTTCTCTGCTGATAGGCTGGACCGAGTACCAGATTGGGCTATTGGGGGCCACCACTGGCTCGGGCGTCAGATAAAAGGTGTCATTCCGGCCTTTCACACTCTGGGGGCTGAAAAATATATCAGTAAAAGCTGGATAAAACCACAATAGTCTTAACCCTCCCACATTGGAATCTACTGGACAGATGCTGTCTGCAAAAGTTGGGAAGACAGCAGCTCTTGGAGGTATGGTATCATAGCTACTGAATTCCATGCAGCCAACACATATTACCTCTAGGACCTCCTTTGGGGCTACTGCAAATGTCAGTAATAGGCTACCTCCCTTCCACTCCTCCCTTACATGCTGCCAGCTGTGAATATCTCTGAGTGACACCTAAGGATGTGGGGTTCATCTTCTTGAGTCCAACTATATCCCACCTGGAACCAATTTCACCACTTACAAGGTCATCTCCAAGTCTTTCCTCATGTTGTTTGCCTCTACCCAATCCACTGACAATTCCTCAATTTTACCTAAGGGACTCTATCTGCCTTCCCAGCTTGGCTAAGATGCTGGGACCCTTACTTAGGCTCACACTCTACCCCTTCAATGTTTTGCTGTACTTATTAGCACATGTCACTGTCTAAACAGTTACATTTACCCATCCACTCAAGATTTATCAAAGGGCCACTGTGTGCCAGGTCTGCACTAGGAGCTGGTGTTCAAGAAATGAGCAAAATCCAAGACTTCCCACCTTATGGAGCTTACAGGTAAGAGGAGAGACAGCCAACAATTAGATAAATACACACAAAATGACAATCAGTGATAAATGCTACAAAGGAAAGAGCCCAAAAGAACAGGTAGGGAATCTGGAAATGCTTCCCTAATAAAGCTGAGAAGAGGATTGATAGGAGCCAACTAGCCAAATATGGGGGCCTGTAGGGGGTGGGGAAGGCCTGCCCAACAGGGAAAAATGTTTTTAATGTTTATTTATTATTGAGAGACTGACACAGAGCATGAGCATGGGAGGGGCAGAGAGAGGGGAAGACACAGGATTTGAAGCAGGTTCCAGGCTCTGAGCTGTCAGTACAGAGCCCGACGCAGGGCTGGAATTCACAAACCACGAGATCATGACCTGAGCCAAAGTTGGACACTTTACCAACTGAGCCACCCAGGTGCCCCATCAACAGGGAAAATTTCTATGCTGAGGCCTGAGGGTAGGGAGAGCATGAGGTCCTTGAGTGGAGAGAAGCCAGCATGGCTAGAGAGCCAAGAGCTACATGGACATGAGATGAGCAAGGGAACTATACGAAAGGCCTTGTTGGCAACATTAAGATTACTCTTCTTTATATAATAAACTAAAACCACCGAAGGTTTTAGTCTAAGTAACATGTTAAGAACTATAGCACAGAAATATCATTTTGGCATTGCTGTAGAGATGACATGTCAAACTGAAAGGGCAAGACAGCAAAAGCAAAGAAAACGAATCCCCTCTAGATTGATGTTGCTAGTGACAAAGGTCAAGGACAGGAAGATGTTAGGCTATGCTATGTGATGGAAGCCACTTCTCTATACTTTCCTCCCTCTGCCTTCATTCCCCTCTCCAAGACAGGGGACCATATAAAATTACCATGCTGGTCATTCCACATGTTTTTGGGAAACCAGTAAGGTTGCTTCTATATTTAGCTTTTGGGAAGTGTGTATTTACTCTCAGTTCGTGACTAAAGAATGCCTTTGTATACAGGTACAGTGCATGCATGCACACACACACAGTCCCCCAGCCACCATAAAGCTTCCTCACCATTTAAAGAGGTAGAAATCGTAGAGCTTGATGGGACATCTCAGTGGATTCTCTGGATTTTCCGTCTGTTCTGCATACATGTCATCTGTAACTACAAAACACACCCCCAACACCAGAGACATGGCATCAGACTGCTTTAGCTTAGGCCCAGATTAGGAACCTTAGGCTTCTAGTCATCCCAAACTAGACTTATTGGGAGGAAAAATGGTGTGAGGCATGAAGGGAAAGTATGAAAGGAAAAAGCAGCAATCATTTCTGGGGCATCTCTGCTTCTAGAAGAGTTTGAAGTTTCTGGCTGGGGAGAAGGGAATGGAGAATTCTTATCCAGCAAATCCCAACCTTCACACTAATCACTAGTCCCCCGGCACAAGGACAGGGCAGGACAAGTTGCACCTGTTTCCGTAGCCCCTACCTTTCTGGCCAGTCTGGTGTATCCCAAGTGCCTTCAGGTACCGAATACTCGTGCTTTTATCCTTAGGATTAGAGGGGTTCTTCTTTGTCTGTCGCAAAACCTTGGAGAAGGCCAGCTTCATATGCTGGTCCACTGTCTTCAAAAGGAAGTATCTGCACCACAAGTGAAAGCAAGGCAAAGGGAGGGGTGCCAGGAGGAGACCATGACTCAGCCTCTGCCATCAGTGTCTCGGAGGAGCTGATGCACACACTCCCAGGATCTGGGCAGGCCCACACCCAAAAACACTGTCTAGTGGAGGAACCACATCAAGACTGATGGCAGGGGTCTGGCAAGGCTGTCTGCCTCACTGGTCACCACACAAATGTAGCCAAATGGGGCTGAAGGCTTTCAGTAGCCCAGATGCTCTCAAATGTGTCAAAGGAATTCCTAAGTCTACCTGGATAGTTTCCACCCTCTTCACTGGGCAGATGCCAGCAGTGGCTAAGCATGGAGCTCTAGAACACTTACTTGGTGTTAAAGAACATGAGGGTGGTCAGCAGGGTGGAAGGGGAGTGAGCCCCGAGCTGCTTGCACTCCCACAGCATCTCCTCAGTCACGTGGCTGGGCAGGACATAGCCTAGGAGGAATAGAGTACTGCTACAACAAGACGATGGGAGAAGGGCCCTCAGAGGTGCAGGATGGGAAGTGGGAGGCACAAGGACCACACAGGAGTACAAGTTTACCAGAAAAATCTCCCTAGGGAATGGCAGAATCACCTGGAAGCTTGAAACACAGATGCCTGGGTTTCAGCCCAAGCTTCTGGGATGGGACCTGATAATGTGCATTTCTAACAAGTTCCTGAGAACCAGTGCCCTATATGATTCTTACCTGATGTTATTTCTTCCTCTAATCCAAGATTACAATTGGGCTTCATAGTGTAACACCCAAAACTATAAATCAAACTCTGCATATATGCATACTTCTCTAGAAAAAGGGTATAGAGCTTTCATCATATTTTTTCAAAGGTGTCAAGGGCCCAAAGAACCAGTATGTGTGTCCTTGTTAAACCTCTTGTGTTTTCCACCTCTAAAAAGCAAGCTCATTCTCATTCCCTGTCTGGATAAAGGGGAGAATGATATTCAGAACTATTACAGGGTTCTCCCACAGGGAAGGTCTAACTTTAAGACGCTGGTTCATAAGCAAACTGAGGGCTGGGCAGGGGCAAAGGCCAATGTTTGATCAAAAGCCCTGTGCAGCCAGGTCTATGTGAACAGAAGATGACACTTAGGTTGATCACCAAGCCCCCATCATGTCTTCATTCAACAGTCAATGTACCAGTGTTTATGTGCCAGGCACTGAGGCCCTGGTGAAACAGTATTCTCCTGCAGGAGTTTCAGGAATTCTCCAAGCAGACAGTGAGGATGCCACATCCTAGGAGCAGGGAAAGAAATATTCTGCCCAACACATTCCTCTTCTCTACTCTTGCGAAAGCTGGTCCTCTAAGTCCATTAGTGCACTCCCATCTCTTTCTGGCAGCACTACCTCTACTCTTCTATTTTGTGGCCCACTGGCAATACGATAAGATTTCCTGCCCTCAAAATATCTGAAGCAGATGAGTGGCACAAGACAGCCCTGTTTGGGGAAGGCCAGAGCTAAAAGTGGTCCCACACATACCTTAGCATGCACTATTTTCTTTGGGTTCACTTCACTCTGCCAACTAGTAGTGTCTCTTCCCTAGCTTTACCCACTTCCTAACACAACTTAAACTGAACTTTAGTGTCTAAAAACCAGGACTCCTGGCATGGGAGAAGGGAGATGCAGAGACATCATATAAAAAGCCTTGTAGTTCTGAATCTGAACTGCAGGTATCAAAATGATTTTTTTTTTTTTTTTAGTTCTGCCCCCCTGAAAGGCCTAGAAACAATGACCAACCCAGAAGCAATGAACACCCCTATGCTACTTAAAATACCATTTACCACTAAAAGGAACCAGGTTCTATGCTGAACTGACCAATTCTATACTGAGGCAGAAAACAGAAAATGTCCAAGATGAGCATGGAATATCTGGAAAATCAGAAATCAAGGAAGTAGGGCCATGTCAAAAGAACTTAAAAGCCAATTTAAAGAGGCTCCAAATGGCCAAAGACAGAACAATCTGCACATCAAAAAAGATTACCTGCAATGGAGTAAACCATATTAAATATGTTTAAATCCATCAGTTCACAAGGATTCTTTAAAAAGTGAATTGGTCATCATTGGATGAAACCAGTGAACCAACTCATTACTGTAAAAACTGCTAAACAAAGGAGAAGAAACAAGCCCTTATCCTGCCTCTACTATAAAATCCATTATCTATACTGCTAGGCATTGAAAGAGTGATCAGGAGAAAGTTGTGCTCTGTATTTCAGCTAATAACGAAGAAGTAGTAACATCAGAATACCACTGTTTGCAACTCCTAATGAATGAATGGATCTAGATATTATGGGTATCAGATGGAAGTATATAGCCCATCTATGATGTCTCCATCCAAAAAGGAAACACAAAATTCAAAACCCCATCAATGAAGTCTTTATCTGCAACTATCTGCAACATTTACAGTTATGTGAATACAAGGAACAGAAAACTATACTAAACTACAATATGGGGATGTAATCAGACTGACAATTTAAAAGGCTACTTTCTTGTATAAATAAATCGCAAAAAAAAAAAAAAAAAAAAGAATTAAGGAATCAAGGGGAAAACTAAAGATTAAAGCTAAATATTAAAAGACATACCAGCAATTTCAATGTGCGGATCTTATTTGCACCTTGGCTCAAAACAAAGTCAAGACATTTTTGAGACATTAGAAATTTGAACAAAGGGTAGATTTTTATGACATTATGGAATTATACCCCCCCCAGTATAATAAAGGCATCATGTGTCAAACATACTAAAATATTTATGAATAAAGTGTCTAGGAGTTACTTCAAGATAATATGGGAAGGGAAAAAAACAGATGGGGTACCTATGACACAAGATTTGCCATGGACAATGGGTACAAGGGAGTGTCATTTATCTCAAGTTTACTTTTATATATGCTTAAAATTTCCACAATGCAATTTTTAAAAAGCAAAGTTTGGGGGCACCTGGGTGGCTCAGTCGGTTACGCGTCCGACTTCAGCTCAGGTCACGATCTCGCGGTCCGTGAGTTCGAGCCCCGCGTCGGGCTCTGGGCTGATGGCTCAGAGCCTGGAGCCTGCTTCCGATTCTGTGTCTCCCTCTCTCTCTGCCCCTCCCCCATTCATGCTCTGTCTCTCTCTGTCTCAAAAAAAAATAAACGTTTAAAAAAAAAAAAAAAAGCAAAGTTTGCACAGCCACACTTGGCTTGAAAATTTGCACATCATGTAGAGTGATTCACTTATTTGGTTTCTGTTCTAATGACAGTCCCTCAGAAAGGACTCTTTCCTAATGCCCTTAAAACTTTCCATTCCCCTGTGCTTGGTTCAAGTCACTTAATCATATACACTGTCTTCCCCCTATTAGACTATAAGTTCCATTTTATTCATTATAATATTATATCATCTACACCTGAAATGCTACTTGGCACATAACAGGCAAGCAAAAAATATTTGCTTGAAAAGGAATTTTTCTTTTTTTTTTCAACGTTTATTTATTTTTGGGACAGAGAGACAGAGCATGAACGGGGGAGGGGCAGAGAGAGAGGGAGACACAGAATCGGAAACAGGCTCCAGGCTCTGAGCCATCAGCCCAGAGCCCGACGCGGGGCTCGAACTCACGGACCGCGAGATCGTGACCTGGCTGAAGTCGGAGCTTAACCGACTGCGCCACCCAGGTGCCCCAAAGAATTTTTCTTTTAGGGGTGTCTGGGTGGCTCAGTCAGTTAAGCATATGGCACTTAATTTCAGTTCAGGTCATGATCTCATGATTTGTAAGTTTGAGCCCTGTGTCTGGCTCTGCTCTGTCAGGGCGGAGCCTGATTGGGATTCTCTCTCTCTTCACTCTCTCTCTGCCCCTACCCAGTTCATGCGCTTTCTCTCTCTCTAAATAAAATAAATAAGTTAACTAAATAAAATACCTATTTTTTAAAGGTTAAGCGTCTAACTGTGTGGTGATGGATGTTAACTAGATCATTATGCAAGATCTACACATATCAAATCATTATGTTGTATACCTAAAACTAATATAATGCTTTATGTCAATTATCTCAATTTTGTTTTCATTTTAAAATTCCTGTTAGATTAATGCAAAAAGTAAATAAATAGAAATAAATAAAAAACAATTGGCAAAGCCAGGATTAAAACTCAGATATTCATGTGAATATAAACTTTTCAACTCATCTGGGTAAATACTAATAAGGAGGACAACTACTAGATCATAAGGTAAGAAAATGTTTACTTTTTTTTTAATATTTTTAATGTTTATTTTTTAAATTTTTTTTTTTTTTTTTTTTTTTACTTTTGAGAGAGAGAGAGTGAGTAAGTATAGGGGAGGGGCAGAAAGGGAGGGACACAGGGAATCCGAAGCAGGTTCCAGGCTCTGAGCTGTCAGCACAGAGCCTGATGCGGGACTTGAAGCCATGAGCAGAGAGATCGTGACCTGGGATGAGGTCAGATGCTTAACCCACTGAGCCACCCAGGCACCCCTCATGTTTATTTCTGAGAGAGACAGAGACAGAGAGCAAAGGAAGGGCAGAGAAGAGGGGGACAGAGGATCTGAAGCAGGCTCCATCCCAATAACAGCCTGATGCAGGGCTTGAACCCATGAACCGTGAGATCATGACCTGAGCTGAAGTTGGACACTTAACCAACTGAGCCACCTAGGCACTCCAGGAAATGTTTACTTAAAAAAAAAAAAAAAGCCAAACTGCTTATAAAGGGATTGTACCATTTTGCATTCCCACCAGCAACGAATGAGCATTCTTGTCCTCCCTATCCAGCAATTGGGCCTGCCACTGCTTGTGATTTTAGCCATTCTAATGGGTGTATAGTGGTATCTCATTTTTAATTTGCAGTTTCCTGATGATATCTAATGATAAGCATCTTCATATACTTATCTACCACCTGTGTTATCTTCTTTGGTGAGGAATCTGTTTAGATCTTTTCCTTTTTTTTGGTTCAGGTTGTTTTTTATTGTTGAGCGTTAAGAGTTCTTTGTATATTTTGGATACCAGTTCTTTATCAGGTATGAGTTTTGCAAATATTTTCTCCCAGTTTGTGGCTTGTCTTTTCATTCTCTTAACAGTGTCTTTAACAGAGCATAAACCTTTAATTTTAACGAAGTCCAACTTATCAATTATTTTCTTTCATGGACTATACTTTTTGGTGGTATATCCAAAAAGTTACTACCAAACCCAAGGTCACCTAGATCTTCTCCTATGTTATCTTCTAGGAGTTTTATAGTTTTGTGTTTTACATTTAGGTCTATGACCCATTTTCAGTTAATTTTATGAAAGGTGTAAGGTCTCCATCTAGATTCATTTTTTGGTATGTGGATGTCCCGTTGTTCCAGCACCACTTGTTGAAAAGACTATTCTTTGTCCACTGAACTGCCTTTACTTTTTTGTTAAAGATCAGTTGGTTGTATTTCTGCGACTCTACCTCTGGGCTCTCTATTCTTTCACCAAAAACCTGCACACAATGTTTACAGCAGCTTTATTCATAATTGCCAAAATCTGGAAACAACAAAGATGTCCTTCAATAGGTGAATGGATAAACAAATTGTGTGGTACATCCATACAATGGTGTATTATTCAGAAGTAAAAATAAATGAGCTATCAAGCCATGAAAAGACACACAGGAACATTAAATGCATATTGCTAAGTCAAAGAAATAAATCTGAAATAGCTACATACTGAATTATTCCAACTATATGACATTCTGGAAAAGGCAAAACTATGGAGACAGTGAAAAGATCAGTGATTGCAGAGATCTGGGGACGGAGGGGATAAATAGGTGGAGCACAGAGGATTTTAGGGCCCTGAAACTTCTGTATGATACTGCAACTGTAGATACATGTCATTATACATTTGTTGAAACCCACAGAATGTAGAACAGGAGTGAACCCTAATGTAAACTACAGACTTCTGTAGTGTGTCAATAATGGCTCATCAATTATAGCAAATACATCATATGAATACAAAATATTAAATAATAGAGGGAAGAGTGTGTGAGGGAGTATATGGGAATTCTCTACCTCCTGCTAATTTTTTCTGTAAACCTAAAAGTGCTCTAAAAAGATAAAAATTTATTAAAAAATAAAACCCCAAATACCTCAGACATTCTACTCTAAGACTCTTGTTCTTTCAGGAGTTTTATGAGTAAAGCAAAAATTACGCTCTATATATGTAGAACATATGTTCAAACATATGGGAAAAAAATCTCTAGTATGTAACATGAGCAACCTATATGAAAGAGTTCGTAATTCTTAAGTTTTGCAATGATTCTAATTTTAATCAATAAAATTTTTTTAAATGTTTTATTTATTTTTGAGAGAGTGAGTGCATGCGTGAGAAGGGGAAGGGCAGAGAGAGAGGGAGACACAGAACCCAAAGCAGGCTCCAGGCTGAGCTGTTAGCACTGAGCCCACCACAGGGCTCGAACTCACGAACCATGAGATCATGACCTGAGCCGAAATCAGACACTTAACTGACTGAGCCACCCAGGCACCCCAATAAATTTTAATTAAAACAAAGAGAAGAGTAACAACCCAAGGCTCTGCATGCCCCCATGTCCTGGCCACACTGGGACCACGGGTTTCTCTGTCTGATGTGCAGTGCCCCTTCAGTATCTGGCCAAGCAGTACAGAAGTTCATGCTGGTGCCAAGGATTTATAGCCTCCTCACCCACATGCTGTCATAGCCAGCCACAAAAACAGCTGATCTTTTATAAACCCAGGTGGGAAAGACATCCAAGGACTAGGAAGACTCTTACCAAGTGGAGTGACTCGGGGCTGAACATCTTTCAGAACTTCATGTAGCCACTCCGTGAATCGAACATAATAAAGATCGGAGAAAATGTCATCAACCCTTCCATTTTCAAAAAGATACTAAAAGAAAAACAATAAAAGTTGTTGGTAGTCTCCTGAATAAAACTTTCAGGGTAAATAAACACTGTATCACTACCTCTCCCTACCTGTTTCTTCTTCCTTAACAAACCAACACAACAGGTCAAAAATGTCCAGCATGTGACGCTTCCACAGCACACTTCAAATCATGTGAAATGACCCTCACAACACTCTAGAGAGTAGGGTCAAAGGGGCAGATTTTGTGAATACTATTTCTCCCAGATAAGGCACTGTCTTGTGGTAGCAAAAAAACAATACAGGCTCTGGGGCCAGCCTCTTATTAGCTATAGTGTAAGTTAAATAACTCATCTGAGTATTTCAACTTTTGGGGCTCAGTTTCTTTGTAAATGGAAAGGACTGTGCCAGCCTTCTAGGACTAGGGACAGCATGGAATGAAACAGAGCATGTAAAGCAATCCACTCAGTGCCCTGGGTGACTGGGAAGAAAGAGGAACAAACTGGGGGGCAGACTTTTCTCAGGCCCAGGCAACAGGGTGGTCCCAACCAGCAAGTGCTTGCATCATACCGTGGGTTTCTCCACAAGAGCATTCACACACTAAGAAATCCGCCTTTGTTCTCTTAAACTGCCAGTTCTAAGACAAGTTTCCCTGTTATGTTTCACGTTAGATGTCCTGAAAGCCCAACTACAGCTGGATATTCTAGCTAGACTCTCGAATAATTATTCTGTGTTAATGCAGGGAACAATGAGAAAATGGGCTGAATGTTAGCACCAGGTTTTATTTTGGATAAATTACTTTTATGAAAACCATGTGTTTACTTTTAATGAAAAGTGTTATATACAAATCCTTTGTGATTAAAAAGTTTTAATATACCAAACATTTTAACAAAAATTTCTCTAGATGACAGAATTACATATGCTGTCTATTTTATTTTTTTTGAAGTGAACATGTTAGGTCTTTTGCAATTTTAAAAGATGCACATTTAAAAACTTATTATAGGGGCGCCTGGGTGGCGCAGTCGGTTAAGCGTCCGACTTCAGCCAGGTCACGATCTCACGGTCCGTGAGTTCGAGCCCCGCGTCAGGCTCTGGGCTGATGGCTCGGAGCCTGGAGCCTGTTTCCGATTCTGTGTCTCCCTCTCTCTCTGCCCCCCCCCCGTTCATGCTCTGTCTCTGTCTGTCCCATAAATAAAATAAAAACGTTGAAAAAAAAAAATAAAAAAATAAAAAAATAAAAATAAAAAAAAAATAAAAACTTATTATATAGTTGAAAGAAAACTTCCCTATAATCACTTGCTTATCATTTTACTAATCTGAGTAACCAGCAAATACCCAATGGGAACAGCTCAAACATGTTCCTGCGAAGTTGTTTCCTACCTTTTGAATACACAGGAAAATATAGTAGAGCACATCTGGATCATAGGGTTCACCTTCTCCATTTCGAGCTTCTCTTGTCATTAGACAGAGCCCATAATTCAACTCAGCCACAGCAGAAGAGATGAGATCTTCCTGGAATCGAAGCAGTTGGCGCCCTGCAACACAAGCCAAAGGTAACCCCCAAAGGTGAATGGGAGGGGATCTTGATAACAGTAATCTCTTCACAGGTTGCTCAGATCCCCAGAAGGAGGGCTCAGAGAAGACACTGATCATCAGGGTGCTAAGACAGAAATGGTCACCTGTATCTAAGGTCAGAATTGGCCCACTAAGATAGTAATCCTGTATGCCCTGTTTACACCAAGGCTTTCCTTCCCACAATCCTTCCCACCACACATACCCCCAACGTTATTAGGGCCAAGACATGAAAGCAAAAACAAAACCCCCAAAATCTACACTTTAAGAGGAAGAATACGAACATATTGCTAAGGAAGAAGGCCCTTGAGCACACTCACTGGTCCTATCTCCTTCCAGAATTTACTCTGCCCAGATCTGCTAGGTTGACTCCAGAAATCCATGTGTACAAAAATGTCTGGTTTTGGGCAAACACCATAAATCCTGCTCATTACCAGCTTGTTGCTGGTCTTGAATTTAGCATACTATTTCACATGGTGATCCCTAACCCCCAGAGCCAAGCGACACCACTTTTCTGCCATTTTGTCCTCCAGCTGCTTTCATACCACTGCATTTTAGACAGAGTCCACCCTCCTCTCTCCTTCACAAACACTCACTCCCAATGGGTGCCAGTCTGTTCTGAGCATCCTTCTCTAACTCAGCATTCTTGGTCTGGGCCCAGTTTTTCCATACTTCAAGCCCTTCTTCTGGTTTCAGAGAATTTGGAAGCAGAAGTTCTGGGGAAGGCTGTGGCTGTGACTGTGGTTCAACTTCAGCAACCTGGACAGTCTGAGCCTATGAGAGAGAAACCATCAAAATGTGTCAATATTGTTTTCCATCAGGCCCTTCCACAATACTGTTAGAAAAATGTTACCTGTGGTTTTTTTTTTTTTTTATTAAAAACAACAACAAAAAAACCAAAAAACAACTTTCTTCTACTTGTCCTACTTCCAAAAAATTTTGTGGAGTTCTACTCCTTACCCCAGGGAGAGCTAAGGCTACTGCAGTGCCTCTCAGCTCTGGCTGGACTTCTGAATCTCTGAATTACAAAAACCAGTATCTGGGCTCCACCCAGAATCTTTTTTTTTTTTAATTTACAGTAACCTTTGTTTTCATTGATATTTCATTTAACATAATTTCAAAGAAGATCTGTGCTGTAAGATGAGCCAAACAACAGAAACCCTAAAGCTCCTAAGAGATTTTTTTCACACTGTTCTGAGTAGGACATGAGGTTTTGGGGTCCCCAATGTTGATACTTAACATTTTAAAATTTTTTATTATTTTTTTAAAGAATTTATTTATTTATTTATTTATTTATTTATTTATTTATTTTTATTTTTTTTAAATCTTTCTTTTCAACGTTTATTCATTTCTGGGACAGAGAGAGACAGAGCATGAACGGGGGAGGGGCAGAGAGAGAGGGAGACACAGAACCGGAAACAGGCTCCAGGCTCCGAGCCATCAGCCCAGAGCCCGACGCGGGGCTCGAACCCACGGACCGCGAGATCGTGACCTGGCTGAAGTCGGACGCCCAACCGACTGTGCCACCCAGGCGCCCCCTAATTTATTTATTTTTTAAATTTATATCCAAGTTAGTTAGCAATAGTGCAACAATGATTTCAGGAGTAGATTGATACCTAACATTTTACCTCTTGAGATTTTACCAATAGATACAGAAAGAAAAGAGAACATCAATACACAAGAATTAAACTGTAATAAGAAGCTCTTGGGTTACATACCACCCACCTTTTTAAGGCTGTAATGATAATGAAGGATTTCTTCTTCTGGAAAGTTCAATGTCATTTTTTGTTTTGTTTTGTTTTGTTTTTTAAGTAAAATGTCACAATATGTGAAAATGTTGCACTTGCTTCTCTTAATACGCTAAAAATGGTGGAAGTTTTTAAGTTCTTCATGAGTCCAAGCTGGGTCATGACTACTACTTCTGGGGATACTTCTGGGGTCTATTCAACACACTAATTCCAAGTTTGGCAACCATCAGCAAAATGACCTGCAATTAAGCCCACAGACGTCTTCCAGAGTGGCAGAATCTTATTCCCATAATGTCAGCTAAGGTTCCAGAGGTGGCTAGGAAAACCCAAATGTTCCCTGGATCCTGAGACAGATGATAAGCACCCAGGCCTGCAAAACTACTGAAAAGAAGACCAGCAGCCAGTGACGGGACACTACCTGCTTTTGCACAGCCAATGATCCTACCAGAAGCAACAAGTGCTGCGTTGCCAAAGCCAATCCAATGTAAAGGCACTCGAACTGCTTTTCCATAGGTCTGCACCAGTTGACAAGGCATACAAGCCTTGAGGCCCCAGAATCTTTTTAAACAGATTAGTCTTTCAAAAACCTTCTCACATAAGAAGGCCATTCTAAAGTTCAGTCATTTCTCAGAACTACTGGCCCAAAGCACAGCTTGTCAAACTATAAAGTGCAAACAAATCACTTAAGGATTTTATTAAAGTGCAGATTCTGATTTGAAAGGTCTCAGGTGGGACCTGAGATTCTGCATTTCTAACAAGTTCCCAAGTGAGGGAGCTGGTTTGCAGAACACACTTTGAATACCAAGTGTCCAGAGTAGTGACCATTAAACTTTTGGGTGCACTTTAAAAACTTCTGGGCTGCTTTTAGAAAATACCCATGACTGGGCCTTATCCTTGCAGATTATGATTTAATTGGTCTGAGGGGGGGGGTCTGCCACCAGTACTTTTAAAAGCTCCCAGGTGATTCTCATATCCAGTCATGGGTGAAAATCATCCTTTTTAAAAGAAAAAGGAAAGTACAACAAACAAGTTATGTTCTCTCCCCTGCAACTGTAAGATGAGAGGGTTAACACTGAAGGATCTATATGGCTTCTCTAGCTATATATAAGGTTGGTTTTCTCCCCACCATATTCCTTCTCAATAATACTGCTCTATTTCCTAAGGACATTTTTGAAGACAAGAGGCACTACTCTACCTTCCTGCTTCCAAAGGAAGTCATCCCATCCCATCCTCAATGGTCTAACAGCCAAGCCATGCACACAAAGGGGCAGAGAAATGTCCATGAGCCTCAATCACAATCCTCATTTTGGGCAGGATAGATAGCATCATAGATACCAAGCATAGATTCTTGAGTCTCACTCACTTGTCTATATTCTAAACAAATTCCTTTGAGCCATTCATCATGCCAGGGCCTACCCAAAGGGCTAAGCAATGTCAAATTATTCAAACTGAACGCAAAATAATTTATATACGACACATTAATCTGCTTGTCAATAAATAAAAATAAAAACTCTCCTTCCTATCTCTGCTCAATTAAACAAGGAGATAAAACAGTATCAGTGCAAGGTTCTTAAATGTTTGTCAACCCAGGAATTCCACTGTACACGCTTCCCAGTTCAACTACCAATCTCCTTGGTGAGTCTTAACCACTTTTCCAGTTTGGATTTCCATGTTTGTGGAAATGATTGCTAACTATGCACCTCCAAGCTAAACATCCCCTTAATATACCCAGGGGGTACTATATGTTTCCAAGTGAACATCTTACAACCAACCACCTCAAACTAATATCTACAGAGAGAACTCAGCATCTTCCCCATCCAAAACTATTCTCCTCAGAGTTCCCTCCCTACCTTGTTCAACGGCAACACCATCTACCCAAGCTGCAAAATCTAGTAAGAGTCTGAATAGGTAAGTAGGTGGGTGCCAGGGCATGTGGGGCAGTACTTTGCTTCTGGTTTTTAGACAGGTGCCCTTCACCCACTAATGTAACATTCCCAAGCATCTTGACAGTAAACTTCTACATCTGTCTAAATGTCAGTGGGTAGGGGTGGTAGTGATCCCAACCAGGATGAAAACTACTGATGTAAGTGGGGCCTTATATACTGTGGTGTAGAGTTTTCCTATTTATAATGGAGTCCTTGGAGAGTTTTAAGCTGAGAAGTGACACAATCTTACATTTTAAGAAAATTATTCTTGCTGATTTATGGAGAATGGATTGAAGAACGAAGGTACTGGTGGCCTGGACTAGGATGGTGACAGTGGAGAGAATTTAAGAAATTCTGAAAAGTGTGGCGGCAGAACCAAAGTGGCTTCTTGAGAAACTGGCTGTGAGAGTAAGAGAAAGGAGACTCAAGGATGATTCTTGGGTTTCTGGTTTAAACAAATGGGTGGAGGATGGTACCACTTTCTGAGAGGGAAGTTTTTTTTTTTTTTTTTTTTTAACAGTACATGTATATATGTATGTATGTATGTATGTATCTATCTATCTTTAAGTAAACTCTATACCCAGTGTGGGGCTCAAACTCAACCCCAAGATCAAGAGTTGCATGCTCTACTGACTGAGCCAGCCAGGTGCCCAGAGGAGAAGTTTTGACAGTGGTAGAGGTGATGCTAATGAAAAGCTGAGATATCCTCAGTAAATCCAAGGAAATGAAAAATAGGCTGCTGGATGTGTGCGAAAGGTTCTAAGGGGAAAAGCATGGTCTAGAGATAAAGATCTGCGTCAATGCAGCACAGGCTCTGGGCTCCAGAGCCAGTCTTTCCAGGGCTAAAGCCCAACTCTACTAAATACTAATCCTGGCTCTGGTCTTACTGGTTTAATCTGTGTCTCAGTTTCGTCCTCTGTAAAATAGTGGTACACACCTCATGAAGTTGATGTGAGAATTAAATGAGTTAATATGTGTAACACTGAAATAGTGCCTGGCAGACAGTGTCAGTGACTATCCTCTTCATGGCATCAGCCATCTAGAGGGTGCTGAAAACCATGGCCATGGACAGAAATCCCTTAGGGAGAAAAGAAGGCCAGTACTGAGCTCTGAGGAACATCTACATGTATGGTTTAGACAGAGTCACCAGCAAACTCTTCTGAGAAGGAAAAAGAACCAGTAGGGGTAGGAGGAAAAACCACACCAGAAGAGAATTCCAGGAAGACAGGTATGATCTGTTGTTTAATATGTTGCTGTGAGATAAAAACAGACATGCCTCTTAAATCTGGCCAAAAAGAGGTCACTAATAACCTTAACAAGAGCAGACTCAAAAACTGAAGAGAAAACCTTTTAGAAGGGAGAGTCGGCTTGCGCAGATAATGCTTTTGAGAACTCTGGGAATAAAGCACAGTGGAGAAACAGGGCAATAGATGGAGGTGCATATGAGCTCAAGGGAGGGCGGTTTCACCATAAATCTGGTTTTAAAGTGGGTGATAAGAGAACTTACATAAAGGGTATGGCAGGTGAAGGACCACAACACTTTGTCATCAGCTCTCCTTAGGGTTCAACTCACATCACAATATCTTCCCCACAGGCTGTGAGTACTCCAAGGGCAGAGACTCTCTATTCATATTTGTTCCCCAGCACATAGCACTAAGCCTAATAAGGAAGGCAGAGGGATGTCTGTGGTATAAATGGATGAACTCATCTTTCCTGCATGATGGGTATTCTTCTCAATTTTTCCTTTTCCGGTAATACCTGATATACATTCCTGTTAAGACTTTCCCAAAGGAAACATTGCCCCTGAAGAATACAGGCCTACTAAAATGAACTCCAGAAAAGATCTTCTGATACAGGGTCCAGAAGTACAAAGTAAAAGAGGACTTTTAAAGAGGATTGGCTTGCGAACTGGACCATGAGGCCCAAGAAAGCTGAGAGCCCTGATGTCCTCCATACTGGTGAGCAATAGCTGAGTGCAGAGCTACATCATACTCCAGGCTGGTCTCTTCTACGTGCAATTAATTCTACACATCTGTACTTGACTCTTCTTGTTATCACAACTTTTAGGATTCTGGAAAAATTTCCTACCAAAAATCAGATCAAACTCAACTCTTCACTTTGGGAAGATAAATCCTTTGCCTCCCATGCCAACTCCTCTCCCATAGTTCCCCTCTCATGTTGCACTAGGCCATGTCCCTTCTGTCCATTCCTGGTTCTGTATTCATGCTGCTTCACTCTGGTCAGTTGAACCTATAAACTAGAGATCAAATACCACTTTTTTCCACAAAGATTCCTCTGCTGACTTTTTAACCTAGGATAGTTTCTGAATACCAAGTTTATTATATTCAAAAAATAGAAATCATACATTCTTACTCCAAAACTGGACTGGAAGCTACCTGAAGCAATGACTCTGTCTTGCTCAACTTCTAGGCCTGACAGCTGGATATTTAATAGGTCCTTAGCAAAGTCACCTAAGTTAATATATTATCTATGAAACCACTTGGTCAGCCTTTGCTTAACCAATTACATATGGCCTGAGTTTCTGAGTATGGGCGCTGTTTGTTCCAGCTCCCTTGCATACATTCCCAGGAGTCCCTGAAACACACTGCCTTCAGCAGTCCCATGAGACGAGAGTCCCTAAAGTTTACTAACAGTCTTAAGGAATAAATTTATCCATACCTCTGTGGTATCCTTAAAAAAATTTAACAATTAGAAAACATAAAAGAATCAAGCAATTTTAAAGTTGAAATTTCAACAGGGTTCTATTATTGTAACTTTTCTGTAAGTCTAAAATTATTTCAAAATAAAAGTTAAAAATTTTTTTCAATATAGTTTCCATAACAAAATTAACCAAAGCTTGACTATTGTTAAATACCTTTGGGAAATCACATTGCAGTGGTGGCTCATCTGACACTCCCAAAGGTTATCACTTTTAACAGGCCCTCTGGAAAGTGTTTTTGATCATCTAATTCACCTACATTGTGTCCACAGATGATAACTAAAAAGGAATAATTTCACAGCCTCTCTGCTGTGATGAGTTTACAGTCTAGTGCATACAGTCTAGTGAAAACTAGTTTTCATCTAGTGGATGAAAGTCTAGATCCATTCGTTTGTAATGCAGAAAGTAGCTTATTAAATGCAGATTAACACTTAGTGTGTCCCGTTAGTCTTTACCTTGAACTTTACTCTTAAGAGATTATAAAGAAGCACCTGAAGCATCTACCCCCCCAAAGCAGTTATTGATCGTTTCATCTACCTCCAGTTACCAGGACAGAACTCCTGCTCATTGCATAGCTTCACCTGCTGCTTCTATTCCCCCTCCCCAACCTCAACCAAAATATAAATATTATATATTACTGCAAGACCAACATCGTTGCAGTAAATAAGCCAGAGGTGCTGAAGGTTACCAGGAAAGTTCTGTGTTGCCCTGAGCCCCAGGGGAGCAGGCTGCCCTACAGAGAAGTCTCACTTACTGAACAAGTAACCTGGAGCTGCTGCTGCTGCTGCTGCGGTGGTGGCGGTGGTGTCTGTTCCTGGGGGGTTTGTTGTTGTGGCTGCTGCTGGGGGTCCCATATGTGGACAGTCTGAGCTGTATTCTGGTATGTGCCTGCCACAGCCTGCACAGCCACTGGAATGTGGATGTTGCCATTCATGAACTGTGCTGGAAAGAGAGAGTTTGCAAGGGTCTGCACTACCTCTTCATGTGAGTTTTTCACTACAGACGTGGTGCCCACCATCTTCTCCTTGTCATCCTCCAGCTTTACAGCTGCCAGGGCCGTGGGTGAGCCACTGACGTGAACTGCATTGTAGGCTTCCTGGGGAATGGCAATGTGGGTAATGCTCTGCTGTTGAGGATCCCCACGGGGCTGGGCAGAGTAAACAGGGATGGTCCAGGTTTCTCCTGTAGGGCTAGTAATGGTCCCAGTGGCACTATACAGGTGGGCACTGTCTA
Organism: Puma concolor; assembly: GCF_028749965.1. Lineage (NCBI taxonomy): Eukaryota > Metazoa > Chordata > Mammalia > Carnivora > Felidae > Puma > Puma concolor. The sequence goes on along the minus strand of NC_141668.1, from coordinate 153,588,182 downwards.
CTGTCAGTAAGTCTGGCCTCAAAGACACATAACTCTGCTGCTGGCCCTGTGGAATGGCCAGCACAGTAGCCACCGGCTGCCCTGAGATGGCATAGGACACAGTGATGGGCATGTCCACTTTGCGTTTCTTCACTGGCTGGAGGACACTGGCTGTGCCAACCCGTCGTTCCCCTTCCCGGGGTGAGCCCTGCTGAGACGGTGGTGGGGAAAGGGCACCCACGGTCTGGATTTGGATCTGCTGACCCCCAGCAAGAGACTGGCCGGCCACCAGCTGAGCCTGGATCTGCTGATGTGGGATGTGCTCCTCTGGGATCTCTGCAGCCTGGATCTGCTGGGCCGCCTGCACGTGCTGCACCTGGATCTGGGCTGCCTGCAGCTGCGAGGGGCTGGGGCTCTGCAGAGACGGGGTCTGGATGGAGGGGGCTGCCGGCTGTGGTGCTTGGCCTTGGATCTGCACCTGGACCTGGATGGGCTGCTCAGCAGGCTGGTGAACGGTGAGCTGCGGGGAGAGCTGCTGAGCCGAGACCTGCTGCGGAGACTGCTGTACCTGCACCTGTACCTGCAGCGACAAGATTCACCAGTGAGTGAACCAGGCAACATTAAGAATTCAGCCCCGGGGCGCCTGGGTGGCGTCGGTTAAGCGTCCGACTTCAGCCAGGTCACGATCTCGCGGTCCGTGAGTTCGAGCCCCACGTCAGGCTCTGGGCTGATGGCTCAGAGCCTGGAGCCTGTTTCCGATTCTGTGTCTCCCTCTCTCTCTGCCCCTCCCCCATTCATGCTCTGTCTCTCTCTGTCCCCCAAAAAATAAATAAACGTTGGAAAAAAAAAAAAAAAAAAAAAGAATTCAGCCCCAAAAGGAAGAGATCTCAGGGAGAGGCCCTAGGTAATGTGAGGAGAAGGGGCTTCTTTGGAAGACCCAAGGCTTCTTTGGAGACCATAACCCCCAAAACCATGTGCATAATTCTCCAGCATCACACAGCATTCAGAGCAACAATTAGCTACCAGAGCAAGTAAGACTATCAACTCAGATCTCTGAAGAAAATATCAGAACTTCTGCTTATGTTTTAATTATTGTTTTAAGGTGTGACCCCACCCCTTTGTTTTTGCAGATTGGTATAGTACAAGTGGATAGTTTATAAAAATATATTTTGGTGTATGATCAAAAACAGTTTATCCATGGGGTGAGTAATAAAAAGTGTGGGGACAGGGGCACCTGGGTGGCTCAGGCAGTTAAGCATTGGGCTTTGGCTCAGATCATGACCTCGTGGTTCATGGGTTCAAGCCCTGCATTGGAGTCTTTGCTGACAGCTCAGAGCCTGGAGCCTGCTTCGGATTCTGTGTCTCCTTCTCTCTCTGCCCTTCCCTCACTAGCACTCTCTCAAAAATAAGTAAACAACAAAAAAATATATACTAAAAAAACAGTCTGGTGGGGACCAATGTTCTAAAGGGTCAGCAAGACAAGTACATTTTACAGGCATGCAATTCTCAACCCAGGATCAAAACTACTCCCACCACAGACTAGTGGAAAACACAGTAGAGACAAAACTCTTGAATTTGGAGAGATCTCCCAATATTGCTATTAAAATGTAGGCACTGATAGGGGCGCCTGGGTGGCGCAGTCGGTTAAGCGTCCGACTTCAGCCAGGTCACGATCTCGTGGTCCGTGAGTTCGAGCCCCGCGTCGGGCTCTGGGCTGATGGCTCAGAGCCTGGAGCCTGTTTCCGATTCTGTGTCTCCCTCTCTCTCTGCCCCTCCCCCGTTCATGCTCTGTCTCTCTGTCCCAAAAATAAATAAACATTGAAAAAAAAAAAAATGTAGGCACTGATAAATAATTTCTTAAGATTATCTATTTTTTTAATGTTTATTTACTTCTGAGAAAGAGAGAGTGCAAGTGGTGAAGGGGCAGAGAGAGAGGGAGACACAGAATCCGAAGTAGGCTCCAGGCTCTGAGCTGTCCACATAGAGCCTGATGCAGAGTTTGAACTCACGAACTGCGAGATCATGACCTGAGCCTAAGTTGGACGCTTAAGCAGCTGAGCCAACCAGGCACCCGTTAAGTAAGGTATCTTCAAAAAAGAAGCATTAAACAAACCCACAAGATTCCTGACAATTTAATCTAAGGAAGGTTACTATATCCTCCTTCTGATTTCTGATGATAATGCAGTTCATTTCTTATTGCTGTTACCTCAGCATACAAAGCAGCATGAAAAGATGCCTTGTATAGCCTGTAGTTAAAAAAGAAAGAAAGAAAGAAAGAAAGAAAGAAAGAAAGAAAGAAAGAAAGAAAGAAAGAAAGAAAAAGATATTTCCTTCAGACACACATATCTAAACTCTAAACACTGGTAGGAAGGTAGAAAGGAAGGCAGATGAGAGATTTTATCTATCTAATAAAAGAAGGAGACACATCGGGGTGCCTGGGTGGCTCAGTCGGTTAAGCGGCAGACTTCGGCTCAGGTCATGATCTCGCGGTTCGTGAGTTCAAGCCCCGCGTCAGGCTCTGTGCTGACAGCTCAGAGTCTGGAGCCTGTTTCAGATTCTGTGTCTCCCCCTCTCTCTGACCCTCCCCTGTTCATGCTCTATCCCTCCCTGTCTCAAAAATAAATAAAACGTTAAAAAAAATTTTTTTTAAAGGAGACACATCACAAAAATAATCAAGCATGGTGCTAGGACAACTGGCTATCCATATGAAAACAATGAAGTTGCATCTCTTAATTATTTCATACACAAAAAAATTAAAAAGGATCTGAACAAACATTTCTCCAGAGAAATGCAAATGGACAATAAGCCAATGAAAAGTTGGTCAACATCATTAGTTATAAGGAAATGCAAATCAGAACCACAATAAGATGCCACTTGAAAGCCATTAAAATGGCTATAATTAAAAAAAGACCAAACTACTGGGACCTCATCAAAATAAAAAGCTTCTGCACAGCTTAGGAAACAATCAGCAAAACTAAAAGGCAACTGACAGAATGGGAGAAGATATTTGCAAATGACATATCAGATAAAGGGTTAGCATCTAAAATCTATAAAGAACTTCTCAAACTCAACACCCAAAAAACAAATAATCCAGTGAAGAAATGGGCAAAAAACATGAATAGACACTTCTCCAAAGAAGACATCCAGATGGCCATGGAAATGGCACATGAAAAAATGCTCAACATCATTTATCATCAGGGAAATACAAATCAAAACCACAATGAGATACCACCTACACCTGTCAGAATGGCTAACATTAACAGCTCAGGCAACAACAGATGTTGGCGAGGATGCGGAGAAAGAGGATCTCTTTTGCATTGTTGGTGGGAATGCAAGCTGGCGCAGCCACTCTGGAAAACAGTATGGAGGTTCCTCAAAAAACTAAAAACAGAACTACCCTATGACCCAGCAATTGCACTACTAGGTTTTTATCCAAGGGATACAGGTGTGCTGTTTTGAAGGGCCACATGCACCCTCATGTTTATAGCAGCACAATCAACAGCAGCCAAAGTATGGAGCCCAAATGGCCATCGATGGATGAATGGATAAAGAAGATGTGGTATATATATACAATGGAGTATTACTCAGCAATCAAAAAGAATGAAATCTTGCCATTTGCAACTACGTGGATGGAACTGGAGGGTACTGTGCTGAGTGAAATTAGTCACAGAAAGACAAAAATCATGACTTCACTCATATGAGGACTTTAAGAGACAAAACAGATGAACATAAGGGAAGGGAAACAAAAATAATATAAAAACAGGGAGGGGGACAAAACAGAAGAGACTCATAAATATGGAGAACTGAGGGTTATGGGAAGGGTTGTGGGAGGGGGAATGGGCTAAATGGGTAAGGGGCACTAAGGAATCTACTCCTGCAATCATTGTTGCACTATATGCTAATTTGGATGTAAATTTTAAAAAATAAAAGATAAAGTTAAAAAATAATAAAAAAAGAAAATAGTACAGTTTTTATTCTCAATAAATAAATATTTGATTAAAAAAAAAAAGACTGACAATAACAAGGGTTGACAGGGATGTAAAAAAATTGGAATCCTCATATACTACCAGGAGGAGTGTAAAATTGGTACAGCTGCTTTGGAAAACAGTCTCAAAAAGTTAAACATACCTATGACAAAGATATGAAAAACCCACAGGACCCAGCAATTCCACTCCTAGGTATATACCTAAGAGGAATGAAAACTATGTCCACATAAAAATGTAAATACAAATGTTTATAGTAGCCTTATTCCTAATAGCTAAAAAGCAGAAACAACCCAAATGTTCATAAATTGATCAATTAAAAATATATTTGGTATTTCCATAGAACAGGGTATTATTTAGCAACAAAAAGGAATGAATGAAACTTTGGTACAACTTAGATAAATCTAGTGAAAACACTATGCTAGCGGCACCTGGGTGGCTCAGTTAGGCATTCGACTCTTGATTTTGGCTCAGGTCATGATCTCATGGTTCATGAAATCAAGACCTGAGTAAGGCTCTGTGCTGACAGTGTGAAGCCTGCTTGGGATTCCCCAACCCCCCTCTCTCTCTGCCCCTCCCCTGTCCTCTCTCAAATAAACATTAAAAAAAAAAATATGTTAAGGGAAGTCAATCACAAAGACTAATGATTATCTAAGAGCACAGGATTGGGGAAAATATAAAGGGGTAATGGGTACAGGGTTTCTTTTTTGGGTTGATAAAAATGTTCTAAAATTGGTTGCAGAACTCTGTGGGTAGATTTAAAAACTGGTGAATTATATACTTTATTTTTTTAAATTAATTATTTTTATGTTTATTCATTTTTGAAAGACAGAGAGAGACAGAGCACAAGCAGGGGTGGGGCGGAGACAGAGGGGGACACACAATCTGAAGCAGGCCCCAGACTCTGAGCTGTCAGCACAGAGCCTGACACGGGGCTCGAACTCACGAACCGTGAGATCATGACCTGAGCCAAAGTCGGAAGGTCAACTGACTGAGTCACCCAGACGCCCCTGAATTATATACTTTAAATAGGTGAATTATATGAGAATTAGATCTCAGTAAAGCCATTACTAATTAAAAAGATAAGCAAGGAGGTTATGTAAAGGGCATAATAGACCTTGAAGTCAGACTTGAACTTGAATTGCTGGTATACTTTCCTAGCTGTGATTCCCCTTAGATGTAATATAAAGGGGGAGAACACCTAACTCCCTAGAGTTGTAATGAGCATAAAATAATATTTACCAATATACAGCAGGTGCTCAAAAAGGAGGTTTCCTTCCTTACGAGCATTATTTCTTCTTTGTAGACTTTGTTTCGAGAGAGAGGGTGTGAGCAGAGGAGAGGCAGAGTTAGAATCCCAAGCAGGCTCCATGCTATCAGCATGGAGCCCAATGTGGGGCTTGATCCCACAACCGTGAAATCAAGAGTCTGATAAGCATTATTTCTTTACAACAGTGAGTCTCAAAATATAGCTTCCAGGCCAACAGCATCAGTACCCAGGCACTTTTAGAAATACAAATTCTCAGGTCCCACCTCAGAACTACTGAATCAGAAACTCTGGGGAACAAGCCTAGCAATCTATCTTAACAAGTTTTCCAGTTGACTGATGAAGGCCCATGTTTAGAACCAGTGCTTTACATCAAGGACATAAAGGAAACTATGAAACCAATTACTATAGAAGCTTTTTTGGTCCGGGGATCATCTCAAAAAATTATTGAGGACCCCCACTAGCTTTTGATTACATGGATATAGATGTTGATATCTACTGTATTAGAAATTAAAACTAGGGCACCTGGGTGGCTTAGGTGCTTAAGCATCTGGCTCTTGGTTTTGGCTGAGGTCATGATCTTGTGGTTCATGGGTTTGAGTGCCACATCGGGCTCTGTGCTGACAGTGCGGAGCCTGCCTGGAATTCTGTCTGTCTCTCTCTGGCTCACTCTCTCTCTCAAAAATTAATAAGTAAACCTTAAAAAAAAAGTCCCTTGATGTGGCAAACCTCATCTAAAAAAAAACAACAACTAAAAAAACAACAACTAGGATATCACACAAACCAATCTTGTTAACATAAATAACACATGCCTATGAAAAGGCATACCTAGGTTTATTGTGCTCCCCCCACACAATATAGGTTTTTATTTTTTTAATGTTTATTTATTTGAGACAGAGAGAGCACCAGCAGGGAAGGGGCAGAGAGAGAGGGAAAGAATCGAAGCCCTGACCTGGGGTTTGAACTCAAACTATGAGATCATGACCCAGACTGAAATCAAGAGTTGGATACTTGGGGCGCCTGGGTGGCGCAGTTGGTTAAGCGTCCGACTTCAGCCAGGTCACAATCTCGCGGTCCGTGAGTTTGAGCCCCACGTCGGGCTCTGGGCTGATGGCTCAGAGCCTGGAGCCTGTTTCCGATTCTGTGTCTCCCTCTCTCTCTGCCCCTCCCCCGTTCATGCTCTGTCTCTCTCTGTCCCAAAAATAAATAAAAAACGTTGAAAAAAAAAATTAAAAAAAAAAAATTAAAAAAAAAAAAAAGAGTTGGATACTTAACCAACTGAGCCACCCAGGTGCCCCTTTTATCATTATATTTTTTATAGTGATCTGTTGAGATCTTTGATGTTACTAAGTTACTTGTTATAATTGGGGACCAATGAACCTTGCCCATATAAGACCACGGCAAACTTAATTGATAAATGTGCATGTTCTAACAGCTCCACCAACAGGCCTCCTTATTTCCAGAGACAAAATACTGAAATTAGGCCAATTAAAAACAACAGCTTCTAAGTGTTTAAGTGAAAATAAGAGTCATTTCCAAAAGCTAGAAATGACTAAACTTAGTGAGAAAGGTATGTCAAAAGCCAAGGCAGGCCAAAAGCTAGGCCTCTTGTGCCAAACAGTTAGTGAAGCTGTGAATGCAAAGGAAAACTTCTTGAAGGAAATTAAGTGTTACTCCAGTGAACACATGAATGATGAGAACACCAACTTTATTGCTAAAAGGAGAAAGTTTAAGTCAGCCAAAGACTAATTCAGAGCAAGACCCCAACTCTCTTCAATTCTACAAAGGCTGAGAGAGAGGGGAGGAACCTGCAGAAGAAAAGTCTGAAGCTAGCGGAGGTTGGCTCATGAGGTTTAAGCTGTCTCCATAATGTAAAAGTGTAAGGTGAAACAGCAAGTGCTGATGTAGAAGCTACAGCAAATTATATAGAAGATCTAGTTAAGGTAATTAATGAAAGTGGCTATACGAAACAACAGATTTTCAATGTAGATAAAACAGTCTTATATTTGAAGATGCCATCTAGGACTTTCATAGCTGCAGAGGAGAAATCAATGCCTGGCTTCAAAGCCTCAAAGAATAGGCTGACATTGTGTTAGGGGCTTATGCAGCTGGGTAACTTTATGGTGAAACTGAAGTTCACTTATTATTCCAAAGGTCCTAGGGCTAAGGCCCTTAGGATTTATGCTAAGTTTACTTTGTTTGTACTCTATACATAGAAAAACAAAGCCTGGATGATAGCACATCTGTTTAACGTGGCTTACTGAATAATTCTAAGCCCAGTGTTGAGACCTACTGCTCACAAAAAAAAAGGTTCTTTTCAAAATATTACTGCTCACTGACAATGCATGTGGTCATTCAATAGTTCTTAAATTTTTTAAAAAAAATGTTTATTATTTTTGACAGAGTGAGAGAGAGAGAGAGACAGAGCATGAGCAGGGGAGGGGCAGAGAGAGAGGGAGACACAGAATCCAAAGCAGGCTCCAGGCTCCTAGCTGTCAGCACAGAGCCCGACGCAGGGCTCAAACTCAGACCATGAGATCACGAGCTGAGTCGAAACCAAGAGTTGGATGCTTAACTGACTGAGCCATTCAGGTGCCCCAGCAATAAAGTATTTTTAAATTAAGATATGTATACTCTTTTTTTAAAGACATAATGCTGTTACATACTTAACAGACTACAGTTTAGTCTGAACAACTTTTATATGCACTGAGAAACCAAGTCATTTGACTCACTTCAGTGCGATATTCACTCTATTGCAGAGTCTAGAACTGAATTTGCAGTATCTTTGAAGTATGCATGTATTTGCCAAAAAATTTTTTTATAAGAGTTGCATTTTTTACATTTTTTGCAACTTGCTTTAATGGCTGACTTAATTGAAGACAGCTGGATTCTATTTGCTTCTGCATTCCATCTGTTGTGTATACATCACATGTGGCATCTAAAAAACTCCACTGTACATTCATAAGAAAATGAGAATGAAAAAGGCAGGTAACATTTCAGTATTCTAATAAAAACAGCTTTGATTTTAAGAAGTCCTGCAAGGGTACTGGGGATGACCAATCTTGAACCACCCTTTAAGAATCACTACTACAGGGGTGCCTGGGAGGCTCAGTGGGTTAAGTGTCTGACTTCAGCTCAGGTCATGATCTCACAGTTTGTGGGTTTGAGCCCTATTGTTGGGCTCTGTGTGGACAGCTCAGAGCCTGGAGCCTGCTTCAGATTCTGTGTCTCCACACCCCCCACCCGCCCCTCCCTGCTAGTGCTCTTTCAAAAATGAACATTAAAAAACAAAAACAAAAAAAACTACTATAAGGGCGCCTGCATGATTCCGATGTTAAGCATCTGACTTTCACTCAAGTCATGATCTCATGGTTTGTGAGTTCGAGTCTCACATCGGGTGAGCTCGAGCCCACTTTGGTGGGTGAGCCCTGCTTCTGATTCTCTCTGCCTCTCACTCACTTGCACCCTCTCTCTCAAAAACAAACAAACAAAAAAAACCCCCACTACTATAGAGTTAATTACATAGTACAATTTATAATTGTTATTACCTCCTTAAAAATGAAAAATTTTTAATCTGGTTATCACTAAATTATAGCTCATATGCTTCATAATTTTACTGTATCTCTTTTAATGGATTTTTTTAAGAAACCATTTATCAACATTCAAACTTCCAACAGAATCAGAAACAAGTTATCACAATTACTATGGAAATACTATGGAATCAGAACTGGGGTGGGGGGAGGATCTACTCCTCACTCCAGAATAAACCAGCGCAAGTAATCTGATGCCATTTTAGATACAAAGTAGCTAGAATTTAAAATTAGAGGAGTAAGAGCTAAGAGTTATAGCACTTTGTGACATTTCTTTACCAATGTCAACATATTGAGTAAGAAACCATACATTTTGTTTATAACCTTCAATCATAACTATCAAAGGTCAATAAGAATTAAATGTTATTTTTATTACCTCCCTTCCAATTTTTATTCATATGAAAACGTAACTTTATTTTTTTAATAAAAAAATGAAATTTTACTCAAAGAAGAGGAAACAGAACTGAAGTGAAGGAGGAGGAGAAAAAGAAAAAAAACCTAAGGAAGACATTCAGAAGTTGGTATTGTGATTCACTAGTTGCTCTATGTTTCTTAACAGGTTTACCTATAATTTTCAAGATTATATTTAGATCAATTGTCTCGAAAAAATTACAGATAACTACAGAAAAAAAAATATATATATATAATAAAAAGGCATTTTTAAACTTAAGCCTAGATTTAAGATGATTCTCAAGAGGTACAAAAAGGAAAACTATCATCTCTAAACCTAGCATATCCTAGAAAAGTTACATATCAAATAGGAGAGGGGGACATTACTAGGGGCATGAATTTGGTTTTATTGTTTCAAAAACCACTGTTTCTCACCTCTCAATCCCTCATGAATCACACCATGTTTTAGTTCCCTTCACATTTAAATTATTCAATCTTATTGGGGCACCTAGGTAGCTCAGTTGGTTAAGCATCCATCCTCTGCTCAGGTCACGAACTCAAGGTGTGTGAGTTCAAGCCCCACATTGGGCTCTCTGGTGTCAGTATGAAGCCTGCTTCAGATCCTCTGCCTCCCCTCTTTCTGGCGCTCCCCCTCTCATGTTCCTTCTCTCTTTCTCTCTCTCTCAAAAATAAACAAACCTAAATTTTTTTAAAAATTATTCAACCTTCTCATTTGGCTCCCTACCTTCTCCAGAGTTTCTAATTGCCTTTTTTTTTCCAGTTGATCAGAAGAGACACTTAAAATAACTATACTTCTGAGCTCTTGACCACATAATATGTACCGCACTACTACTTTCTTCTTGAGCATTCTGACTTTCTATTTCAACCTGGACAGACTGCTTTCTGGCTCTTCTGTATGGCTACCACACTGCAATCAGATCTCAATTCTGAGTTGGTTCTACCATTTCTTTTATTTTCGTGACTTTTCTTAGATTCTTTATTTCATTGAGTATACTATCAATTAAGTTTTTCAGAAAGTATGTCTAAATGTGGTCTGCAGAGCAGCACATTCAACATCAACCTGGAAATTTGTTAGAAATGAAAATTCTCTGGAAATGAAAACATTATGCCAAAGAGATATCTGCACTCCCATGTTTAGAGCATTATTTACAATAAACAAAGACATGAAAATGAAGTGTCTGAACAGATGGATGAAAAAGTTATGGAATATATAAAAAATGGGATTTTACTCAGCCATAAGAAAGGAGGAAATTCTGCCATTTGTGACAACATAGATGGACTTTCTAGGGCTTTATGCTAAGTGAAATACGTCAGAGAAAGGCAAATACTACACAATCTCAAAATCCAAACAAAAAAAGGAACAAACCCATGGGGGGAAAAAAAGAGATCAGATTTGTGGTTACCAAAAGCAGTGAGTGGGGAAAGGAGGAAGAACAGGATGAATGTGGTCAAAAGGTACAAACTCCAAGTTATAAGATATGCTAGGGATATAATAAACAATTGGATGGATGACTGTAGCTAACAATGCTGTATGATACAGAGGAAAGTTAGTAGAGTAAATCCTAAGAGTTCTCATCACAAAGAAAAAAATTTATCTTTTCTTTTTTAAAATTTTTTTTTTTTCAACGTTTATTTATTTTTGGGACAGAGAGAGACAGAGCATGAACGGGGGAGGGGCAGAGAGAGAGGGAGACACAGAATCGGAAACAGGCTCCAGGCTCCGAGCCATCAGCCCAGAGCCCGACGCGGGGCTCGAACTCACGGACCGCGAGATCGTGACCTGGCTGAAGTCGGACGCTTAACCGACTGCGCCACCCAGGCGCCCCAAAAAAAATTTATCTTTTCATCTATATCAGATGATGGATGTTAACTAAACTTATTTCGTGATATACTTAAGTCAAATCATTAAGCTGTAGACTTAAACTTATATAGTGCTATATGTCAAATATATCTCAATAAAATTGGGGGGAAAGTGCAAATTCTCAGAACTGACTCCAGTCCTACACTCAAGCAGAATTCAGGGGTTGGGAGGGGTGGGGGAAACAGCCATTTCCATTTTAAGAAACTTTTCAGGTGATTCTAATGCACCCTGAAGTTTGATAACCACTAGTCTAGAAATTTTATTGGACCTCATTTGTCAATGTTATTAGTTTGTAGATGGTTAATCTTCCTTTTCCTCAGTGTTCAGAACCTAAGTAATCCAGAGCTCAACCCAACATTAAGACTAAGTATTCCAACCAAGAAACAATGAGAAACCATGAAGTAATGCATGTATTACCTCAATTAGGAATCTTTTCTTCCAATCACTGAAACTAAACAAACAAACATCTAATATCATTTCTTGATTTTTTTTGTTTTCTTTCCAGCTAAAATGTAAAACCAAGATTTCATTTAAAGGAGAATCGGGGTCCTGGGTGGCTAAATTGGTTGAGTGTCCATGTCTTGGTTTCAGGCCAGGTCATGATCTCACGGTTTGTGAGTTCAAGCCCTGCATCAGGCTCTGTGCTGACAGCACAGAACACATTTAGGATTCTCTCTCTCTTCCTCTCTGTCTGCTCCTCCCCCACTCATGCTTGCTCTCTCAAAATAAATACTTTAAAAAAGAAAAAAAAGAAGAATAAACTGGGGCACCTGTGTAGCTCAGTCAGTTAAGCATCCAACTTCAGCTCAGGTCATGATCTTGCAGTTCATGAGTTCCAGCCCCACCTGGGGCTCTCTGCTGTCAGCACAGAGCACACTTCAGGTCCTCTGCCCAACCTCCCCCCCCCCTTTGCCCCTACCCCACTCACATGCACATGCTCTTGCTCTCTAAAAAATAAACATTAAAAAAATATTTAAAGGAGAATAAACTCAGTGAGTGTGTCAGGTCAATTTCCAAATTCCACCTTATAAACGATTTTAAACTTTTTTTTTTTTAAGTTTACTTATTTTTGAGAGAGCAAGCAGGGAAGGGGCAGAGAGAGAGGAAGACAAACCCAAGGAGGCTCTGCACTGTCAGCAGATTGGCAGCACAGAGCCCGTCGCTTAACTGACTGAGCCCCCCAGGTGTCCCCTCATGAACAATTTTATTTCCACAAGAAAGAATAATTCTTCTCTTACATTTCTCTGAAGCTTCACTGGTCCAATACCCATTAGTTACATGTAGTTGCCAATTACTTGAGATATTCAAACTATGATGTGCTACAAATCAGGTGCTACAAGTACAAAACATAACCAGATTTCAAGGATTTGTATCAAAGAAGGGCAAAACAGTTTATCAGTAATATTATACTGATCACATGTTGAAAAACTATATTAGATTAAATAAAATGTGATTAAAAAAATCAATTTCACCTCTTGTATTCCCTTTAGAAAAGAGGCTACTAGGGGTGCCTGGCAGTCAGAAGACCATGCTACTCTTGATCTCAGGGTTACGAGTTCAAACCCCACACTGGGTGTAGGGATTACTTAAAAAAAAAAAAAAAAACAAGAGAGAGGCTACTAGAAAACTTACAACAACGTATGTGGCTCACATTCCATTTCATGTTCTGAGTCTTACTGAGGAGGGATGGTTAGGGACAGTGCTCAGTGTGCTGGCAGACGACCAGACTAGGTGAGGAATCGTACACCTAGGACCAAACCTTTTAACAACTAGTCTAGCAAAACTTTAGGGACCTTGATAGAATTTCACTGTTCAAATAACACTCTTCTGAAAACTAGTAGTCTTTACCCAAGTATTAAACATTTGCTAAACTCTGTTTTTTTTAATGTTTTTTAATGTTTTAAAGTTTTTAATGTTTATTTTTGAGAGAGAGGGAGAGAGAGACAGAGACAGACAGAGTATGAGCAGGGGAGGGGCAGAGAGAGGGAGACACAGAATCCGAGGCAGGGCTTGAACTCACAAACTGTGAGATCAGGACCCGAGCCGAAGTCGGACACTTAACCAACTGGGCCACCCAGGTGCTCCTGCCAAACTCTTATGATATAAATGAACTTAGAAATATGGTAGGGAAGAGATTTAACTGTGGGCAAAAGGCTGGATATGAAGGGGCAGAAAAGGCAGCAATAAATGGGTCACCAATCCAATCAGGATCCCAATCAGCCCACAAAGTGCCTGTGAGAGAATAGCTGACGGTAGTCTTGTTTTTGGCTGCAAGACCATGTTTGGAGAACACATCATATTATGAGCACTGCCTCTCAAGGCAGAAGCCAGAATCACTGTCCCAACATCCTCTTCTGCAGCTAGAATGCAGGCATATGACCAAAGCTTCCCAAATTAGACACACTGTATGAAATTTGGACTCAGAGGGGAACAACATGAGGAAGCAGGAACCACAACCTCCATTTTCTGGTAAGAGTGGAGAAATATGGCAGAAATGGAGCAGGATGGCATAGATCCCAATGAGAGACTGTGGTAGGGCAAGGAGCTGGGCCCAGGGGTATGGCAGAAGGTCTCCGCCAGAACAGGCCTGCAATGTGACCTGAGTCCTATTCCTGGATGCACAGCCTCCAAGACCCATTCTCTGGCCCTCCTGTAAATTCCCTGAGTTAACAGCTATCCTTTAATCAATTTTTTCTGAATAAATGAGGGAGATGAGGGGGAATGCTGTCTGATATTTGTAACTAAAAACCAATACCCAGATGGATACAGAAAATATCACATCAAGTTGAAAACTTTAAAATAGTATTTTTACCTTGGGAAAGGGGGTTGTTTAGAAGGGTATCAGAGATTTGAACTGCATTTGTAACAGTTTATGTATTAAAAGAAAAAAGGGATAAAAATGACATATTACCAACAGCGTGGGAATCTTATTTATAAATGTTTGGATACTTTTCAAAACTCTAAAAGGCAACGGGGGCCATAGGTAGGAATGGCATTAATGAGAAGTGGAAGAAGAAAACAAAAGCAACTATTATTTATTTATCGAGGATTACTATGTGCCAGTGTGCTTATAACCTAGTATTTTATGTAATCCTCAAAGTAACTACAATATGAATTCTTTTTATTTTCATGATCTAGATAAGGAAATGGACTCTATGTGGTTAAATCACTTGCCTAAGATGACACACATCTAAAGTAGCAGAGGCAGACCAGATTCTTCTGTCTCAGAGTCAAGTCTGGCTCTTAATTAACTTTCCTCATTCTCAGTAGCTCACACTACGATGAGGGGTTAGGGACCATCCAGCATGGAGGAAATGTGCAACAAGAAGAAAAAGAGGAAGAGGGACAAAAGTTGAAATGACAAACGGGGAAGAGTTGCACTTTGAGCCACTGAAGCCTTGAGATCTTGACTTCTAGCACCAGAAGAAGCAAGTGATGAGAGGTCTCTTTCCCCAGAGTATCCTTCACTTGTGAGGCCAGTTTGACCAACCAGACTTGTATGAAGCCTCAGTTCCTGCCCTGTAGGAACTGAGAAGGGCAGAGAAGAAACAAGCCAATTCTATGGGTGCTAAGTGAAACCCAACACCTGCGATTCACCATCAGAAGGCCTTCTCTCTGGCACATGCATTTAACTTCAAGTGGATGCTTTAGGAAGCACCCAACTCAAGAGGGCTCTTGAAAGGGAAGATCCAAATGAATCCCCGTCACCTAGCTCAGGCCAACCTACCAGGAACAGGAAAATTGGGGTCTTTTCTAGTATTGTACACACTGTCAAGGCTCTTACATGGGAGCTCTTGTTTTTGCCTTCAGAAGGTACTTCCTTAACTTAAATAGATGTAGGGTACTGTTATGTAATAAGAAATACATATTTTGGTCTCTCTGGTTCCTGGCTGGAGCTCCTAAAACCTTCATTAATTTCCTAAGTGATAATAAAAGTGCCAGGAGCATCATGTATTCTAATGATGTATTCATGCATTCAACTCTTAGAGGGCTCCTGGATGGAGGCTGGTCACTGGTAAGATCAAACCATGATTAAAGTTTGATACCTTCAGGGGCGCCTGGGTGGCTCAGTTGGTTAAGTGGCGGACTTCAGCTCAGGTCATGATACCGCGGTTCATGGTTCTAGCCCCATGTTGGGCTCTGTGCTGACAGCTCAAAGCCTGGAGCCTACTTTCGATTCTGTGTCTCCCTCTCTCTGCCTCTCGCCCACTCATGGTCTGTCTCTCTCTCAAAAATAAATAAAACGTGGGGCGCCTGGGTGGCGCAGTCGGATAGGCGTCCGACTTCAGCCAGGTCACGATCTCGTGGTCTGTGAGTTCGAGCCCCGCATCAGGCTCTGGGCTGATGGCTCGGAGCCTGGAGCCTGTTTCCGATTCTGTGTCTCCCTCTCTCTCTGCCCCTCCCCTGTTCATGCTCTGTCTCTCTCTGTCCCAAAAATAAATAAACGTTGAAATAAATAAATAAATAAATAAATAAATAAATAAATAAATAAAACGTTAAAAAAAAAAAAAAACCAAAACAAAACCAAAGTTTGGTTGGGGCGCCTGGGTGGCTCAGTCGGTTAAGCGTCCAACCTCAGCTCAGAGCTGTGCTGACAGCTCAGAGCCTGGAGCCTGCTTTGGATTCTGTGTCTCCCTCTGTCTCAAAAATAAATAAAAACATTAAAGAAAAAAATTGTTTTTAATTATTTTTTATGTTTATTTTTGACAGAGAGAGAGAGACAGAGCAATAGCTAGGGAGGGGCAGAGAGAGAAGGAGACAGAATCTGAAACAGGCTCCAGGCTCTGAGCTTGTCAGCACAGAGCCCGATGCAGGGCTCGAACTCACAGACTGTGAGATCTTGACCTGAGCCACCCAGGTGCCCCCCCCCCCCAAAAAACTTTTTTAAATAAATAAAAACAGAGCTTGGTATTTCAGCCCATGCTCCACTCTGTAAAGAAGAGGGGCTAGAAATTGATTTACTAATGGATCATACCCATGTGCTGTAGGCTCCATAAAAATCCCAAAAGTATGGGGGGTTCAGGGAACTGTGTGTCAATGAATACACTCACATGCCAGGAGGGTGGTACACCCAAACTCCAAAGGGACAGAGGCCCCTCTATGTCTTTATTCTGTTCATTTGTATCCTCTATTGTATCATTTATTATATAATATTCCAGGAAACATGTTTCCCTGAGTTCTGCCAGTTGTTCTAACAAATTATGAAACCTAAGGAGGGGTAGGGAGAACCCCAACTGATAGATGATCAATCAGAAGTACAGTAACCTGGGACATGTGATTGGTGTCTGAGCTGGGGGGAAGTCTTGTGGAATTGATCCCTTAACTTGTGGGACCTGATGCTAATTCCAAGTAGACAGCGTCAGACTGAATTACAGGACAGCCAGCTGGTGTCAGAGAATTGGTAAATGTGGGAAAAACCACACTTTTGGTAGTCTGAAGTGTGAATGTGTTAGTAGTAAGGGAACACAGTGAGACTTATTCAGATAGCTACTCTTCTAATTAACATGTACCTCTGTCTCCCACCAATTCACTAAAACTGTTTTAAGAATGTAATTACTTTGTATACATACAACAAGGTATGTGTTGCACAGATTAAGTCAGAGGATAAAGGCAACTCTCTGAGGTGATGACAGATGTTTTTTAAAAGGCAATCTAATTTTGCCATAATTTAAAAAAAAGCAATCTAGAAAACAGCCTGAGCTCTCAAGACAGTAAATTGTTTTAAATATCATTAATATATACTTAATTTTTAATTTTTCTTACTGTTTATTTTGAGAGAGTGGAGCAGGGACAGAGAGGGAGAGAGAATCTCAAGTAAGAATGCCAAGCATGGAGCCTGTCAGTGAGGCTCGATCTCACAACTGTGAGATCATGACCTGAGCTGAAATCAAGAGTTGGATACTTAACTGACTGAACCACCCAGGCACCTGACATAATTTTTTATTATCAAAAGGATTAGGTTGAGACACAATATAGTTGACCCTTGAACAACTTGGGTTTGAACAGCATGGGTCCACTTATATGCAGATTTTTTTTCAATAAACGCACTATAGTACTGAAAATGTATTTTTTCTTCCTTATGGTTTTCTTTATAACACTTTCTCTGGCTTATTTTAAGAATACAGTATAAATACATACACCATATAAAATACATATTAATTGACTACTAAGGTTATCGGTAAGGCTTCTGGGTCCACAGTAAACAATTAAGTTTTGGGGGAGTCAAAAATTATAAGAAGATTTTCAACTGTGCAAGGGATCAACATCCCTAACCCCATGTTGTTCATGAGTCAACTGTACTATGAGGCAAAGAGCCTTTTCACCCGTGAATTGAGAAAGGCAGGTCTGTTCAGTACATACACATGTCACCTCTCTAGCCTCATCCATTCTTTCAGTGCACTCTAGTTACACCAGCTTTTTTGCCATTTTTTAAATAAGCAGGCTTCAGGCTTTCGGATTTGGAATGCTCTTTCCTCAGATAATCACGTGGCTCATCTGCCAACTCTCCTTGGTCTTAACTCAAATGTCAAGAGCACATTGGGGCTTACCCTGGTTACCTCCATCTGCTTTTTTTTCACTCCTCTGCATTATCACTATATAACAAGATTTTTCTTATCTTACGTACCATCTATCTCCTTCCAGCTATAATGTATGCTCCTGTATACAGGGAGCTTTCTGTCGGCTCACTACTGTACCCAAGCATCTAGAGTAAAGGGCTTTACAAATAAAAAGACATTAAGATGTTTGGGATAGGGAAGAAAAGGTTAAGAACTATTGCTCTGTACATACAAGTTCAAAGCAAAATATTCTCAAACAACACCTTTCTTTCATTAGAAAAGCAGTTCATGTTTAATGAAAAATTCAAGCTCTCAGGGCATTTGGGTGGCTTAGTCAGTTAAGCATCCGATTCTTGATTTCGGCCCAGGTAATGATCTCATAGTTCGCAGGTTCGAGCCCTACATTGGGCTATGTGCGGACAGTGCAGGGCGGCTTGGGATTCTCTCTCTCTCTCTCTCTCTCTCTCTCTCTCTCTCTCTGCCCCTCAGCTGCACACATAAGCACATTCTCTCTCTCAAAAATGAACTAAAAAATAAAAACAAAAAATAAAAAATTCAAGTTATCCTCCTTAGCAACCCACTCCCCAGCCCAGTTACTGTTTTGAACTTTACTACTATTATTCAAGGACCATGACATTCTACATGTTAAAAATCAGTGATACTAAACCGGTTTTGACACTCAGCAATCTGTTACACATCCTACCCTGTCAATAGACAAAGATCTACCTCTTTCTTCTGACTGCACAGGACACACTACAATTGTACCATTATTCACCATTTCCCTTATTTAGTGACTTGTTTCTAGTGTTACTACTATTATAAGCAGTGCAGCAGTGAATATCCTTGTATACACATGTATCTGTGAACACAAATGCAAAGCCAATGGTATGCATACTTAAAAAAAAATTTTATAAGTATTGCCAAAATCACTTTCAAGAAAATTACACTAATTTATCCTCTCATACCCTTGCCACCCTGGGTGAAATCTTTATAAATGTTACCCTACCTAATAAATGAAATATGGCATTTCACATTTATTATTTATTTAAAATGTTTACTGCTTTATTTTGAGAGAGAGAGACCATGAGCAGGGAAGGAGCAGAGAATCCCAAGCAGGCTCTGCACTGTCAGCGCAGAGCCCAAGGCAGGGCTCCATCTCATGAACCACGAGGTCATGACCTACATCGAAATCAAGAGTTGAGTGGCTGACTTTAGCTTAGGTCATGATCTCTCGGTTCAGGAGTTTAGGCCCCACATCGGGTTCTGTGCTGACAGTCCAGAGCCCGAAGCCTGCTTTGGATTTTGTGTCTCCCTCTCTCTGCCCCTCCCTGGCTCACACTCCTTCTCTCTCAAAAAAATAAACGTTAAAGAAACATCTTCTGATATGCTTATTAGCACTACTTGTATTCTTCTTCTATGAATTGTCTTATATCCTTTGTTCATTTTTTTTTACTAATTATTTTTTTCTACTTTCTAAGAGTTCTTTGTGTGTTAGAAACACTAGAAAGAAGCAGAGTCTCAAGTTAAAACAGCTTGGGTGCAAATACTAGCTACTGAAATAGGACTTAACCTCCTTATGCCTCATGTGCTATTTTTAGTTTCAAAAATTATGCTTTTAAACTAAGTACAGACCTATAAGATATCAAAAAACCAACGTGTGTATAATAATTTTGTAATTGCAAGGTATATTTGATTCTGATATAACTCAGAAAAAAATGTTTTTACAAAATTTTATATAAAGTTGTATTGTCAGTCATATATATTTTTTTAATTTTAACGTTTATTTATTTTTGAGACAGAGAGAGACAGAGCATGAACAGGGGAGGGGCAGAGAGAGAGGGAGACACAGAATCTGAAACAGGCTCCAGGCTCTGAGCGGTCAGCACAGAGCCCGACGCGGGGCTCGAACTCACGGACCGTGAGATCATGACCTGAACCGAAGTCGGATGCTTAACCAACCGAGCCACCCAGGCGCCCCATTCATATTTTTATTAATATTATCTGGTTTATGATTTTGGCAGCTTTAGAATAACATGTCAATTTTCATGTAAGTAACATTAGGTAATACAATTTAATTTTATTTAATCTACAAAGCCAACTTTTAGAAAAACTAAACCCCATTTGGCTTAAACCAGTTATTAATGAAAATATATTATTTTTAAACAATTTTTTTTCACGTTTATTTATTTTGGAGAGGTGGGGGAGGGACAGAGAGAGGGAGACACAGAATCTGAAGCAGGCTCCAGGCTCTGAGCTGTCAGCATGGAGCCCTATGCGGGGCCTGAACTCAAACCGTGAGATCATGACCTTGAGCCTAAGTCGGTTGCTTAACCGACTGAGCCACCCAGATGCCACTGCCTTAAGAGTTTTTAATTTAAAACTTATGAAAAGGAAAGAAAGATCAGTCTCAAGAAAGGTAAGCTAGGATTAACTACCCTTTGGTCCAAGAATGCTTGGCTCAAAGGTCATTTTTAATTTTAAAGAGGGGAAAAAACTACTCTTGCACATACATACCATATACCACAATCCTTATCTCAGCAACTTAGATGGTAGAAATGGACTACTTGAAAAAGGCAAAAAATGTTCAAGGAGGAAACTTTTTTAAAAAGACATACACGCTAATAACTTGAATTAAATCTGATAACCTAGGGGCACCTGAGTGGCTCAGTTGGTTGGGTGTCCAACTTCGGCTTAGTCATGATCTCACACACAGTTTGTGAGTTTGAGTCCCACGCTGGGCTCTGTGCTGACAGCTTGCAGCCTGTTTCAGATTCTGTGTCTCCCTCTCTCTCTGCCCCTACCCCACGCACACTCTGTCTCTCTCTCTCAAAGATAAATAAACATTAAAAAAAATTTTTTAAATGGGAGGGGGGATGGGCTAAATGGATAAGGGACATTAAGGAATCTACTCCTGAAATCATTGTTTCACTATATGCTATTTTGGATGTAAATTTAAAAAAATAAAAAATAAAATTAAAATAATAATAATAATAATAATAATAATAAAAATCTGATAACCTATGTGGGGAAGAGAACCACACCAAGAAAAGACAGCCTAATAAGTTGGCCAAAATGTAAATCCACAAAAAATATATCAAAAGAACATTGATAGTTATTATTAAAATTATTATGCCTCTAACTTGCTGATCAAGCTAATATTCTGTGAGATATATAAATACAGCAATTTTTTTTTTGAGGAGAGTGAGTGAGGGGCGGGGGGGGGCGGGCGGAGACAGAAACAGAGAAGGGGGGTGAGCTCACTCCATGGGGGACTCAAACTCACCAATAAGCTCACGACTTGAGCCAAAATCAGATGCTTAATGACTCAGCCACCCAGGTGCCCACAAATACAGTTATATTTATGCAGGGGTTCCCTGAGACCTGAAAATTATTTCAAGTACTCCTTCAGGGTAAAAAAGATTGGGTAAAGCTATCTCAGAGTTTACTTTCTTCCTTAGGAAGGCTTTCCACAATCTAGAATTCCAAAGACTTTCTATACTGTCTTTTAATGGTCTTATTGTTTTGTTTTTATCTGACTCTTTCACCTATCTGGTCTGTATTAGGAGAGATATCTGACTTTATTTCCAAGAAGAGTAGTAGACTGCCTTACTCCACTAATGGAATATATCCTTTCCCCACCTATTAGAAGAGCCACCTTCATCCTATACCTGGTATCTATCACAGCTGACCCTTGAAGAACATGGCAGGGGCTAGGGGCACCAACTCCTTTGCAATCAGAAATCAACATATAAAACTTTTGACTCCTGTGAAACTTAACTATTAAAAACCTGTTGATTAGAAACCTTACTGATAACTAAAACTGTCAACATATATTTTGTATGTTATTTCTATTATATATTCTTATAATAAAGTACACAAAAAGATGTCATTAAGAATATCATAAGATAAATTTTCAGTACTGTACTGTATTTCTCAAAAAAAATTTGTATAGAAGCAGACCTGTGTAGTTCAAACCTATGTTCAAGGGTCAACTATACGCATAATATATGCAGACATACATATGTAAATGTGTGTTCTACACCCTTGGTCAAGTCCCAACTGGTGGGAGACTGAGGTTGCCCCAGGGGAGAATTTTGCTTTGTATCCTTAACTTCTTGGCTTAGAGCACCCTGAGAACTATTCCACCTTCCCTAAAAGTTCTCTTTTACATTAATTCTTCTGTTGCCTGGTTCTGTTTGCTTTCTCTCTTAGCAATTTCTCAGATTTAGTGATTTTTTTTTTTGAGAGAGAGCCAGCGCTTGTGCGAGCGGGGGAGACAGGCAGAGGAGGAGAGAGATAATCTTAAGCAGACTCTATGCTGACACAGGGCTTGATCCTTCAAGAGTCGGACGCTGGGGGGTGGGAGGGAGGGGAAAGTGGGTGATGGGCATTGAGGAGGGCACCTGTTGGGTCTACGGCCATACCACCCTGAACGCGCCCGATCTCGTCTGATCTCGGAAGCTAAGCAGGGTCGGGCCTGGTTAGTACTTGGATGGGAGGAGGGCACCTGTTGGGATGAGCACTGGGTGTTGTATGGAAATCAATTTGACAATAAATTTCATATTAAAAAAAAAAAAAAGAGCTGGATGTTCAACCAACTGAGCCACCCGGGTACCCCGGATTTAGTGGTTTTTTGATGGCACTTGTTTTTTCCAGCACTACTTTTTGAAAGTATTTTTTAAGTTACTTAGAATGAAGAAAATATGTGTTCTTATGAGTCCAACATATTGAACCTATCTCATGGATTTATTATTATTTACACTTCTTTTATTTACAGGGGTTTTGGAGAACGACAATGAAGTTAACAGGTGACTTCAATCAGCCATCTTGAAAACAAAGTCTCAAACACTTTAAACTCAAATCCCAAACCATTTTTATCCCCCTCCTTTTTTTATTTAAATGTTTACTTATTTTGAGAGTGAGTGAGAGAGTGACAGAGAGAGAGAGAGAGAGAGAGAGAGAGTGAGTGCGAGCAGGGGAGGGGCAGAGAAAGTGAAGGCAAGGGAGAATCCCAAGCAGGCTCCATGATGTCAGTGCAGAGCCTGATTTGGGGCTCGATCCCACAAACTGTGAGATTGTGACTTGAGCTGAAATCGAGTTAGACACTAAACCAACTGAGCCATCCAGGTACCCCCTTCCTTTTTTTTTTTTTTTTTTTTTAAAGTAAGTTCTACATCCATGTGGGGCTTGAACTCATGATCCCAAGATCAAGAGTCACATGCTCCGCATGCTCTACCAACTGAACCTGCCAGATGCCCCATCCCAAACCATTTAATCTTATGAAAAAAGAAGTCCAAGCTGTAAATAACAGCAGAATAATTTCTTAAACCAAAAAGCCAGCCTTCTCTTATCTACCTTTCCTGTACCCTGCCCTCCTTCCTTACAAAGAATGGAATAAACAATGACTGCATTCCTCTGTGTGCCAGATGTTTTCTGGTCTATTATCTCATTCAGTCTCACTAAACAGTATTATCCCTATTTAACAGATGAAAAACCTAGGGCTGAAAAAACTTACATCATGTCAAGCCAGATCTAAACCCAAGAATACAACTCCAGACCCATGTTCTTCCAATATACCTGTCTGCATCCCTAAGGAGTAAAGGCGCCTTCTATCTCACCAGATACACCTCTCCACCCTCTTGCCCCTCAGTCACATTCTACTCCCTTTCCAATTCTTAGTGGAAAAAGCATCGAGGGCAAAATGAAATAGAACCACAAGAGACAATAGCAAGAAAGGAGCATTTGTAAATGGAGCATACTGTTAGTTTCATATGAGGAACCCCTAAAGAGGCACTTTTAAAATCTTGGCAAATTTATTAGTTCCTCCTCTTTCTGTAAGCTCATTATCAATTAGCATTATTTCCTGAGGATTATAAACAGTAAATGAAGACCTGGAAATCTACAAGTGACCTGAGTCACGGAACCATACAACTAAAGGAAGATCACTAAAACAGATCACACCCATTTTAAAATAAGTTCCAAATGTCATGCTTGTAAGTAATGAGAAAAGATAAGCCCCTATGTTCTTGATCTACCCAGGGTGACACAGACAAAAGGGAAGCTTCAGTTACACACAGCTATGTCACATCCGAGTCCAGTCCCAGAAGACCTCTAATTTCTGTACTGTTTAATTCTCCAAAGCAAATGGCAAGTATCTGTGATCGTTTCAGTTTATGGTAGCTGCAAATATTTTTAGTCTGTACTATATATGAAAGCCATTGTGTTAAATAAAATGTTTCAAAAAAACACAGAATATTCCCTTAGTGAAAATAACCTCAGATATCTGTATATAGATGTGATGTTCCTACTAACCAAAACCCTGATGGCAAATAAAATCTACTAAATAGGATGCACCTCAACATCTCCCTTTTACCTGAACCTGCTGTGGCTGTTGAACCTGAATCTGCTGTTCTTGTTGAGTTTGTGGCTGAACACTGGTGGTGACTGGACAGGCAAGTTCAAGTAAAGACCCAGCCACTTCGGTGCTGTCTGTATAAATGCAGTTCCCACCCTGTTGGTACACCATGGTAGTGGTAGCTGTCTGCTGGAACTCCTGAAGGGCTTCTGGCCCCTTAGAGGCTAGTGAGTCCAGAAATTCCTTCATCCTGTGCTGCGGGACAGACCGCGCCTTTACTCGGATGTATTCTTCAAAGGAAATGGTGTTCTCCAGAGAATTATTCATATTGCAGAGTCCTTAGGGTTCCTAGAAATAAAAATAAATGGTCAGAAGTCAAAATTATGCTATTGTTTTCGTATTTTGAAATGCACACAGCAATCAATCACTTTTGCATCAGAGTAGAATATTCAGGGCAGCTGTATACAGGAATCCAAAATACAGTAATGTATTATACCACCTTATTATTTTTTTTAAGTTACCCATGTTTAAAAATTGCTTCTATAAACATTTCTTAAACTATCACACTGAAAACAAAAAACAAAGGCATGCGTCACAGTACTGGATGAAACAGGCTGAAAACACACTCTCCACCCAGCACTAGGCCAATGCCATCTTCTCTGCAGAGCCAAGCACTGGACAATAAAAGTCACATGCAAAACTATTGTGATCATCACAGAGAGGACAACCAAGGAAGCCAGGAGCAGGGATTCCTAGTGACATGTTCAATTTCCACCGCCAACTATGTCCTATAGTAAAAACATGTATGCCACTTAGCTATAGCAAGACCTGAGAAAAAGGGGATATATACTTCATCTCCCACCAGAAACACCAAAAATCCCAGTTTGCCATATATTGCTCACATTGTTTTGTAGCATAGCTTACTTGTCAGAAGCATGGATTTTGGAGCTAGCTTGCCTGGGTTCAAATCTCAGCTCAATCTCTCTTTAGCTTTGAAACACTAGACAAGTTAGTTAACCTTGGTTTTGTGTATAAAATGGGGATAAATAAAATAATATTTACCTTACAGAGTTGACATGAAGATTAAATATAAAACTCTGAGAAAAGTACCTGACACAGACAGTACTATATAAGTGCTAACTAATATTAAAATTAGTGGGTAAAGTTGAATAGTGCTTTAAATAACTAGGTCACTCCTAAAACTCAGAAATCAATTCTGCAAATTTTTCATCAGGGTATTTACCCTAAGAATTAATCTGCAGGGGTGGATAGTAATTCTCAACTACCTGGGGGACAACCATGCAATCTATCTACGGACTATTAGTTGCCTGCCACTGCTGATTTCATATTATTCCCTCCCCTCTGGATCAGAACCACCTCCAGAACAAAAGCAGCAGCAGGATATGAGTGTCACACAAACCAAGTGAACGTTTTTGCCAGAAAGGACTCTTATCAATCGCAAGTGGAAAAGTTATTTGTTTCCCTGAACCATCAAAGAAAGGCTAGAAGACTAGAAAGGCATCAACACTAGAAATATCAGTCTCTCTTTCACTGCCCAGATGTTCTGCCTTATGTTACAGATATAAGGTATATGGGTAATCATCTTATCTCTTCCACCTGGCTCTAAACTCCTGGCACACAAGACTGTGTCCTGATCCTCTCAGATGGCTGACACATGGTAGGTGCTTCATATGTATATGTACGTGTATATGTATATGTTACATTTGCAATTCAATGTAGAACAAGAAGGATTATGGCTCTTTGTTCCTGTAACATCTGTAAATTATAAATGTTAAGCTGTTCCTGTAACATCTGTAAGTTACAATTATAAATGTTAAGCCTTCTCCTGGTAAATGGTCAGTATACACCCTGGGAAAACGGCCTATATATCCAAGACAAGCATGAGAACAGAGAAAACATATGATCCTTACTGCTATTAAGTTACTAACACTGGCAACATTTCTGTGGGACACTCTAAGTATAGTATACAACTTATATTTGGGTGCTTTCCCTACATAGTTGACACAACAGTAAATCTTTTATAACGATGCATATAATACATTGCAAATGTATTTCTCCATAAATAAAGAACAGCACATATACCTTATCCTGCCTAAAATCAAACCTTAACCCACTACTCTGAGGAGAGCCTCTACATCTCAGGACACCCCAAACGCAATAGAGTGCAAAGAAAAGCAAGCACAGGCCAGGTGAATGCAAAGTTAAAATCTTTGTTGAAGACCTCTAATCTCCTGAAATACAACTCGTTTGTCCCTTTCCCACTTCTCTTCTTGACCACTTGCCTTGCTCAGTTCTCCCTTCTTTCTCTCTGCTGCAGGGGAGTTGAAAATTAGGAGGTCTGCTGTAAGACTTCAAAGTAAGCTCTCAACAATGGCCATGATACAAGTGAATAAGAACATCACCAAGGCCAAACACCCCATCCTTCTGTTACCTATTCAGAGCAGGCCATTCCCCTGTAGGTGACCCACAATCACTCACCACACTGGCACAGAATGTGTCAAATCTCCCTTCTGATAAGAGCATCATGACTAGAATTTCCTTCTGAAGAAGGAAGGCATCTCTCATAATATAGACCCAATAACATCACAAAATTCACATGTGACTCTAAATACCTCATCACATCTACCCTTCTGCTCAAAAAGGGACAAAGAAGAGCTATATGAATAGCAATTAACTGATTCTGTACCATGCTGGTACATATTTCAATTTTCTACCTCCATTACAGAAGAATGGCAGAGGTCAATTGAAATTTACACTTCCCCAAATTTATTTTCAACAATTACATTCCCATAAAATACACCGAATTCTGAAGACCGTCTGCACTGGAATCATCGCTACTGTGTCAAAGCAATTTTTTAAAAAAATATGGGTAACCATGGGGCAAAACATTTTTTTGTCTCAAACCTGGGAGAAAAGAAATACACACAATTAAGAACCAAAAAAATTGCAAAATAAGTTAATAGAATCAGAAAACCTTCACACAAATATTGCTTGGTAAAGGCAGTCCCTAGAAACTTCCTAGTGACTTATTTTCCTTCACTCTTTTAAGTTTCACTAATGAGGATGCTTAAGCTTTATCTGAAGTCTAATATTAAATATAAAGGAGGACTACACTAACTCTTTTCCTAGAAACAAATTTTCTTCAGTTTCCAGGGTAGAATTACAACTAGTTTTTCTATTTTTGTTTCTTTGGTGGGGGGGGGGGGGGGGGGGGGGGCGGGCAGTAAAAGTAACACATCCATTTTCTAAGGAAAAAATATTCATCAAACAGTATAGAAAAAAAAAAAACAAAAACAAAACACCTAAGTATGCTTTGTTGATCATACTTGATCAATTTGAAACACTGACCTGTCCTTCAGGAAAGGTAAGTTTAGGGCTTTTAAATCACCCTCCTCTCACCAACCCCTGCCAATCTCATTGTTATTTTTGCCAATGTTCACTTTCATACCTTTAAACCTTTATTTATATGTAGACTTACTAATTTTAGAGTATCTCTAGGCCTCCCACTAAGATTAAGAAATTAAAGTGCCATGTCCTCTATTTTTTAATTAAAGAAAATTTTTTTTATTTGAGAGAGCAAGCACGAGCGGGGGAGAGGGGCAAGGGAGAGAGACTCCAAAGCAGGTTTCATGCTCAGCCAGACCCGGGGCTTGATTCCATAACCCTGGGATCATAACCTGAGCCAAAATCAAGAGTCAAATGCTCAACGGACTGAGCCACCCAGGCGCCCCCATACCACATCCTCTATTTTCGACAAACATTTAGCAAAGTTGAATACAGCTTGTAATTAATCAATCTTTTAGAACACAGCATTTCATACCAAATTAAACTCAGGACATATTTGTTTAAAAAATCCAGGTTCCAAAGATGACAAAACCATTCTCCTCCAAACAAATCCCGTATTTCCAGACTACCTTAAAAAAAAGTCACTATAAGAAAATCTAATCCAGCTATAAATTTATTCCAGTAACGACAAGTAAGATAGATGAATAGATTAATAGTCAGCTCCCAGAAATGGAATAAAAGCTTGGAAATGTATCTTCTATAAAGCCTCAAAGTTCATTCTTTAAGCTTTCATTAAACACACACACACACACACACACACACACACACACACACAGAACACCAACAGCCTGAAGTAGGTAAAATTCTATAAAACTTAGAAACTGTTGATAAAAGCTCATTAATAGGTATTCATTCTATTCTGTATCCTTGTGAAAATATTTGAAATAATTTATGATAAAAACACCTTCTGTATTTTAAGCAGTTTAAACTACCAAGTATAACACACTCTGCAGCGTTCCAAGCTTAGAGCCTGTCAGTGGAGCTTCAAGCAGAAGCAGCCATTGCTTCCCAATTCCCATTGCTTTTTTCTTTCACTAAGCCCCTAGAAGGTTCTTCACCAACTCTGTACAAATCCACATAATCACTTGAGAGCCACTGAAATCAGAGGTAGCTAAAAAATATTAACCAATAACGGATTCAATGGAGAACTTAAAATTTTTTTAAGATTTTATTTTCAGTAATCTCTACACCCAATGTGGGGCTTGAACTCAACAAACAACCCAGAGATCAAGAGTTGCACGATTTACTGACTTGAGCCATCCAGGAACACCCTGGAGAACTTAAAAATTTAATAGAAAAGGTCAATTTGGAAGAACATTCCAATCTGCCCATTCATACAGACTACAACACACATGGCTTCATTTCTTGTCCTTTTAACCTGCTCACTTGGCACTATCCACCAGACTGACACACCCCAATAATGAAAGTACACTTAGTCAGCATTTGACCAGACACAAAAGTGATGCTTACAAGGCGCGGTGGAGGGAAAGCTTCAGAAATATATTTAAATATTTTAGGTTAATCAGTGAGTTAAAAAAAAAAAAAAAAAAAAAAAGAGAGAGAGAGAGAGAGAGAGAGAGAGAAATTAAACACATTTTCAATAGTGGTGATGGTTTCTTTTTTTATGCTCCAAAAAAGTCCTCCCTACCATTAAAATCAGGTCATTATTCACCTACAATTTTTTAATTTCCAGTGTAATTTTTTAATAAAATGCTTTGATCCATTTAAAATTTATTTTGTATAGGTAAAAGTCTAACTATATTTTTTCCAAAAACAACTTGTCCCTCCTGTATCATTTATTGAATTATTGAAATTCCTTTGCCCACTGACTTGCTATGCCACTGTTATTATATGCCAAATTTCATATAAAGTCTCCTAAGGATTTAGTGTAATTCTACAGATCTTTCTTTAACATGGTAGCTTTAAAAAAAAAAAAAAAAAAAAAGGATGTTAATACCTGGAAGATTCCTTGCCCCCTAAACATGTTTGCTTGTTTAAATTTAACAACACAGAAGCACATTATGTGTGAAAAAGGAACCAACACAATTTTATTTACATATACCAGTATTATTTACCCATATGAGAGAAAAAAAAAAACAAAAAAACTTCATCTAAATGCTAACAGTAGTTATGCCTTGGTGGTAGAATCAGAGGACTTAAATTTCTTCCTGTTGAATACTCTCCTGTATTTTCCACAATTTATATTAAACCAAAAGAAAATTAAAAAGTAATACTTTTACACAGTGATTTACCACAATAACAGTAACACACACAACAATTCTGGCTGATCATAGCGTGCTTTTCCCCTCAAAATCTGAAACTCTTAAAAAACAAAATCATCAAGCACCATAAGTTTGCATAATAATGAAAATTGTTAACTTCTTCAAGATGCTGCTCACAAGAAACACAAGGGTGAGCCTTGGTAATACAGAAATGGATAAACTTAATGAAACTCCTTTCAAAGAAGCAAGATTCTTAATTAGCTCCAAGTCAAAGGCTTGGTGGGAGCAGTAAATAAACAGAATAATTAAAATACTTCAGAAAAACACGAAGCTGGAGGGAGAGTTGAGTACTCCCAATTTCTGGGCATTAGAAAAGGGAAGAGAGGAAAACACTTGGGACCTCATTGGTGTAGGGGAGTCTGTAAACAAGCATTTGCTTCTGAATACTTTTAAGAATAGCTGCTTTGCAAAACAATATGCAAATCCCATACCAACAGGCCTAGGAAATTTTCACTTGTATGCACCCATTAATCACTAGTAGTTCCCCTACACCACCTTCTAGTAGGAGCTTAGTACAGTGCCTGACACAGATTTAGGCCCTCAATGTATCAAAGTGATCATTACTTTTATTATTTTATCACTAGAACACAAGAAGATATGATGAACAAAGGTTATTCCAAAGCAACAATCTATTACATTTTCATAGGTCTCTTCGCGAATTTTTTTCAATTTATGTTCTAAGGGAAGGCCTAAGTACTCACCAGAATCATCCTTTCTTGGGTCTCCTCAAATTTCTGATACCTCTTCCCAGCTCCCCATGCAGCTCCACAAAGTGGGTCTTGAATATGAGATGGACTAAGAGAAGAAACTCTGAGCTGCCTCAGAGCCCTGCCTCTTCCTGTTTACCCAGTCAGGTTCTCGGGCCCCTCTTATGGTTCGCATCTACTCTAGCAATAGCTCCTCATAGCTTTTTAAATCTGGTTTGAAGAACACATTCACATTAAAAAAGAAATCCATTTCTACTTTAAGGAATTACAGTCACATTTGTTCTAATTAACATAAAGAGTCATTTCAAAGAAGCAAATTGGGAGATACACCTCTATTCTTAAAGATACTAACCCAATACAGGGTTTGTGATAGCCATTATCTCATTGGGCCATTCACCTGTTCCATACTTTTACCAGAGGAGACCCTGATTTAGGGGCATTTTTGCCATGGTTCTATTTTTGGACAACACACTTTCAACCAGAAACATAAATTTACATTCCCACCAAAGATCAATGGGCTGTAAACTGGCACAACCATTTGCATTAACTAATAAAGCTGACAATATCCTTTCCACATAACTCAGCAATCTACCCCTAGGTATATGATACACACATATACAAAGGTACTTATACAAGAATGTTCATTGTTTATAACAGTTGCAAACTGGAAGGAATCTAGATGTCTATCAATAGTAGAATCGATAGATAAATTATGGTACAGTCACACAGCTGAATACTATAAAGAAACAGGAATAAACGAACTACAGCTGCACACAACATGGATGAATTTCACAATGCTAAAAGAAGGAAACCATAAAATACAGCATGATTCCACTTACAAAAATTCAAAAGCAAATAAAACTACATTGAGGGCTATGAAGGTGGTAAATAAAAAGAAAAATAAAGAATGTGATTATCACAGAAGTCAGAATTGTAATTATCTCTAGTGGTTGAGAAGCTATGACCAGGAAGGGACCCATGAAGGGTGCAGGGGGCTGGCACTGTTCTACTTCTTGAAGAGGTGATAGTTACACAGTGGTTCACCTTATAACTTTTCATTAAATTTTATACAGATCATCTGAATTTACTGATAGATATTTCAAAAAGCAAAAAAAGCTTTCTGATACAGCCCACAAGCTCTACCTACAATTTTGCTCTAGCCTCAAGTGTGACATCAAATGATCATTCTTTTCCCCTTTTCAGCAAAGCAAGAAGTTAATCTATCATTTCTTCATGCAGCCACAACCAGAAATCACAATCCAGTGTGACAAATGAAGCATTTAAGCAAAGCCTGGAGAAGACTTAAAACATCTGTAACAAAATCAGGGCAACTAAGTACAAACTAACACAAAAGAACAGGTGTTTGTGTAACATCTCATTCTAAGGTTGAGAAATAAAAGACCTCTGCCAATAAAGGGTCGCCATTTAAAAAGTAGACAAGCAAGCATGGCACATGGAGGACAAAACACAATTGATTAAATTAAAACCATGCAAGCTTGAGGGAAAAGATCCTTGATTCTGAAGCTGTCATGATAGACACCTAGAGCCCCTGACATTTGGTTACCTTTTTGGAGCAATTCAAATCCACAAAAAACATGAACCATTATTTGATCTTTTCTGTGAAATGGCAACATAAAATTGGAAAGGGGAGGTGGAAAGGCAAAAGGTTCCTGAGAGGTACACAAACTATTCATCACAGAAGGCTGGAAGTAGGACATCTCCTAATAGGCAAATTGAAGTTAATGAGCTCACAAAAAAATATTATCTACAAATACCAACTTAAAAGACAGATCTCAAATTTAATAGTTAAAAACAAAGATGTTCCGGAACAAGCAGGCCTAAAAGGTATATTTAAATTTTAAGTGCATCTTAAACTTCACTGCTTTTATTTAAGTTCCTTAGAAAAGCTGGTGTGTCCTCATGCTAAAACCTGAAAGTTGCACTGGCTTACACTTCAAGAGAAGAAAATTGTTCAAGCAGTAAACTGTTACTGGATTCAAAGATGCAGTTCTCCCCCATCTTCAATTTTCCAGCACTTAGCAGTTTCTGTCAGACAGCACCCAGAATGATTGGCAGGACTTGTAATGTTTCAATATTACTAGGAAAAAGACTGCACACATATTTTCAGCATATGAATGATTTTAACTCACCAGTCACCATGTTGCATGTATTTCTGCTGCTTGTCCTGAGTTCTTAAGACTTGTAACATTCTGAAGAAGATAGAACAAAGAAGTTCTTTCCATCCTCAGCCTCTTTTTAAATTTTAACTTTGTTCTTAAAATACAGTATATTAAAAAGAACTACCCCCATCATTATCAGTTTTCCTAATTTTACTTGCCCTTAGCTCCGTTTTCCTTAAACTTCATTAGGCAAGACTGTAAAACTGATGTCTTGTTTTAGAAAAAAGAAGTGCATTTTTCTCTAGAACAAACCTAGAACTCCCCTAGCACTGGAACTAAAACAAAACAAAAAGCTGAAAAGGATTGAAATTCTACATCAAAAGTGACTTTTGTAGTAATACATGAACAGATTTTAGAAATTTCTGTCGGGGAACTGTGTAATAACAAAAGAAGGCAAAGCAGATTCTCAGGTCGTTCCAATTTTGTCCTGGGCAACTTTTTGGCTGCGCGAATGCGGGGCCCTCCCTTAGTCTAACAGAGTACAAGTAAGCCCCTCCCACCTACACAGAAGAAAAGGTTGCATTTAAGGATTTAAAGTGGCATTTAGAGCTCAGGTAGTTTCACGTCCACAGAAGAGGATCCCCTTCCGGAGCGCACAGAGGTGACGTGTAGGAATTGCGCTTATGGAAGAATTACTTTCCAATGACAAGAAAGCAAGTACCGCCGAAAGGCCTTAAAGGATTAACCTTCCCTCTCCAGCACAAAGCACCAGAACAAGGTGAGGAAACTCGAAGGGGCTCGCTGCCCTCACAAACCTACAGGGCTCTGTTTCAGAAACAGGGCAGCACCTTTCCCGCACATTGGCCTCAAGTCACTGCATTCTTCCAGAAGAACGAGCAATCTCGCCCGCCTCTTAGAGGAGCGGAACCGCAAGACTGCAAAGCCGGTTGGTTTCTCCCCAGGCCTAGGCCATGGCGGTCCGGGGACGTCACCAGAGCAGGAAGGGCCCAACCCACAACCTTCCTCACACTGCGAGCCGCCCGCCAGCTCGCCGCCGCTCCACGCAGCAGAGGTGTCCCGCGCGTCCTCGCGGCGGCGGCGCAGCCGCCACCCAACAGCGGGGCGCGCGCCCCGAAGCCGGGGGTCGCGGGCGGGCGCGCGCCACAGAAAGCCGCTCTTGCCCAAGGGCCGCAGCTCCAGGAGCCGAGATATCCGGACCGGGAACGCGCACGTCGGCGGCCACGCGCACCAGGAGGGCCGCACAGCGCGCGCGCGCCCGTGTATAAACAGGGCCGAGCGCGCCCGAGCACCAGTGCGCGTTCGCGCGCCGCGCCCACCCGAGTCCCCGACCTGCCTCTCTTACACCCCACAAGGGGCGGGGGCGCGCGAGCCCAGGGACATTCTCCACTCCGGAGCCGCCCCGAGGTCTCTTGGGCCCAGAGGCAGCGGCCCGCCCGCCCCCGCCCGCCCCCGCCCGCCGTTGTGTGGGGTGGGCCCGCTGTCTCAGGCCCGCAGGTTCGCCGCATCCCTGCCCCCACTGCAGCCCTCACCCGGCGACGTCGTCGCCGCCGCCGCCGCCGCCGCTCTACCCACCGGCCCCACCGCACCGCTGGGGGCCCCGGTTCCGCCGTCGCCGCTCCAAGATCGACAGGATTTTCCCCTCACAGCTCCCTGGGCGCCATCTTACATTCAACCCTCACAGCCAATGGGTGCCGAATGCTCCTCTCGCGATAACCGAAGCGTCGGATCCCGCGAGAGTTGAGGCTGCCTCCTGGCCAAACTTAAAGGGAACGCTTCTGCCGAGGCTAGAGGCCTGGCCTCGGGCCCCAGAAACCGCAAGAAGAGCCTGGAGTGTAGGGCGGAGCGCCCCGCCCTTGGACGCCCCTCCGTGCTGGGCGGAGCCAGGGCCGGAGATTGGCCTGGAGTTGGAGCCTGGGCTGGTTGGGGCTCGAAGCTTGCTCTCTGGACCAACCTTCAGCAGCCATCCCAGGCCTCCTTCAGTTGCGCAGCCCCATGTGGGGCGGGGCCCGGTCTCTTGCTTAAGGTAGCGCCCATAGCCCCAGATCTAGGCCCTGCGCCCCCATACCATAATGCTACCTGGTAAGGCCTTAGTCACTCTCCAGCAGGAGTCCTTAACATTTGGGAACCCCCTTTTCAATCTGCTGTCATCCTAATCCAGCCTTCCGCAACCCAGTCCACCTTAAAGCAGGCCTTGGGTAGGCTTGTGTTTGTATACAGGGAAAATGTGGAGGGTGTTAAAGCTGCAGGCACACGTGGGCCTCACTCGTAGCCCACACTGCCCCAGAGGGCAACCATTCTCCTGTAGACTTCCTTTAAAGGGCCTCAGGGCCCTTGCACTTGTTTCTCCTGCCCTGGCAAACATCTTGGTCCTTAGGGGTTCCCTAAGGAGTCACTTCTTGAGAGTAGTCTGAGGCACAGACTTGGGTCAGGAATTTCCTCCAGCCTTGCAGTCCCCAGGGAGATCTCTCTTGCACAGTGCCTAGCCACCCTCTGTCTCCCCAACTAGGTGGTCCTCTTAGAAGGCAAACCACAGAAGTCTTCCTCGTCTCATTGTGCCTGGCACATAGTAGGTACTCGATAATTATTTGCTGAATGACTGGATGGAGAACCAAGTCTGTTTTCATCTGCCTAGGCACACAGGCAGACACAAACCTTCCAGATCCCTCTAGCACAAGGTTCCTAACAGTGGAACAACACCCAGATCCTGCCAGTGCCTCAGACCAGATGCAGAGGATTTCAAATCAGGCAGGCCCAGGCGCCTGCCCTTGAGCGCTAGAAATGCAACAGTGGTTTCAGAGCTGTTCATATTGCTCAGTGTGCATTGCACCTCCTCCCTACCCCCAGCAAATCTCTAAGGTCCTCAGAGATTGGAAGTGCAGACAGATAACACACAGACTCCAGGGAATTTAGCTGTTCTTTATTGACATGGAGTCTGGGTACCCCTAGCTTCCAGAAGGATGAGGTAGGTCCATGAGGCTTCCTTACAGCTCACACCTTTCCTGGGTCCTCCTTCAGTGTGACAGTCCGGTTGAAGACAAGCTGGATGGCAGAGGGGGAAGAATGACAACCAAGCCAGAACCAGACTAGAAGGCCCAGACCTCACTGGACCCTACCCTCACCTCGTCCCTGAGGAGCTGAGGGTCAGAACACTCAGGTTCTCAATAACTTTATGATTGTGAGTAGGAGACTGATGGCTCTGGGCCTCCATTTTATAAGGATTATAACCACCACTATGGCTGACCCCTACACCTTGAGGAGTAAGAAAGCCAGGGTCCATACAAAATTTTGTGCATGGACCTCTGAACCCATTTCCTCATCAGTAAAACATGAACCCCAACTCAGTTAACTAAGGGAATGTTGGCAAAGTAAATGCCACAGTAAATGGCTGCCACAAGTGCATTGTTGTAGAAAGGGCAAGCAGGTAAAAAGCACCTGTCCCTGGCAGCTGTCTGGATCCACGGAGAAGTAGCCAAGCCGCTCAAACTGGAACTTGTCAAAGGGCTTTGCCAGGGCCACAGAGTAGTCCACTAACGCTGCCTCCACCACTTGTAGCGATGCCTGTGGGCAGGGAACTCAGGTGGCCATCCAGCCAGGGAGACCCACCACCCTCACCTTACACCCCAGGAGCCTACCGGGTTCAGGTCACTTAAGAATCCACCAGGCACTTCAGCAGGATCTTCAGGGTTCTTGTGCTGAAATCTGCAGCCAGAATGAAGGTCAGACTCCAGCTGGGTAGCCACAGCAGGCAATGCCCATCTTGTATCTGCCTGCACCCCAGCTCTGTTCACTCACAGTCGCTCATAGAGGCGAATTTCACATGTCAGAGGCTGTGACACCCAGTGAATAAAGGCCTTGGGCTTTTCTCCAGCATCTGCCCGTCTACAAGTTACCTCCAGGCTCTCTACACAGCCACTGGGACCCTGGAAGTCAAGGGGCCTGCAATTAGACCTGGGAACCACTAAAAGGACTGGAAGCTGCACGTACCCAGATCCTCCCTGCAGCAAGCACTGAGGTAGGAAGACTGCAGCCAGCTCTCACCTTGACA
Organism: Puma concolor; assembly: GCF_028749965.1. Lineage (NCBI taxonomy): Eukaryota > Metazoa > Chordata > Mammalia > Carnivora > Felidae > Puma > Puma concolor. Next base: position 153,551,638 of record NC_141668.1, on the reverse strand, counting down.
ACATGCTGCAGCTCGATGACGTAGCCTGTATGCCTCAGGCCCACAGGTTGGCCCCACGCCAGGCGCTTATAGCCTGGTTCTGGCTCCTAGAGGTAGGAAGTGATGCAGACACAAGAGACTGAATGGGTCAAATAGGTACAAGAGGCTTCTCCCCCATCTCTATGTCTGGCAGGGACTGACTCATCTGAAGTAAGAAGTAGGTGGGCTGACAGAAGAGGATAAAGGGACCTCAGGACGGGGCTTAGCAGCAAACAGTACCCTCCACACCCACTTACCTCCTTGAAGTCAGTCCTTTCAATGAAGACTATGGGTCCAAAGGGAACCTGATGGAAGCCCTTGGTCTCATCAGCCGGGAAGTTGGGCACCTGGATGTCTAAGGACTATAGCAGGAGATAGGTGTCTGAGTCACACTAGGCACTGAGACCCCCCCATGCCCAGACCCAGGTGCACCACCCCCAACACACATACACGCACACACGCACGCACGCATGCACACATTGAGGCATACCTACCTTGGCAGCAGGAAAGTTGGTAATGATGACCTGTAATGGTTCCAGCACAGCCATGGCCCGTGGGGCTGTGTCATTCAACACATCACGCACGCAGGCTTCTAGCAGATGGGGTTCCATTGTGGTCTGTGCCACTGTCACCCCCACCTAGCAGAAAAGATCAGCATCAGTCAGCAACACCGCAAATGCTGTCCTCAATCCCTACCTGCCCACCAAACCCACTGGGCTATACCCGAGCACAAAAGTTGTTGATGGCCTCAGGTGGGAAGCCCCGCCGACGTAAAGCTGTGAGCGTGAAGAGCCGTGGGTCGTCCCAATCCCTGTGGGCAAGGAGGTGGTGAAAAGCCCTTTGGCAGTACATGCCACTAGTACCGCCAACATATAATGAGGCAAACGATTACACCTACCGCACAGCACCAGCTGCCACAAGCTGGAGAATCTTCCTCTTAGACACAATAGCATAGTGAAGGTTGAGACGGCCATACTCCCACTGAACAGGGCAATACACATCCAATGCATTGCACAGCCAGAAGTAGGAAGAGCGTCTGGGGTGGGAAGGTAGAATCAGGTCTGGCCACCTCAGACCAGACAGAGACCACAGGAAGGGCTACTAGAATCCCACTGGCCCTACCCACCCATGGGCCCAGCTCCCTCACCGGGCCTGGAATTCCTTGGTGCAGAGTGAGTGGGTGATGTGCTCGATGGAGTCACAGAGGCAGTGTGTGTAGTCATAGGTGGGATAGATGCACCTGCAGGGCATAGGCAATGGGCCCCACCATCCAACCCCACTCTGCCCTACCCATGGCCCACCACCCCACTCTACAACTCCACAGCCCCACCCCATGCTCACACCCACCAGGTATCCCCCGTGCGATGGTGTGGTGTGTACTTGACTCGATAGGCCACAGGGTCCATCTTGCCATCCTCCATCACCAGCTTCATCCGCAGTGTGGCCTCACCCTCTGCAAACTTGCCCTTGCGCATTGCCTGACAGGAGCAAGGCCTCAGGCTGCCTCCCAGCACAGAGGCATCTCTTTCTCAGCATCCTACCCACAAAGATCCAGCTGCTTCCCCCACCCCCCAAATCCCACCTCAAAGAGCAGCAGTGACTCCTCTATAGGACGGTCCCTCCAGGGTGAGGGCAGGGAGTTGTGGCCTTTGAGCTCCTCTCCTCTCTGGTGGCACACATACGCTTGGCCCCTATGGGGAAAAGGTGTAAGCACCCAAGATAGCTATGTCCTGGGCAGCCTGCCTGGCTCTACATCAGGGACCTGGCCTCACCTATGGATGAGCTCCACAGCCCAGGCATACAGCTGGTCAAAATAGTCAGAGGCATATGTCACCTTGTAAGGTGTATAACCTGGGGCAGAAAAAGACACAATGTGAACATCCAACCAGGGATACCCAATGGCAAGCCATAGCCCAAGAAAGACCACCAGGTCTTTCTTCCCAGGCCTTGCCCAGCCCATACCCAGCCAGGCCACCATGTCGCAGATGGCAGTGAAGAACTTTGCTTCCTCCTTCTCAGGATTGGTGTCATCAAAGCGCAGAAAACAGATCCCATTGTTGGCCTAGGAGAGTCACAGAATGTGTGAATTCTCACATCATCAGCTCCCAAAATCCAACTCGTTGAACTGAGCTCTCCCAGGTCAGAATTGAAATGCCTTCAGGAGTTTCATTCATCCTCTGTATCGAAATACCTTAAACAAGGAATCTTACATCAACTCCAAACAGCCTCTTTCTAAGCCTGAGGGGTTGCACTGGGCATTTCCCCAAAGCTGAACTCACTGTCTCACCCAGAACTTTTTCCCAATAAGCCCAATGGATTCCTAGCTACCTATCACATACGTGATTCTCCTCCATGGCCTTTGTCTGCTCTGGGAACATTATAGGAGCAGAAGGAAAGGCAAGGACACTTTTCTGGTATCCAATCAAGGGAGCAGCAAGTGGTCACCTGATTGCCAGATTCCCACACACTCACCTTGGCATAGCCAAAGTTGAAATTGATGGCTTTGGCATGTCCTATGTGCAGGATTCCATTAGGTTCTGGTGGGAACCGGGTACGTACCTGAGATAAAGAAAATGGGAACAGAGAAATTAAACCAGAACTCAAGACTACTATAAAGCAACAGATGCCCCTTGCCAGGGAGGCTCTGGTGATAGGTTGGATGGGGCAGCATGAAAGCAGCCCAGGCCCTCTGGCAAGTGTTGATGGCACTAACTTTCCTGCAGTACTTCCACACACCTGTCCTCCAGTGATCTCCAGGTGCTGCTTCAGTAGATCCATGGTATGTGGAGTGGTCACATAGCCTGGGGTTTTGTAGTTCTCACCTGCCAGGGCCATAATAAGCCTGAGGACTGGGCTGCAGCCCAATGCTCCGTACTCTGGATGTAAGAGTTGCTCACCCTCCCCAGGGTTTTGATTTGCCTGCTCACCAGGCTTGTGGAACTTAAGTGCCTCCCCTCGGAGCTGCTCCATCAGAGACAGGGTCTGACCAGCAGCCTCACCTGTGAAGAATAGAACAAGGAAAACTTAATCCTCTGATCCTCTAAACACAGCTAACTATCCCATTCAGCTCAGGGTGTTGCCTCTCAGTACTACCTACATCCTGCAACCAGAATAGAACCAAGCGGGCCCCTCTTTCCCTAACCACAGAGATAAGAGATACAGAGCCAGACTTCTCAGTTCTCCTCATACTAGTCTCTGGGTAATGGGAACAAAGGAAACACCAGGAATTCCAGTCTGGCAGCAGAAGGCAGGGTGATGAGTATGCTAATGGCCTGAGGAGACTGGGCTGTAAGGACCCATCAGGTGAAAGCCCAGAAGTCAGGGAGCTGAATCAGACAGGAATCTCAAGCCTCTCACCATTCTCTACCACATCCTTTGCTGTCCTCCGGTCTTTTTCTTCTGGCCGAGGTTTTGACACCTGAAAGAAGCCCAGAAATTGGGTCAGGGTCTCTCCTGGTCTTGGGATCACTGGAGTCACGTACTCCCTTCCCCAGCCTAAAGTCTCAGCCCACCCCACCTCATCCCCAGGGACCCAGGACCATACTCAGCCCCACCTTGGGCTTCTTCTCTAGATCATTCTCCGTCTTGGGCCCCAGAAGGTGAAGGACCTGAGCAAAAACCAGAGTCAGGGCTGAAACAGGAGTGTTCTCTTTCAAGAAGCACCTGACGGAACCTGCCCACCCACCTAAGGGCTTCCTGGCCTGCCTACAAGCACTGCCTTGAAAAACCTACCTAGCCCATCCCACTTCTAATCCTCACATGGTTTTGCTGGCCTCAAATGCTCTGACCCCCTGAGAGTCCAAAAACTGGTAGCAAAACAGGTAACAAAAACTGCCATTTACAGAGAGTAACTGTAGGCTCAGCATCAAGGTAACAATCTACCTCAGCCATCAGCTTCTTGTGATTCTATGCCATCATCCTGAGATGAAGGCACCCCTATTACAATATAAGGCAATTTATCACCCCTATTTACAATATAAGGCAACTTAAGTCCAGAGAAAAGAAACTCACCCCAAATCAGGCACAATCCAGAGGCCCAAGACTCTCACTGCCCACCAAGGTGTTGCCCCTCCACACCAGGCTCTACTATCCACCATCAGAATATGGACAGGGTCTCTTCCCCTCCCACTCCCAATTACCCCTCAGTGGACTTTAGGCACTGTCCATGGCAGGGTCTTTGCCTGCTTCAGCTCAAGGAGTTGCCCACCTGCATGTCCACTTCGTGCTTGATCATTTTGCCATCTGCCCACTTGAGCACAGCCCGAGCCTCTCCTAGAAACATGGGCACAAAGAGCTGCAGAAAGGCCAAGAAGGACACTTCCCACCCTCCTTCCTTGAAAAGGTCCTGGTTGACCTCAAGAATCAGAGCCTGGGATCAGCCTGACCACTGTTTTTTGTTTTGTTTTTAATGTTTGTTTATTTGAGAGGGGAAAGGGGCAGAGAGAGAGGAGAGAGAGAATCCCAAGCAGGCTCTGTGCTCACAAACTGTGACATCATGACCAGAGCCGGAATCAAGAGTCAGACACTCAACTGACTAAGCCACCCAGGCACACCACCACCCCCCCAACCAGACCACTTTTAAGATGCTCTATTCCTCCCTCTTCTCTCACTTACACCCAGAAAAGAAGGCATGACCAGAGAGAACAATATAGTCCCCTGACACAGGCCCTACTCACCCATCAGCAGTCCCATGTTGAAACGATAACGTTCCTCCAAGAGTTGGGGCCGGTGGCGATTTATGGCAGCCTCCACCTGCAAGAAAGCCAAACCAATGTGGCTCAGAAAAGCGTTCTTCAGAAATGCACTAGGCACCCACAGTCTCACCCTGGGTCTGCCTGGGTGAAGAAGATGAGCCACTCCTTTCCAGGATCAGCACTAAGGAGGTACACAATGCCTAAGGAAAGACTCACAGCCTCCTCAATCTGCTCTGGGGTCACCATGACACCCACACCGCATTCCTGCTCAAAGTCCTGGGTGTTGATGGGGTCCAGGGGATGACTTCGCACATACTCAAGGGCAGCTGAGAAAGAAGAATCAGTGAGTGACATCACAGCTCCAAGAAGTAGGTAGACAAGGCCTTACCTACCCCGATGAAACCCCAATCACAGTTTTGCCTCCTCAGGGGTTAAGCCTTGCACCACCACCCTAGAGAAGCCCTGAGACCACAGTTAAGAGGCTTTCCCTCAGACCTACACTATTCTCCAGTCAGTCTCACCAGGGGTGGCCCTCTCCATCCTAAAGTGCCAGGGCCTGGGTTTACAGAGGAGTGCAGTATGAAGCATCTAGAGAATGCTGGGGCACTTGACAGAAAGGGCAGACAGCGGTCTTGGCTAAAGGGAGGAGTTGGAAGTGGAAGTGGGAGGACAGGCAGGGGTCTCACCGCTCAGCTGGAGCTCGGTGTGGATCTTCTTATTGGCTACATAGCTCACAAGAAAAGAGAGACGCCGGGGATCCCTGAGTCGGGATGCCAAGCCATAGAGCAGGGTTCCGGTGGCTTTGTCGATGGTGGAGCCCAGAGTCTGCTGCGCCTGGGAGTCCGAGGAGATTCAGGAGAGAAGCCCCACGCCCAGTAAGAAAAGCCTGAGTTAGACAAGTTTGGTAGGTCAGGATCGGGATCGGGACCCAGCCCAGCTTTGGGGCACAGTCGGCAGCCCGGGCCAAGGACAGAGGGACTCGCACCTGGGTCGCCGCCTCGCGCAGCTGCGCGCTCAGAGCCGTGTTCTTGAGCGTCTCCCGGGCCTTGTGCTCGCTCAGGCCAAGGCCGGTGAAGAGCGACAGGGAGTCCAGGGCCGCCATCGCTGGCACACCGGAAACCGAAAGAAAACTTTGGGGCCAATCTGCACGTTGGCATTAGCCCACTGACCAATAAGAGAGCGAAGCCGCCAGGGAAAGCCAATGGTAGCTTTCCTGAAGGGAGGGGGCGGGCTCGCCAGGGTCTTCAGCGCCCTTTAAAAGGCAGAGCCGGCCCAAACCCGCCTTTCCGGGCGCTTCACTTCCGTCTTTGCGCTCGCGGTCTCTTGCGGAGGTTAAGGGGTAGAGGGCGATAGGACTTTAAGGGAGATTTGCCGCCGACCTGGAGGGAAGGTGCTCAGCACAGAAGCAGGAGGTAGAAGCAGGCATGGCCCTTTGCTTTTCCATTTTTTTTCCTTCAGCCCTGGGAACCTTGGGACCATCCTAGTTCCGTTGTTGGGAGCAATTGCGAGTCCCTATCACATTTCTGACTTAACAGCTTTGGAGTTGTCATGGAAACAGTTGAGCTAAATGAAGCCCGGGAAATCCAGTCAAGATAAAGCGCGGGCTCTGTAAGTCTGGCACTTTTCAGGCGCCCACCTAGACACACCTGGTCAGGAGAGAGAGGGGTTTGGGCCAGGAAGCACCTCGTAGATGTTCTGTAATGATTTGGTTTTAAAATCTTCTGTCACAATTACCCTCCCCTATCAAAGCATGCAAATGTCACGAAAACCACCAGCAAGTTAGACCTTGAAAACCATCTGCAAGTGTTTGACAAGGCATTTTACTGAAGTTGGGATAGGGTGGGGCAGATGAAATACTGTCTTGAGGATACCTATTGTGCTTGGGAGGGTCTCGCCACCGTCTCTCACTGGACTTCTAGGACCTGCTGAGAATGGGGCTAAAACAGAACAGTCTGTTTTCTTTGTGGAACTGGAGCTGCTAGCATGGTGAAGAGATCCCCAAATTTGGGATTGGAACTCAGGCTCTTTGAGGCTTTGGTGTCACTAATACTCGTGTACCTTCAAGAACTGGGCAGGATTCTGACTGCAATCTATCCATATTCTGTGTCCTGCTTTGTGGCTATATCCCACTAATGACCAAGTTTCATTTCTGGGCCTACATCTGGGTCCCACATGATGACCACATCCAGGTTCTTCCCAGTGCCACACACTCTATCAATATCTAAGTCTTGTCCTGTGTCTTGGCTCCCCATGACACCAGCTTGATGTTCAGCCCAGGCAAGGCCAACTAGGTGTAGGGGATTGAGCAGGGGATGCAGTACAGTGGTGCCATAGACAGGCACCAAGAAGGGGAGCCTCAGCCACACCAGCCCTATGCTGAGTCTACAGCTACAGGTGCCTAGCCCACTACAAAGGTGCCTATGCTGAAGAGTGCCTGCCACATCCACTGTCCCCTCTGTACCTGATGCCACCAAAGGATTTATTACAGCACCATCACCACCATCACTGAGTCCTGCAGGTCTGGTGATGGCCCCCTCAATGGAGTCAGGGACTAACCCCTTTTCTGGTTCTCTCATGGTGCCTACGCTGTGGACCTTGTGGCTCCATGTCACAGGATGAAGTGGTAGCCCCACCAGTGCTACCGAGAATGCCACCAGAGGCAGTGGCAGGCTAGCCAGTCCTCTGGAGCCCTAGGACTTAGGACAGAATCATGAAATTTTATGGCCCAGCCCAGGGGCTGGCTAGTTTGCATGAGCCCTTGGCACCACTTCAAAGAAAATCAAGAAAAAGATGATCACAAGGAGAAAAGCCAGGCAACAGCCTGCAAGGCCCAGCTGTGGCATGGGAAGAAGCAGGGTCCCGGGGCATAAACTGACAGCACACAGGCAGTAGAGCCACAGTGCAGATGCCACAGAAAGGTTATATGGCAGACACAACAGCAGCAGATCAGGGATGGACGGAGCCCCTTGATCAGTGCATCCAATACAGGCAGACCCCCAGTGGCTAGACACTTGGAGCTGCACACAGTAAAGACCCAGCACAATCCTGTTGTACACCATACCTAGCAGGCCCTCCCACAGTATGCCAGCCAATGGCAGTCATCTTGCAATTCCACCATTTCTGCAGGTTCTCACACCCAGCTCTCCAGGCTTCCAACCCCAGCCCCACCCCCCAGCCAGCAACCCCACTACGGCCCTTGTGCTGTTGTTCCCATAGAGAAAAGCCAACACTGGTCACGGGGGTAGCTTTCTCCAAGAGCTCCCTCTGCTCACTGCCCCCCCTAACTCCAGCCAAGGCTAAAGGGTAGTAGCAAGGCCCACATGCTAACCTTCTTGTATAACTGGCCCCAGAGGCTTGGGACAGGGATGGACTTACAGGGCTGCCAGGATCCTGTACCACCGCTGCCTGCCTTATACTCTTTCTGGCTTTATCTTAACACTCGCCTCATGAGTACCTCTGGTCCCCATCTCCTCCAGCTGGAGACACCCATCCTTACCTCCAAGCAATTGGACAGAGGAAGAAGCAACATTATCCATGAAGAGAGTCAAGGAAGCTTCTCACAAGGTCACAGGGGCTCTGAAACTAGGACAAGACTGCAGACCCACTATGGGTGAACAGCCTGGGGCAATGGCCAGGAGCCAAGGTCTCAGGGACTCCAGGGAAGAAATGGCCCGCCAGGACCCTGCAACCTCCCTCCATATGAAAGCAGCCAAGATGAGCTCCGGTCTCTCTGCCTATCCTCCTTGTGGAGCAGGGTCTCTCTCACCACAGCATTTTTCCCCTGCTCTGTTCTCCACTAAGAGATCCAGATGGTGCTCAGGCTACAGCAAAGAAAAACCTGATACTAGGAAAGGAGGAAGGCAATACTCCCAGTGCTTCCTGTTCCCTAACAAGTCCTCCCTGACGTGTCTGGCAGTCAGCTCCAGGCTACTCCAGTGCCTGCACCTTTTACCTCAACTTCTGGAGCCTCATGGGGTATTCACCCATCCTTTAGGTAGAAGATATTGACAGTGATGTCCACTATAGCTGCCTCCATATGAGACCCAGAACTGGTGGGATCAAAGGGCAGCAGGTAGGCCCCAGAAAGCTGATGGCACTCGGGGCTTCATGACCCACAGGGGCTACAGTGGGACCCCACCATCTCTACTCAGACCAGAGCACTTTCAGGGTCTTTAATACACCTACCTATATACATACATGTGTACACACACACACACACACACACACACACACACACACACACACACACACACACACACACACACACACACACACACACCTCCCCTCTCGATGGGGAGAGGTGGCCACAGCACCTGGTGCATCATAGTCACTAAGTCTGCTTATTTATCATTTATTTTTAAAATATATTTAAACAGCAGCAATCACTTCCAAAATGCAAAAAAAAAAAAATTACAATTTTTAGAATAAAATTATATAACGTTTATGGTGCGAGTCAGAAAGAATTGAAGGTACAACTGAGAAATCACGCGGCACTGGGAGTGGCTGGAGAAGCCAAGGTCCACTGGTTGGGAGGGTCAAACTGACAAAAGGGCCCAACCTGTGAGGTTCCCACCTCAATCACACCCCCAACCCCCACTGATGAAGCCAGTGTCCTCTGGGTTAGCGAAGGAGAAGCGGCAAAGAGCTGGCCCTCTGTGGGAGATTCCCCAAACCCAGTCCCCACCTCCCCCACCAGCCAGGGACCTGCTAATCGACCTCCTCCATGTTGCTGTAGGTGGGGGCTGGGCGGTCCACAGGGGGGGCGAAGCGTTCAGGGGCTGTCCGCGTGGGGGCCACCTCGGGGGCCTGGCCAGGGCCTAGTCCCTGCAACAGAATATGAGGACAGGGGTTGGGGGCTGCCCAGTATGCTGCCTGGCATCCCGGGGGTGCTGGCTCAGAGCCCCGGCACCCAAGGGAGGGCCCCAAGGCAGGCGCAGACAGCAGCGGCGTTGAGACAGAGAGACGAGATCGGGCCTGAACAGTCTCGCTTTATTAACACTTGAAATACAGGAAGCTGCTTGGGCAGGACTAAGCCCCATGCCACAGGTCAGAGCAGCAGGATGAATGGACAAACAGCTGGACGGATACCCACCCTAGATGCTCTGTCCCGGCAGGAGCCACAATCCCCACCCTCACCCACCAGACGCACACACTGAGGCCCAAGCCCAGAATTGGTCCCCACCACAGAGGCAGGCATTGCCTGATGGGCAGGCAGGTGGGCCAGCTCACAGCTGCTGCCTGCAGTCGAGCTCATCTCCAGCGACTCTGGGATACCAGAGGATAGAACATGTTGAGCACGAGGGCCACCAAAGCTGCCACGGTACCCAGAACAAAGTACCGGAGACAGCCCTCATCTGGTGTGGTAGGGCCACGTGGTGGGGGGCCCACCCAGTCTTGGGGCCCCCAGGGACCCAGGGGCACAGGCCCCTCAGGTACCGGTTCCTCCTCGGCCTCCAGCTCCTGCCAAATCCGGGAAGCCTACAGTGTGTGGAAACGGCCATCAGCACCTGGGGCAGGAGGGTAGGGAGGGACCCAGTGTCCCCTGGCCATGATGCTCCCACCCAAGACTACTGGCACTAACTCCTTACACATCCCAAGTCAAGCAGCAGGGAGGTGGGCAGGTGGGAGCCAAATGGGCCATTTGCAGAGTTGTCTAGACAGAGCACCAGGGCAGGCGAATCTTGACAGCATTTTGGCTCCCTCAAAAAGCTTCCCAACTGACATGCAGCTTCTCGTGGAGATCGGAGGGGGATGGTTAGCTAGTCAGTTTTTCAGCCCAGGGTTCCCACAGAGGAGCTCATGGAGGATAGAGCTGTCAACCTGAGTAATCTGGCTCCCTCCCACCCATGTCCCAATAGACTGTGACCACTGTCCTCTACTGGGATTCCTCTGCATCTGAGCAGAGAGGGCTCAAGGGAGAAGAGGGCAGCAAGGAGGAAACAAGTCCAAAGAGAGATGCAGCAGTGCCCACCAACCAGACCTTTGGCATCCCATGTCAATAAGGGACGGAAGACCCCTAGGGTTCAGCAGGAACTGACGCTCACCTCAGAGGGTGGCGGCCACCCTAGCCCATGGCCAGTCTGAACAGGCCCTGTCCTGAGTGCACATCAGAACAAGGGAGTGATGACAAATGAGAGTCTGTGGGCTGGTTGGCATGTGAGGAGGGTGCAGAGGAAAGCTGGGTGAGTGTCAGGTACAGTCTGTTTATAGCATCCTACCCAGTGAGGTTCAGAGCAGCTACGTAGGCCTGTGCCAAGAGGGTGCCTGTATGCATGCCAACAGCAACGTGCTGCTGTGCATGCACCTTTTACAAGTGTCACTACAGCATGGGGATTCCTCTAACTAGGACTCTGATGTAAGAAGATCACAAATCCCAAAGCTCCAGGGTCCTATGGCTGGAAGAGAGGAGGCTGTGCCGAACCCCCTCCCGTCTATGAATCGGGCTCACTAGCCTATGAAGCCTCCCCAGCGTCTCACCTGGCTGGCAGCAGCCTCGGCTGCAGGGCCTAGGTCTGGGTGGTGCTCAGAGTGACCTGCCCTGGGGGGCCTCTCCACAGGAGAGTTCCGCCGGCGGTAGAAGAGTACATAGGCATAACGCGTCACGACCTGGCTCTCGTCTACTGTTGTCACCGTGCTGTCATCAAATAAGCGCCACCCTACAGTGAAGTGGGAAGAGTGTGAACATAACCTGCACCCCCACGCCTACCACCTATCCTGCTGGCTGCATGTGCCCTCACCCACGTCGCTGCGCTGGCTGCTGCGGTCATTGGGCAGGCGGGCACAGGCAGTGTAGTGGCCGCCAATCATGCCTCCGTAGTGGTTGATGACAGCGTATAGGTCGTAGCTAGGCAGCTGTTCCTCTTTCTGACCAATGCAAAACTTGCTCAGGTCCAGGTTCCTGTGGTCCCAGCCAGAGAAAGGTCAAAGAGTCAACAGGTGCCCAGGATGGTACCCCCTATAACCTGACTACCATCACCAGGGTTCATCACTTACCGAACAGGGAACTCCACCAGGTCGTTGATCTTGTCACGCCAAATGAAACTCCGAAAGGAGAAGCGTTTGAGCTGCACAATGAGTACGTTGGGCAAGCGCCACAGCAGCAGCTGCTTGGAGGCCTCTCTGTGTTGTTTACACTGTGGGCAGTACCTGACAGCAGACACAGGTGAGGTTAAGACCAGCAGATCTCCACCCCACCCTGCCCAACCACCTGCCTGCCACCCCATCCTCACCAAGCCTCCTCAGGCGCCAGCACCTCAGGCCGAGTGAAGAGGTTCAGGCACTGGTCCAGAGTAAAGTGCCCAGCACGGGCAGCCTCACCAGCAGAGCCTGGATCCTCAGCACACTCCAGCTCTTTGGAGGCTACCAACACAAATTCCTGCAGGCGCTCATTGTTCCGCCACACTAGAGCCAGGCTGCAGTCCTCACCCAGCTCCAGGGGGGTGTCTCCTAGAGATGGGCAGGGAGAGGCGTCATGTAGCTGTAGAGAACGGCCAGCCCAGCCTACCCATGGCTTCCACCCATAGCCTCAGACACCTTTGTCCTCCAGCCGCTGCTCTCGGTTAGATGTGTCAATTTTATAGATGAAGAACTGAGGGGTGTGGGCATTTATGGCTTCACTTGGGTGCTGATATCCAGGCACAGCAGCTGTGAAAAAACATATAATCAGAGCTCCCCTACCTACCAGGACCTAAACAAGCTCCCACTAAACTCCCCTACCCAGCTGCGGAGCCTTTCACCAGACTCTTACCTTCGGGCCGAGACATCCTCTCACCAGCAGGCAAGGAGCCAACTTCAACAGGCCCACTGGCCAGCACCTCAGAAGAAACTCCACTGGTGCTGGGCACAGAGCCCCGATCAGGAGCCGCCCATGTCCTAGGGACCCCTGTGTCCCCCTCAGCCACGGGGGTCACCAACTGGAGCTCAGGCGGCTGAATCGGGTCCCTCTCACTGTCCCCAGCCTCCAGGGAGCTAGTAGAGAGCAACGTAGTACAGCCAGTGCCCTGGGATTCCAAGGCCATGCGGCCAGGCTGGAAGGGTGGTTGGAATACACTCACAGAATACCTGGCAACAGGCAGCAAGGCAAGTAAGAATCCTGACAAGCCTACCTGGCGTCTCTATTCCCCCAACTACCACACCCTCATCCAACCTCTAGACACTTACCGGGCATAGCCCTCTAGCAGCTGAGCAAGACGAGCATAAGTGAGACGTGAGGCAGGTACACTGACCAGAAATGGGTAGCCAATGTTCTCAGGGCGGCAGAGACCCTTGTGGTCAGGCCAGTGGGTTTTCTGGCAGAGCCTGGAGAGAAGGAGGAAGTAAGAATAGGGCCTTAGCCCCACCTCTTTTAACTCTCCACCGGGGGCTAGCCTCTGGCCTTGGGAACTGGGTATGCCAGCCCCGCCTCCCCCAGAGTCTGGCAGAGTAGAGTGATCGGTGGAGGGCTTAAAACATGTGCCTCTATGAGAGGAGAGGAGATAGGGTGGCAAATGAAATGTGAAGAGGAGGGAAAGCGGGGGGACCGTGGGGGTCCTCACTGGTTGCAGTAGCCCACACGGTAGCACCGGGTACAGCGCTTCAGCTTCTCATCCTCTGACTGCTGCTTCCGCTGGCAGGCTGCACACTTGGAGATGGGGATGCTGGGCACCTGGGGGCGCTAGGGTGGGTTGTATGGCTCAGCAAGGCCAGCCTGGTTGAGAATGCCCCCTCCCACAGGGCCTTGTGCCATCAGGTTGGTCCTCACTCACCTGCTGCACCTCTAGCACCACCACCCGCTCCTTAGCCAACTCTGGGGATAGCAGCTCAAAGCAGAGGAGCGTGTCAGATGGGGACACAGTGTCCAATGAGTGGGAGGGCAGGAATACACGGTGGAAACGATTCTTAATCACCTGGGGACAGAGGACACACAGATCCTATATGAGGACAAGCCCTTTCTATAGCCCTGCCCCAGGGCACAAGAAAGCTTGGACCTGAACCTGGGTCTAGGCAGCAGAGTGGGGATTGTGGCCCCAAAGCAGCATATGCCTCTGCTGATACCAGCCTCAGTGCCTAAGAAAATAAGCAGTCGGGTGCTTCAGAGAGCCTGAAAGTCAGGACTAGGGAAAGTATCAACCCACCCAGTACTCTGGTGAAACCAGCACTTCACCACACTGAAGGCCTCTACCCTGCTATCAATTAGTGGGGTCCTGCTGAGACTGCAACATGGCTGTTACAGTGGAGGGGTCACATTTGAGGAGGCTCCTTCCCACTTCTATCCCCAAAGAAAAGAGCACTTCCAGGCTGGAAGCTAGGAAACTTAGGGGAAGACTAGCACACAAATCTTGGATAATACGAGGGAGTAGCAGGATGGAGGGAGAACAACAGCTGGGGGGAAAGGTAGCCCTCCAGCTCCAGCTTCTTATTGGAAGACAGAAAAGCAGTTGAGGGCCCTCACCCAAAGGAGGAGTAAACACTGATGATGGGAACCTTGGGAACTTACAGACTTCTGTTACATAGCCCAAAAGCCTCACCCCCTAGCCTCACCCCCTAGCACACCACTGTGCAGCCACACACACATTTGTGTGTATGTACACGGATGCCAACAACCATCCACATGTGACTGCACACCCTAAGTACATACACAGATCCATGTGTGTAAGAGCTTGAGGAAAGACAGATATACCTCAGCTAGACGCAGGTTCTCAGGCTTCACGTGGACGCTCTGAGAGAGGGATTCCAACACTTCACTTGCACTGGAGTTCTCCTTGCTGATGCTCACCAGAAACTGTGGTGACAAGAGTAGAGACCCTGGGGGAGGTGGACCGGGGTCTTCGGGATCGCCCAGAAATAGGAGCTTACTTCTCACCTTGATGGGTTTGCTGTGCGGCTCCCGGGCAAAATAGAAGACGGGGAGAACCTTCTGCTTCTGTGGCAAAGGTACTGGCAGGTAGAGGAATGGGTCAAAAGTGATGGAGACCTGCGGACGCACAAGTGGCACTAGGTGGCTGCACAGGGAGTCGGGAACAGGATGCTCACACCCAGGGAGCCCAATCCAGGCACTCGGATGGCTCTCAGGGCCTCAGAGCCAACCAGCAAACTCTCAGGTTTGAGAACACCAGAGAGACTAGAAGGGTCTTTCTGGCAATCGAGGCCCTGTTCAGCCTCACCACTTATCAATTTACCCCTCACTTGTACCCCACATCTTCCCAATACTACCCATACCCCTGCCCCACCTTATCGCTGTCTTGGCGCCCAAACACCCCTTTAACCTCAGTCAGGAAACCTACCCAGCCTGATTTCTGCAGCCCACAAAGAAGCCGAAGGCCTCCGTCAGCTTCTTTGCCCAAACAGCATCTAAAGATGCACATGCCTCCAACCCCAGTTTGACCAAGCTAGCTAGACCAAGCTAGGAGCCTCTTTCCAGGGGAGCCCTTCACACCTTGGCACACACAGGGCACACCAGCTTCGACTTATACTGGCCCTGAAACAGGTCTACGATGAAAGAGTCATTCCTCATCTTATGCCGCTGCCATGCTTCTTCAGCCACCACCTGAGGAGCAGAGTGGTGAGGATCAAGGAGCCCTGGGGACTGGGATGTGCATGAGATATGCCCACCTCTGCCCCCAACCCTGACTGACCTCATCGGGCCGCCCATCTGAATCCACAGTTTCTGTGTAGGGCTTGTTCTGAATGCGATTCAAGTCTTCATGCAGCCCATCCAGCAAGAAAGCCATGAACTCCTGGGCATCATGCTGCGCATAGCCTGTGAACTGGCTGGCCTTGCTCGCCACAATGGCCTGGATGCAGGGGCCAAGTGTGAGCACGGAGACCCAGCACCCACCCCGTACCCAGCTGGTCAGCCTTCCCCACCCACTCTAGCCAGGGGTAGGAATGGCCACAGATCACCTTCAACTTGGAAGGCTGGAAGGCATGGTGGGTGCCCTTCCACAGTGCCCGGAGCAACACAGCAAAGCCAATGGCCAGACGCCCACCAGTCCCCAGTGGGTTGTTGTAGTTGATCTCGGCCTCAAAGGAGCGGTCTAGGGACAGCAGCCAAGTACAGGTGTGAGCAGGGAAAAGATTCCCCTCTGCCACAGCCCTGGGCTCCAGGCCCTGCTCTCACCGTGGAAGAAGTCCCGGAGCTCCCGAGTATTGGACAGAGACTGAATGACACTGTTCATGAAGCAGGTGTTGCCTAGGTTGACAAGGCCAGTGAAGCCAGGCAAACACACCTTCTTCTCTTCCTCCTCCTCTTCCTCCACACTATCTCCGCTCACAGGGCTGTGGGGCATTGGAGGCACCATACATGTGGGCTTGGGCTGTGGAAGCAAGGAGGGGCATGAGTGAGCAGCCCTGAGGTTCTCCAGCCTCTAACCTTGGCCCTCCCCACCCAGGATTCTCACCGAGGCTAGGTGTGGCTCTGGCTTTGGGGCTACATGCTCCACGGGGGTGCGGGCCACCACACCATCCAGCCCCGTGTCCTCAGATCGAGCCTTGGGTTTTTCCTTCTCCACAGCCCGAGCTTCCTCCTGGCCTGTAAGAGGGTGGGGGGCACCTCCCGGTGGGGTTGAATCCAGAGGGGTTGGACCTGTCGGCACGGCAACCTTTGCACCACCCACTGCACCTTAAAAAGGGGGAATGAGGGGGCTGGTGGTTAGCAGCATGTGGTGGGGATGAGGGTCCGAGTTATGTGGGCTGGACGATGAAGGGAGCTCGTGTGCAGACCTCGTGCAGCTGGGGCCTCCAGGCCCCCCCAGCGCTGACTTTGCCGCTTTCGGAGGCAGATGTCAATTCGAGAGGCCGTGAAGCAAAAGGTGCACTGCTCAGGCTCAATCAGGTTCCTGTGGGGAAAGGCTGAGCTCAGGGACTTAGGTGGAGTGGATATTGGGCTAAATGGGCCAGGGAGATGGAGCCCAGGGTGGGACAGGCATAGTGCTGGGGCCAGGAACCACCCACCTGAGCTTCACCTGCCAACGGAAGATGGTATGGGGCCCACAGCCTGGGTGTAGTCTCAGGAAGTTTCCATCCCTGCAGAAGCAGAGCAGGGGCAGGGCAGGAGGAAGGGTGGGAAGAAAAGCATGAGATACAATGTCCTGCCTGAAGTGCACTGTCTGCCCCGTCTCCTGCCACCCCACCCACCTGGTCTGGAAGATAAGCGTGAAATCTTGCTCGCGGAAAAGCACTCGAGAAGTGTCCCTGCAGATTTCTTTCACGTACACATGCACCACCACTGAATCCGGGCCCTTCTCATATGAATCATTCTTGACAAATGCCAGGTTCACCATGGACTCCGGCTCTACATTGAAACCACAGCTCAGCACCGCCCAGGACAGGTTCCAGCCTGTGGCTGTTCTGTTCCCTATCCATCCACCAACCTTGCAACCCAACCTAGGGCTCTGCTTACCACCCCCAGCCCCACCTTTACCATCCACCAAAGTTAGAGCATCTGCTGCCTCTGCCATCTCCTCTTTGGAACGGTCACCTTTCTCAGGATCTCTGCTCCGAGCCATGGCTGGGGAGACTGGATCATTCCTGGGGGACACGGTCTTCTCTCCTGCCAAGAGTGCTAGATTCTCCTCTGAACCCAAAAGGCAGGTCTGGGGGTTCAGCGGTGGTACCCGGAGCTGTTCCTCAGCCTCAGCCTATTTGTGGCAAGATTGTGGGCAGGATCAGCCCTAGGTCTGGCAGGTGACCCCCCACTGCAGTCCATCTCCCTACCCTCCCATCTCCCACAGGTACCCCACTCTCACCTGGGTGGCTGTCTCAGCCAAGAAGGGGGGGGCATCGCCCCGGGGTACAGGCCCATCTCTGGACCCTTCCCCATCTGGCCCTCTGCGGAGATGCACAGCCCTCTTGGCGCTGGGCCCTGCCTGGGCCCCGGGGCCAGCCCCTGCGCCTACCTCACCACGGCCCTGGGCCCTCTTCTGGTTCCGGGCCTCCTGTTTACCCCGCCGGGGCTCAGGGCCTGGCTCCAGGGCAATGGGAGATGGCTCCTGCCCATTCTCCTGACACCGCAGCCCTGGCAACGCCTCCTGGGTCCCTAGAGGTTTCTTCTACCAAAGATACAGCAGTCAGGCCCTGTCAACCACACTGGGTATCCCTACCCTACTCTGCTGTGGAACTTACCAGAAGAGAGGGCCATGTGAGCAGAGGCACCTTCTTGGGCAGTGCCAGCTGCAGGAGGCCACCCTTGCGGGCTTGTACTTTGGTGCAAGAACTTTCTATCTCAGCATAGAAAACACCACCCCACTGCCGACCACCTGGAAATAGAATAAGGGCAGTGAACTGTGGTGGGGAATATCAGAGGATTCAAATACACTGCTGGGCTCAGGGCAGATGGGCACACCTGGAAGCCGCACCACGCAGTCTGTGTCTGTGAAAGCAGCATCCACCTCCTCCAGCCGCAGGGGACCCGCTCCCACACGCAGCTTGACAATCACCTCATCTGCACTCTGCCTCCAATCAAGCAACAACTCTGTAGGAGTACCACCAACAAGACTGTGAGGGTCTCCATAAACTCCCAATGGGGACAAGCAGGTGCCACAGACCCAGCCCTAACAGGACTGCTCCAGATGAAGGCTATAGCCCCAGTGCGCCCTCCTCACCCATAGCACTCTAGCATCCAAAAGGCCAATTCATTACTCACCCTCTTTGGCCTGCTCCTCCCGAGAGGACACTGACCCTGACAACAAAGAAAAGAACAGGGAAATGATGATGGGGAGGCAGCCTCCAAGACCCCACCACTCCACCAAGCACCATCTTCAGTATCTCAGCCAAGTATGCAGACCTCAAAGCTGAGGCTCTACCCAGCCTGCTGTGGGTTCTTCTCTTGGTATCAGACCAACACAGAAAGAACTGTCATCTCCCAACCCCCAATCTGTATGCTCAAAAGGCAGGAGGAGGAGACCACAAACATTCTGGGAATGCCACTTTCACCTCTCCTAGGATCTCCATCCTTGCTCTCCTGGTTTGCTCGATCCTTCTGCTTCTTCTTACTGGTGGCCTCCTCCAGTCCTGGGGGACCTCTCCTTGGGCCCGTGGTGCTGGCCCCACCAGACATCTTGAGCCGCTTGGTCGACAGCCAGAGTGCCCCGGGGTCGGCAACGGCGTCTGGGTCAGGGCTACGGCGCTTTCTTCCTGGCCCAGCTATCTTGGCAACTCTTTGTGGCCAAATTCTCCAACAAGGAACTGACAGCCTAATGAGAAGGAAGCAGTGATCACTACCAAGGCCCAACAATTTACTCCTTGGTTACAACCAGAGCTCAGCAACCCAGGATACAACTAACCCTACAGAGCAATATCTCACCACCTAATGTGGCCCTGGACACTCTTGGACTATTCTGAAAAAGAAATAAACAATACAAGTGGCAACAACAACTTCTGGCAGAGACTCCTAGTTGACTGTCATACAGACCCACAAAGATGGGAGCCTCACTGAGAAGGTGCCAGGTCAAGGCAGCCATGGCCTGGAACCAGGCTCCTCCACCAATCTGGAAAGGAGCCATGGCTCCAGCCCACAGGGCTGGCACTCTGAGCAGGGTGCTCACTTTTCCTCACTCTCACTGGCTGCTTAGTCACCACCCGAGAAGTAGGAGGTGAAGGAGGAAGGCAGAAAGAAGACAACCAAGCAGCAAGGGGACCAGGCTCTGTGGCTAACGACAGGCCCAATTCAGGTGCTACCACTGCACAGGCAAGGTCCTGGGGTTAAGGGGCTCCACCTGCTGCCTGCCAACTCCCACCTTCCTCTGAAACTATTTCCATGTGCTGTTTGGGTTTTCTTCCTACATCCCAAGAGATTTTTCTCTCCAGCTGCTGTCCCAAGCAGAGAGGGGACTGCAAAAGCTGGGGTGAAAAGGGTATCCAGCTGTCACACTACCCTTTCAGCAGCAATCCTGCCCCAGAGCCAAAGCCGGCTGGGTATCCAGTTTGAGACTGAAACAGACAGCATCCCCTTCCTTCCTAGATCCACTCACTCATGAGAAGTGGGCTAGCGACCTCCTACCCAGTTTCCCACAAACCCGCCAGTAGATTCTGGGCGGTTTTTCCATCCAAAATAAAGTTCTCAAAATTGAGATAAGGGTAGGGATGAACAATGAATCCAGGACCCCTGGCAGCTTCAAGCCTGGCCTGAGACGGGAGCAGAGCAAACAGTGACTACTCTGTGTTCCCCAGCGTGTATGTGTGGCGGGGGTAGAGGAACGTTCTTCTATGGGGGGCTGGTGGGCTGGATCTTCAATGACGACAGATCCAGAGCCGAGGGGTGGACACCCTCCACCTCTTTGCACCAGGCCCCAGCTTAAGGTCCCGTCCCTCCCCATTCTCGCGGCGACACCGAGACAAGAGTCTGTCTAGAGACCATGTCGGCCTACACGGCTGCGCGGGGTTAAAGACTACAGACCAGCGCCCTGGCCGGGCTGCGACTCAGCTCCAGCCTCCAAATCCTGCGCCCTCCACCACCTCCTCCAGGAAGCCACCCTCGCTCGCCGCCAGCCCTCTTGGAGGCAGGAAGCCGACCATGGGCGTAGAGTAACGGCCCCGCCCGCATCGGTGGGCCCGGTACGCCGCGGGGTTCGAGGAGTCGAGACTGGCACGGCACATGACCTTGAACAGGCAGCCCGGGGCCCGCGTCGCGGCCTCCCTGGCTCCTGCCAGACAGGCGAGTTGCGGCCCGTCCCACTCACCGAGCGAGGCCGCCGCCGCCAGCCCTCTTAGGGCCCTGGCAACCCGCTCTCGGTTCCGGTTCCGGCGTCTGGTCGGTTCCGGTTCCGGCGCGCCCCTCCCCCGTCCCGTCGCCGCCGCCTCAGCCGCTTGTTTTGTTTCGACTTCTAGTTACGGCTGCGGGTGGCTGAGAGCCTAGCTGGTGACGCACTTCCGGTGGGAGTGGGCATGCGGCGACGGGCAGCTCAGGGGCGGGCCCGAACGGAGGAGGCGGGGCTCCGGTGCTTTGGCCTCGCCCTGGCCCTGCTGGTGCCATCCTGAGGTTCCGCCCAGAGACCCCGCCCTCCCCAAATCAGAGTCCAGACTACACAGTGGGTAATCACAGCGGTTTATTGGGGGCCTGGTCGGGCTGGGAACTGTTTCAAGCAGATGCAGTAACGGGCGGGGTTGGGGACTGGAGTAGGCGTCGCGCAGGGGTCACTGGCAGGTGTTGTAGATCTGAACCTGCAAGTTGATGGCTTGAAGCACGCTACGCATCCTGGCCTCCAGCCCATCCAGCTGGGCTGCTTTGCCTTCCAGTGCCCGCTCGTTCTCTTCATAGGTGCCCTCCAGCTCTAGGAGGGGAAGGTCTCAGCTGAAGGGTCCTACTCCCACAGTCCCACACCTCTGGCGCCCACCCACCCCAATCATCACCTTGTAGCCGTTGCAGCTTGTCCTGAGCAGCCTGCAACAAGCCTCGAGCTTCATCCCGAAGTTGCTCTGCCCGTGCCTGTGCAGCCAACACACCCTGGGCCTTGCGCTCAGCCAAGGCCTTCACTGTTTGGTACTGGTCGCCTAGTGGGCCCTGCAGCAGCTGGGGATATAGAAGGCAAAGTCAGCTGGGTGTCTCAGTGGAGGCCCAGACTCTACTTCAACCCCCACCAGCTGGCTCTGCTTCAACCCACCTGCTCAGCCTCTCGGGCACGACCCTGGGCACTGCCCGC
Organism: Puma concolor; assembly: GCF_028749965.1. Lineage (NCBI taxonomy): Eukaryota > Metazoa > Chordata > Mammalia > Carnivora > Felidae > Puma > Puma concolor. Next base: position 153,530,310 of record NC_141668.1, on the reverse strand, counting down.
TGTTTCTTCCGCACTAGAGGCTGCCAGGCTATTCCCTGCTCGTTTCAATTTCAGAGCCTCCAGAAGACCATCCAATTGCTGAGCCCGCTCGCCTGCAGAGCTCAGTGCCTGCTCTGCACCTGCCATCTTCTCCTGAACCTGTCATGGGTGGACCCAGGGTTAAACAGGTCTATGGTGCATGCCCATAATCTTGCCCCACTGATGTCCCAGAGAAACCACACCTGATGCAGTGTCCGCTCAGTGTCCTGTGTGTCAACTACCGCCCCTTGGATGGCACCCTGAGCAGCTCCCTGTGCCCTCTGGGCTTCCTCCAGTGCTGCTTGTACTGTTTCTGCCTTCTGTTTCTCACCCTCAGCCCGGCTCCTGAAGAAGAGAGGGAATCAGAGCCTGCAAGTATCAGGACCAGGTGTCAAGGATTGGGGCCAGGGTCACAGTCAGACCTTGCCCGCCGTGCATCTTGCAATAGCTGTTCTGCCCGACGTACATCTCCCACGGTGCGTGCCAGGATTGTGTCCACATCCGCCAGGCTCTGGACCCTCTCTGCAATTGCGCCTGCCAGGTGCTGGATTTGCTCAGGTGATGCTGGGATGGAGAGCTCTAGCACTCGTGTGGCCACCATCTCAATGCTATCAGGATCAGCCCCCTCCTCTATGGGGACACAGGCAAGGGCTTAGGGACACAGATTCTCCAGTATTGGCATCGAACACAATTTTGGGGTATGGACTCAGGGACCCCACACAGAATATGGGTTTGCTACTAGGCATAGTGATTAACTACAAGGACAGGAACTGTAAGTGGGCACAGACTTGGGGTCATGGACTTGGGGACCACATATAGGCAAGGGTTGAGGGGCTAGACATGGGGTCATAAGCACAGGTCCAGTGCAGGCTCTGACCCAAGTATGGACCCAGGGACACAAGTATGAACATAGACACAGGTGACACAACCACATGGCCTGGGCCACACGGGAGGCTCACGGCTGAGGAAGTCCTTCACACTCTGGATAAGTTCCCGAAGTTCTTGGTTGGCCTTCTCCACCTGTCCCCTGGAAGCATTAGCCTTGTCCAGGGCTGCCTGGGCCCGCTGCTGTGCCTCTCCTGCCTGCCGACGGGTCTCAGCCACCTGGCTGAGGATGCCGCCACCTTCTGCCAGTGCCCGCTGCAGCTCTGCCTGCGTGTGCCGGGCCCGACCCAGTGCCAGGTCCGCCATGGCTACTGCCCCATTGCAGCTGAGGCCCCCACAGCGGGGTTGCCCATCCTCGTCCAGGCAGCCAGCACCCCCGCAAGGGCTTGTTGCACAGGGTGCATCCCCTGGGGGCCCACACACCTGCCAGGCACAGAACAAGTCAGGGACCTGTGGAAGGAACAGCCACACCCACATGTCCCACCCCACACTTGTGCCTCACCAGTTCATTGATGCCTGTCAGGCTCAGGGACTGCGTACGGGCTGAGAGCTCGCCTAGTGCCTGCTGGTTGGCCATGTGCTTGCGGTTGAAGTCCTCCTTCTTGGCACCTATTAGCACCTCTGTCCTGTGCCGGGTATCTGCTGAGTTGCTCACAGGACTGGGCACTGTCAGGGCTGATGTGTTGGCACGACGTTCCGCCTCTGCAGACAGACTGTGGGCGTGGCGGATGCTGTCATAGGCACCTATATTGGGCAAAGGCTGGCAGTCAGCTAAAGATCACTCAACCCTGGTCCACCTGCCTAGTTGGCCAACAACCCACCCAGGAAGTTTGAATGCTTGAGCAGGTCCAAATGCTGGTCCAGCTGCCGCAGTGTGAGATTAAGTGCAAGCCCATCTCGCTCCAGACTGCTCAGTGCATGGTTGGCATTGAAGTTCTCATCCTGCACATCAGTCAGTTCTGCCTCCAGCTGGGTCAGGTGCTCAGTGGCCTCCCCAATTTCACGCCTGTGCCAGTAGGTAGTGGTGTTTAGAGAAGCTTCAGGCCACTGGGCCTCTGCCCCATCCCACCACATATCCTCAGGCCCATCCGCACCGTAGCTCCTCTGTGGCCTCCACAAGTTGCGCAGTGGAGGCAGCTGAGGTGTTGCGGGTACCCACAATCCCCTGCACAGTCCCCAGCTTCTCCTGCATGTGCCAGAAGCGGCTCTCAAAGGCACCCAGCACACCCGTCTGCTGCAGCTCCTGTGCCCGCTGCTCCAGGCGCCGCGTACGGGCAGCCAAGTCCTGTACCACACGGTCCCAGTCCCCGAAGCATGTGTGGCATGGGTGGCAAGCAGGAAAGACCCCTGAGAAGCCACGGGCACACTGGTCACAGCGCACGCCAGACACGCCTGGGCGGCAGCTACAGTGGCCCGTGGAGCGGTGACACTGAGGCGTGTCTATTCCACGAGGGTCACAATCACAGGCTGCAGAAAAGGGCAGACCATGAAGTTAGGGTGGCAGTGGGACATCCTGAGAAGTCCCCCATCTACCCTAGCCCTGCCAGCTCTCACCGCGGCACTGCAAACCAGGGTCTCCCCAGTGGAGCTCTTGGCACTCAGAACAGGTTCGCCCACCAAAGCCAGCACGGCAGTGGCACTGCCCTGTGAACTAGAGTGGGAACAGGGCAGAGGTCAGAGCCTCAATCAGAGGCTAAGCCCTTGAGAGTTAAGACAGACAGCTGGCACCATCCACCCAGGGATCCACAGGAGAATCCCATACCTCATTGCAGGTAGGGCCTCTGGCTCGGCTTGGGTGGCAGGCACAGGGCTGACATCCATGGCCACTGGTAAGGTTCCAGAAGTTGGGGGCACAGCGGTCACAGCTAGGGCCCTGGACATTGGGGAGGCATGGGCACTGCCCACTGCTTGGGTCACAGTGGCACCGGTCAGTGGACGGGCACTGCTGGGGATCTGTGCCCAGCAAGTTGCAGGTGCAGCCTGTGCCAGTCAAACACATTAATCAAGGAGAGCCTGAGCAGCAGAGCCCTGCCCCAGCCATCCCAATCCCACACTCACGGTGACAGCTCTGTCGGGTGGCCTGTCCATGGAAGCCAGGCTTGCAGTGGGCACAGTGTGGCCCCTCCGTGTGGTATAAGCAGCGCAGGCATTGCCCCGTGCGGGGGTCACAGGCATCAGGGTCCGTGGGGTCAATGTTCCCACTGCACTCACAGGGTTGGCACTGGCCACCTGGCCTTGATGGGTCCCCAAAGTGCCCAGGGGCACAAGCTTCGCACCGCAGCCCTGCCCACGGTTGGGAAAGGCATGAGTGTTCAGTTCAGCTTCCCCACCCTGATCCCATGCCTGCACCTTACTTACCTGTGTAGCCTGCCTTACAGTGGCACATGATCTGCTGGGAGTACCCATCCCGATGGCAAGAAGTAGCAAAGTGCCGCCGGCTCCCAGGGCCTTCAGGGCAGGGACAGGGCCGGCACTGGCCCCCATGTGGTAGCCGTGGGTCCCCGTGGAAGCCAGCAATGCACCTTCAGGGAGGGGCAGGAAGAGATATGTGATCCCTGAGCAGCATTCCCACCCACCAACCCACTCCCAGCTGCTCCAGGCTCACCTTTCACAGTGCTCACCCCCTGTGTGATCACGGCAGCCCAGGCAAGTGCCTGTGTGGGTGTCGCATTCATCTGCATGCCCATTGCAGACACATGGCTGGCAGTTAGGGAATCCCCACTGGCCACGCTGGCAGCGATCGCAGCGAAGCCCAAAGGCACCAGTTCGGCAGGGGCATTGCCCACTGGTCCCTTCACATAGGCCACTGAGTGCCCCCTCGGGGCTGCACTGGCAGGCTGGGGGCAAGGCAGAGGCTGAGCCAGGGAGGGGATTTGAGGGAATCTAGGTGGGGTCAGGGTGGGAAAGTCAGGGAATGGAAGAGAACTTCCAGTGTCCTGGTGCTGAGAGCATGGGGTCCAATGCAGAGTTAGAGGAAGGAAGAAGCAGAGTCGGAGGGAGGAGGGAGAATAGTAGTGGGGAGGAGAGAGAAGGAAAGGAGGAAAGAAAGGCGGGCAAGTACCTTGACAACCTGTGGGGCCAAAGCCGTAGAAACCAGGGGCACAGTGATCACAGCGGCGCCCAACCACTGCAGGTTTACACAGGCACTGACCGCCATGGGGATTACACTCAGAACTCAGTGAGCCCTGGGGGTCACACTGACAGGCTGTGGGGCAGGTGGATAGGGCCAAGTCAGGCTGGGGCCCCACACCTCTGCCCCACCGACCCACATCACAGACACTTACGCAAGGCACCATTGTAGAGTAGGGCAGACAGGCTGATGAGGAGGGGAACACAGGCCTCAGAGGGAAGGGTCTTACTGGGCACCAGACCCTCCTCGTGACAACGGTAGTGTTCAAAGGTGGAACGGCGCTCCAGGGCAGCAGCATCACCCCCACTAAACATCTCCAGTACGAGGACACGGGGAAGCAGCACCAACTGAAAAGATGAGCAAGGAAGAATGAGGTCCAGACCCAAGACCATATGGACACTGCCAGAGCACTTAGCACCACCATGGGCCTGCCTCTTCTGTCATAGGCCCCGCCTATCCAGCCACCACCACTACAGGTCCCATCCCATAGACCTTGCCTTCCTAGTCAGTGTGGGGAGAGAGGACTATTCACCGAGTCAATGAGCAGGCTGGGTCTAGAGTAGGGGGCCTCAGGCTGGGCACTCCCCCCTGTCCGCACCAGCTTCAGATGCAGCTTATAGGAGATGCCAGGCTCAAGGCAGACAGGTCTTGGAAATACCATATACCTGGGGGGAGACAAGGACAGGTATGGGGTTCACCCAGGGTCCCTGTACCCACCGTCCTAGGCCTCCTCACCCCGCACACAGCAACCCAACCATTGGCCAAGAAAGATGCTAGGGCTGGTATACAGATTTCCACAAGCATGCCTCACTGGACTCCTATACCTGTGCAGACCAATCTCTGAAAATGCTCCCTACGGTCTTGCAACCCCATGGCATTTCCCTGGCACAAATACTTGACAATTTTTCTTCAATGGCCTCCTCACATTTCCTCCAACCTTGACCTCCAACCTCTGCTCCTCTTCACCAAGACTATGTCATTCCCTCCAACCTGGCTCTGCCTTTCCTAGGTCATTCCCATCAGCCTACAAACATCTTTTATTCCCCCTTGAAAACATCTTCTCTTAATCCCTGAGTCTCCTGTAGCTGTTGCTTTATCTTTGCTCTCCTCCCCAATAAATTGAACTGTGGTCACTGCCTCTACTCCAGCCTCGCACTCCAATGGAGTTTTTATGCCAACGTGCCATCAAGATGGCCTGTATCAAGCTCACCATAAACCTCCATGTAGCCAAACCCAGCAGCCTCTTCTCTGTTCCCATCTGCTCCAGCATTCAGCAGCATGCGATGAGAGCAGTGCACCCTCCTTCCTGAGACACTCTTCTCTCCACTTCTGGAACCCTGTCCACACTCCTGATTTCCCCCCACTGCCAACTCTTCCTTCTCTACTGGCCTCTAACACCCAGAGCTTTCTTCTGGTCCTCCTTCCTTTCTCTGGTGATTTCATCTAGACCTATCTCTTTAGTGACAAGTCCCAAACTTATATTTCCAACTTGAGGCCTCTCAGTAATTGCAGACATAGAAATCCAACCATCCACTGGCCTTCTCTCACATGTCTAAGCAACTCAGAACAGCTCCTCCCTATGTCTCTATCTCAGTAAAGAGCCCAACACCCACCCAGATGAACAAACTCAAAACTCTAGACTCATCTTTCCACTTTCCCTTTCCTACACTTCTAACCCATCATCTCTGCCACTAGAACCCTCTGGAACCTTCATCATCTCACCACATCAACCGCTAAACCTCTGTCCAAACCACTGTCACTCAGCTAACTCAATAGTCTCCAGCAGATCTTCCAGCTTCCCCTTTGGTCCCTTTCAGTCTGTTCTCCACTCAGAAAGTAGAGGGATCTTTGTTAAACACAAGTCGCAGTTGGTAAAAATGTCTATAATGGGTATGACCCCTTTTATGCTGCTCTCTCTACTTCTGTGTATGTTTGAATATTTACATAATAAAAGCATCAAAAAAAAAAAGGTGACAAAACAGATACATGAAACAAATATTACGCAGAATGTAATAAAACAATAATCAGACCAGGCACATCCCTGCTCAGAATGCTCTGATGCCATCCCTTCCCACTGTGGGCATTCCTTATAGTGACACTAAATGAGTTCCCATTAATTCTTGCCACAGACCTCTGGAATTTAGGCCCCTAAGAGAGCAGGCCTATTCTACTTCCTTCCTCTGACCTCTGCCACGCCTAACAGCACCTGGCAAACAGCTCTCAGGAGGAGGCACTTGAAGCAAGGGACAGATGAATGAGCAGCGTGGGCTTCCAAGTGCCCTTCAGAGAATTAGGGCTGGCCTACACCCCTCCACTGTTATAGATGCTACATTAGTGCCCTCACCTAGTTTCTGGTTGCAGAGTCCCTGGAATGTGGTCATCCTTGGGCAGCATGTGCCCACACGGGCCATGGGCAGACACAGGCCCTGGGCGCTGCACGGCCACTTCCATCTCTGCCCATTGCTCAGGGACCTGGTGGAACGGGATGATGAAGGAAATGCTACCACACCTGGAGGTTCAGCTCTGGGTCAGGTTTCACAGAGTCTGACCTGGGGCTCCAAGCGCAGCAGCAGATCATAATCCATGGCTCTTGGCACAGATGTCACCAGGAACTCCAGTGCCTGACCTTCCTGCAGTCTAACAAAGCCCTGGCCTGTCCAGGATACAGTCCCACCAGGGGTCACCAGGCGCTCCACCACATCCAGCACCTGTGAGGGATGCAGCTCAGGGTGGGTGCCTAGGTAAGGCACCATTTCTTCTACCACAACCTGTCCCCAAACCCCAGCTCTTCAGCTGAGGCCCTGTCCAAGGCTGGACACCCTCCCCAGACAAAGTACCACCCATAACTCTGCACAAGCCCTGCCCTCCAACATTGCTCCCTACCTGTCCTCGGGTGTCCTCAGCCTCCCAAGTTAGGTGGTCAAGGAAAGGCCGGAAGTAGCCAGGCTGCACCTGCTCACAGCGTCGCCCCACCATGTGCTGGCGACAGCGGCACTGACCTGTGGCCTCATTGCACCTGGGAAGCCCATGTTTACTCAAGAAGGATCCCTTACCCTGCCCAGGATCTCCCCCCACCCCAGACCCCTTATACGGCACTCACTGGGGATCCAAGGCACCACCCACGTCGCAATCACATGGACGGCAGCCAAGCAGGTCGTGGCTCAGGCCCCAATGGCCAGGCTAGGGGAGAGGAAGTTGCTGGGGGCCAGAAAGAGACCCCCCCCCCACCACCCATCAGGGAATCCAATGACAGCTCTCAGCCTCTACCACCCCTTGGAGAAAACATGGTCCCTAGACCATGGCTCCCACCCTTGGCCTCCCAGCTAGGAAGAGACCCTAAGCTCTCCCCAGTGGAGTATAGACACCACCCCCTCACCCTGTGCTCTGAGAATAAGTGCAGGACCCCAGAACCCCAGCCCCCTGCAGTCGCACCAAGCAGTGGTTGCAGCCACGTCCAGTCACTAGACGCTTGCAGAAACAGGTTCCACTGTTGGGGTCACAAGAGGTGATCCCAGGCACTGTGCCCCGTGCATCACACTGACATCCTGTGGGGAAGGAGACCCATCAGCACTCTGGGGAACATGGTAGTGCTGGTGTTCATTGGGTAAAAAGTAAGAAGTCAAGGGTTAAGGTTAGCACAGGAGGTAGGGCAGGAAGCACATACGCCGACAGCCTGCAGGGTCGCTGGCACTGAGCCCAAAGAAGCCATCACGGCATTGCTGGCAGCGAGAGCCCACCACATGTTCTTTGCAGCGACACTGGCCCGAGACCAGCCCCAGAGCAGGATCATCATGGGGATCACAGCGACCACCATCTTGAGAACCCATGGGGTCACAATCACAGGCTGAGGGCAAAAAGAGGTGCAGGGTCACCCTATTCCAACTAGCCCAGCACCACTTATCTCCCAAGCCTCTTTACCCTGGATTCCCAGCCTGGTTTCACCCCACGCCCCCTCCCACCCACCCCCAAACCCCTGCAACCTGGACAGCAGTCTGGCTTCCCAGTTCCTACCCCAGACTCAGCCTTCCCTCTCCCATGCCCAATCCCAGCCTCACAGCGGCACACAGCAGGGTCCCGCAGGTCCTTGGTTGGGTCACGGTAGAAGAAGGGTCGGCAGAGCTCACAGTGGCGCCCAGCTGTGTTGTGCTGACATCCATCACACACACCTCCACTTACGTTGCCAGATGCCAGATATATGGCCATGTCGAAGTGGCAGCTGTGGGCATGCCCATGGCACTCACACTCTTGGGGGAGGGGAAGGCAGGACAAAGGTCACTTGAGGGCGGATGTCCTGAAGATAAGGGGTGTAAGTGTCCCAGTGACACAGCAGGTCCCTGCCACAGGCCAGAATTTGTGGCTGTGGGCTCAGGTACTTTAAGGTCTCAGCATTATACTGACCCCCTGCCCAGAGCAGACTGTGAAGGAGAGTTAAGGGAATCCCTAAGGGCATGAAGGCCTGCATACTCTTTGGATACAGTCTGGGTGTTAGGGGCTTGACCAACCAGCTCTAGGTTTTACTCATGGCACAGCCAGACAACAGAGTTCTGGGGCTATGTGGGCCAGGATCTCACTCACTCCTGCAGGCATGACTGTGGCCATCCTCAGCCGGACGCCAGGGCAGGTCATGATAGAAATCTTGACACCGCTCACAGTTGAGGCCACGAGTGTTATGTTTGCAGATGCAGGCCCCATGAACCTAGAAGGTGGGCAAGCAGGTGGTCAGCACTGTCCAGCCATGCCCGCCCCTGCCCCCAGCCCTATTCCAACCAAAGCCCCTCACCATGCCCTCAGCATGCACTGGTGCCCCTGGGGCGGGTGCACACTGTGAGGCGTGTCCATAACAGAAGCAGTTGCCACGCACAACCAGCTCGTAGAGGGCATAATAGTATTTCTCACGGATCTCCCGCCGTGGGTCAAGCAGGTTGTCCCCCAGTGTATGCAGCCGTGTCAGGTTCACCCGTAGGTTAGTGATCTTCAGCAGGTCTAAGTTGGGTGAAAGAATTGGGAGCCAGCTGGCCAGGCAGGCTCTTGTTACTCCATGCCCACTCAGGGGCTGCAGCTGCTAAGGTCACCTTGGGAGACCTCCTGTCTATTGCTATGTGAGCTAAACTGGACTTGGCACCTGCCCTAAGAAGCACCCAAAATAGCTACTGAGGCCCCAAATAGTCACCGGCCGGACGCTGAGACTGTGCCAGGCTCAAAGGGAAGAACACTCACTCTGGATCCGTGGGCTGTAGGGGTCTGGGATAGGGATGGCAGGATCCAGCACACGATAGATGACCTGGAGGAACATGGGGTCATTAGAGGCACTGGACCCTGCCTCAGGCCCATCATCTCCCCTCTTCCTGCCCCAAGTCAGATCCCACCCCTCACCTCGCCTTCAGTGGATGGCTCAATCTCTGAGTAGCGGGACTCACAGACTACGTCATCCCAGTGCCGTGGGGGGGCCAGTGGGACTCCTGGAAAGTCAGCCCCACAGTCATAGGAAAAATATCGGTACACATGCCAGGTGCGTCCAAAGTCTGCTGAGCGCTCCACCAGCATGGCAGCAGGACGAAATGTCTGGGTGGGGGGCATGGCTGATCAGTGGGCCTCAGGCCCAGGCCTATCAAGAGCCCTGCCCAGCTGGGGCTTGCCCTCAAGCAGTTCGTGGACAGGTGGGGGGTGACTGCTGGAAGCCAAGCAATAGTCAGGGAGGGTAGCCCCTTCTAATGGGGAGGCTCAGGGGTCATGGGGCCCAGGGAGGCAGCGCGTGCAAAGGCCTGGAGGCAGAAGGCAACAGAAGGTGTGGGCCATGAAGGAGCCTCCCATGCAGCCAGAGTACAGCATGTGACCTCAGGGAGGCTGGGCTAAGTTGCTGGGAATCTGTTCAGGGGTAATGGGGAGCCAAGCAGGGTGATTCAAGCAGGCTCCCAGACATGCGGGCACCTTGAAGGTCATAATGAGGTGTGTGAAATGAAACTCAGCCTCCAAGTCCAGCTGGATGGTGACCACGGGGACACCTGAGGCAGGAGTCGGAAGTCAGGGACTTGAGACTACTGGTGGGCAACCCCACTCACCCCATGCCCTACCCACGGCCTCACCATTCTCTGACTGCCACCAGGCTGTCCGGCGCTGTGGTGCAAAGCTGGTAACTACATTCTGGATGCGATGACTGTTTGGGTTGTCTCTAGCAGAGAAGGGGCGCCGGGAATCACACAGGAAGCACTTCTTCTCATCCTGGGTTGGGTCAGAGTCAAGGTCAGGGTCAGTGCTTCAGCCAGTGCCAGCATCCCCTCCCCTGGCCTAGCCACCCCCAGCCTCACCTGAAGGTGACTAACGATGCAGTAGGGCTGGGGGCCATGCAAGCCACAGGTGGATGAGGCAGTCAGTCTGTCAGCACGGCCCACTAGCAGGTCACCTGTGGCGGGGTAGCAGCTTCCCCTCGAACAGCCTGGCACATCTGGGGCCAGGGCCTGGGCCAGGGCGGTGGCCAGCGCTGGGAACAGTGGGTCAGCCAGTTCTGCTGCGCTCCCACCCCGCAGCCCCAGGGCTAGCTCCCCCCGGACCCACCATCTCATCCCACAAACCCCAGGCCTTCACTAGGCCCTCTCACCACTCAGCAGCAGGCCCAGTCGAAGCTCCCAGGGCCCAGGCAGTCCCCGCAGGTCCCTCCCTGATACCCCTGAGGCCCGCTCCATCCTGAAGAAGAGGGGAATCCAGATGAGGGGGGATGAGAGGTCTGTAGCCCAGGCCCACCCTACCCCTCCTTTGGGGTCCTGTGCAGACCCTGCCCTCGTAAGTCCCTGGCTGATTCCCCACTCAATCCTCCCTCCGGCAGTCCCTCCACTAGCACAGTCCTGCGACTTTGAGCAAAGTTGAGAAGTACGGCAAGAAAGAAAGCGTGGAACGGATCTTGGGCAGGAGTGCAACACTGTGCAGAATTTCCTCTCCCACCTCTCCAGTAATGATCCTCATTCTAGAAACCAGACATAGTCCAGCTCACCTGCAAAACTTTATTGTGCTCCCTTGGTCTGGTTCAGACCAAGGGGCAGGGGGTTTGGTTTTAGGCCGCCACAGTTAGGGAGCGCACCAAGTAGGGGGCATGGCATGAGCAAAGAAAAGGAGTCTGATCTTCTGAGACTTCAAACGGCCCACAAAACCCAGCCTTTCTCCCCAGCATTGTGAGTGCTGTGGAAGTCACCATCAACTAGGCTGTTCAGTTCCAGGGTTCCAGCATCAGCAGGTAAGTGAGAGAGCACACACGGAGGCATCAAGCTCCTCTCTTTAGGGGTGTGGGAAGCTTTAGGCTGGCCTGGCCAGAGCCACAGGACAAGATGGAGGTAGGACGAGAGATGGAGAAAAGCCATCCCCTTACCCAAGTCACTGTTCCAGGAGGCTCCACCTCCCTTAGTCACTACTGCAAGTATGCACAAGAAGTGGTGTCTCAGTTTCCCGGTGTGAAAATGGGTGCTGGGCAGCTGACAACAGAGGCAGGGAGTGAATCCAGATCTTATGGCTATTCATCCATTCCGCACTTTCTGGCCTGCCAGGAGGCCAGAGCCCGGGCTTGGAATGCGAGCTGCCGGCGAGTGCCCCACCCAGGCCCCTGGGACCACAGGCGGACCGTGGACTCCGCAGGTCTATAAGGCCAGGCCCCTGTGGCTCTGAGCTGCCACAACTGTGCCCACTCTGTCTGGGGCCAAGTGGAGAGTACCCAGAGCTGTGGAACTGGGGGGGGAAAGCTGCAGGTTCTTCACGGGCATCACCAGGCTTCTCAAGGAGAGTCTGAGCATGGGGGCAGTCAATCTGATGGACTTACAGGGTCTCAGGAGGTTACTCCAGTTTTCTGAAGTAGTGGTCTCCAGTTACCCTGAGGGTCATGTAATCAACCTGAGGGGCTAGGGATATTAGAGGTGACTCAATTTTAGATCACTCAGAAAAGGATCTATCAGTGTCAAAAGCACTTGATGGCCTCTGTGAGTTTTACGTGATCTCTGGTTTCTCAAGGACAGATCACTGGAGGATATCATGGAGTCACATGGGGGTTACTCGAGGTCAGTAGGCACTCAGTGGGGTCCCTGGTCCCTCAAGGTCAGGAGATTCTTGGGTCAAACTGGGATCATTCAGGTAGTCTGAGTTACTAGCTGGGATCATTCAGGAGTCTGTCTTACTAGCTCCATACACCACAGTCAGCAGGTGGCACATGCGTTTGCCCATAGCCACATGTGTTCAAGCAGCTTTGCTGCACTCTGTTCCTGGGCCCCAAGGATGACACCTGCTTGCTCAGTATCTGCTCATTCTGCACCAGGTGGTGCTCCAACCTTGAGGATCAGGTCATCTGAACCAGGTTCTGACCTTTGGCCCTAATCTCTGACCCTGGTCCTCAATTCTGTCATGACCTTAACTCTGACCCCAGCCCTAAGTGAGCTCTAACCCTAATCAACATTTGAGCCCTGTTGTGAACTTTGACCCCAGCCCTGATCCCTACAAGAATCTGGACCTGACCTGGACCCAGCCCTGACCCTCCTACACCATCCCTGTTCTGACTCTGACCTGTCCATCTGACCCTGATCCCACTCCATACCCCACCCCACCATGGACCAGCCATGCACCTTTTAGCCAACTCTAGCTGTTAGGCACCCACTTCAGCAGCTCTTGGGCTCAGCTTGTGCCTGCTGTACCCACTCTCCTGCATCTTGCCCTATGGCCACCAGGCTATGTGTGCCCTTCTGCAACTCTACCACGCCTAACTGGGCCATCTGCAACTCCTAGAGCAGGACTTGAACCGAAAACCCACCCCACCTAGATCCTACTATTTCAGACAGATTGCTGCCCAAGGTTCCCGGGGGTGGAAGGGGGCTGAGACTCTGCCTCAGCCCAGTACAGCCCAGTCCCAGCCTAAATCCCACCTCTGACACCTCAATGCCCAGTGTACCCATATCACCTTGCCCAGGCCCCCAGCCATGCCCATGGCATGTACTGCTTGCTCTTCTGCCCTCTCAGCCTGCTGCTGACAAGGCCAAGTAGGTCTTGAAAGCCACAGCTGCACTGGACAGAGGCCCCAGGACTGGGGTCACATCCACTGCCACTGCCAGTATCATCCAGGCCAGGTGCCCTGCCACCTGGGGCAAAGGTCAAAGATCACAGGGAGGTCACAGCAGGGTAGCAACTAAGTAGGGTGCTCACATGGTCTGTGTATTTAGTAATGCCAGGGTATCATAGTGGTTCAAGCATCTCAGGGGGAGAATGGAGAAAACAGCAGCCACTGAACAAGAGGTGTGAAGGAGCTGGGGGTAATGAGGCCTCCAGGCCTCGGAGTGTCTGTTTTGCTGACTGCAGTCCTTGTTCTGCAGCCCTTGTATGACTTCCCACCTCAGCCAGCTGAACATCCAGTGCTTGGTCCTGGGCTCTAGCTGTCCCCCACCCCAACCCCTGAAGGGGACAGATGATCAGTTGGACATCCCTGTCCTCCCCATCCTCTGACCTCTGCCTCCAGTCTCCTGGCCCTTCACCAGGTCTGCTGTGCCTGATGGAGGACACCTTCAGCTCTGGGCAGTTCCTGGCCTATGGTGTCTGGTGCAGGGAGGGCACTCTGGATCTGACTCAGCAAGAGGGCAATGCTCACTGTCCCACCTTAGGGGAGGGGCACTGCCAGCCCATGCCATGCACCAGCTGCACACTCACAGCATCTGCACCTTCATATGTAGGAACTGGAGTAGGAATCTTGGATATGAACTCGATTCCTGACCCAACAAACCCTGACTCTAACCTCTCACTGACCCTGTCTCTGACATGACTACATGTGCTGGGGGCTAATAAGAGCAAAGTATTAAATTTTCAGGAATTTTGTGAATTAGCTGATAAGTGGTAGGTAGACTAAAATCAGCCATGGTGGCTTTGCTCACACCATGCAAATTGATAAACACTACAAATCAGTTCCCTCTGACCTCTAACCAGCTGTTTTTTTTTTTTTTATTTATTTTTTTATTTTTATTTTTTTATTTTTTTTATTTTTTTTTTCTAACCAGCTGTTAAACATTTAGGAGCATACTAGTGCTCCCATCTGACCCCTGGTTAGCCCTTATGAATATTTCTCATTCTGGAAGGAGTATCACAACAGTGTTCTAGATGCCCACCTGCCCCTCCCCTCAGCTGTGAACAGACACACAACAAGCAGACATGTACCCAAGAGGAAACACTGGAGGATCTGCACAGTTGCTTGTAGAGGGGCTATGGTGGCCACACCCCAGGACCCCCTTACACGATGTCTCCCAGGCCTGGATTCCTGTGGAGCTTGCTGTGGCCTGAATTTGCTGCAGCTCGTAGGGGTGAGTCAGATGTGGAATGTATCTCCTGCACCCCTGTGACTCCCCGCTTGGCTCCCATGCCTGGCCCCAATGGCTCTGTACTAGTTGGTTAATGCTGCCCTAGGATTGTGGCAGCTATATCAAGGCTATTGGAAAAGTTATGGGAAGCAACCAGAGCCCACTGGGTAGTGGCAGGGTCCCAGGGCAAGAGGCAACACCACAGGGTATCAGGAACATAGGCCAGTCCAGGTCCCCAACCCCTGCATTCCTGTAAACAAGCTAGATGATCCAGTGAGAATTGTATGTCCCAGATATCCCCTATTGCCCTACACCCAGGTTTTGGCTAGAAGAAAGTCCTCGCCTTGGCGAAACCCCCTATAGTGATCCATCTCTCCACCCACCACTTCAACTTTGACTAGGAGTCTCAGAAGCTATGGACACAACATCTGGATCTTGTCAACCAGCTTCATCAGTTTCAGCTCCCACATAGTTGCTCCTGTCCCTGGCTGGCCCATCCCCCACAGCAGCTGCTCTGTCCACCACCAGTCTCTTGGGCCTGTCCTAGGATGCTGTCTCATTCTCCAAATGTGGTCACAACCTGGGCTCCAAGCAGGGCCTCTTGGGAAAGCAGGCAGCTGAGGAGGCTTGGGCCTCAGCATCTGCAGGGGATGGCAGGGATGGATAGAGGGGTGGCTCAGGACTCCACTAGTTGAGGCAGGGTCAATTAGCCTTCTGGGTTTCCCCAGGTACATAAGCAAAAGCACCTGGCCCCTTCCTTCTGCCCCAGCCTAGCCCCTACCCTCACCTGCTGCCCATTCACCTGCTCATTAGGCCTCATCTTGGGCTCCTGTTGCCCTCTTGGGCCAGGCAAGCCCTTGACACAGTTTAGCTCCCAGGATAATTCTTCCAGACATTCACACTGCCTCGTAACTCATGGCTCTCTTTCTGCCACAACCTGTCCTGTGGCCCACAGTGTCTGAGCCAAAGCAGTCACTTTCTTCCTGCAGGAAGATGTATTCTTCTTTATGACTCCTCACTCAGGAAAACCCACCTGACTCCCAGACCCAGGACGCAAGACAGGCCAACCTGAGACCCCCTGAATCCCCAACCCTGAGAAGCTAGCTGGAGACCTCCCCCTTACTGACCCAAGACCCCTGGCCTGAATCCAGCTATCCACTCTGTTAGTTGCTCCAGAGTCCCCACAATGGGTGAAGAAGATTCCAGGAGAGTCTGTGCCTGGTGGAGTACCGCCTCCAGGGCCTGTAGGTGTCCACCCTAGCCCTGGGCACCCCAGCCAGGCATCCCCTTGTGTAGGGGGGCCACCTCTTGGGCCACAGTTTCTAGCTGCAGCTGGAGCAGAGCTAGACGTTGGTCCCAGGAGGTGAAACAGGTAGGGCCTGGATACAAGACACAAACTCACAGGCCCAGACCACCCCAAGACCTGGACCCCCAGGACTTAGGTTCCCATTAACCGAAGATCCCAGGGATCCCATCCCTACTAAGGCTCTAGTGTCCTATGACCCCAACCTATTTCTCAGACTCCTCACCTGGGGCAATTGGCTACTGTAATAGGTTTGCCATCAGGATGGTGGACACACGGAGGGTCATGCTGTCTACAAAGTTGGGGCCAGAGCCAACTAGGAGAGGCCCCCAAGACTGTACAGTGGGGAGGAGCAGACTAGGGGGCTCTCTGGGGACAAGTTGAGTGTCAGTGTCCTCTAACATTCTGGCTCTCTCCTCTCCCACACTGCCCTGAAAATATGGGCTCTAAGACACCAAACCTCTGACCATGCTGATGCTCCCACCTAGACTTCCTCACCTTCCTAACCCAGCCCAGCCTCTTGTTCAAACCAGTCATCTCCACACACTCCCTCCCTCCCCTGAAAACCAAGTCTAAGCTTTGGTTTTCTCTTGCCCCTGCTCCTCCTGGACACTCATCGGCAACAGGGCGTCAGCTGGCTGGAAGCCCTGGCCAAGTTCAGCTTCAGCAGTGGTTTGGTCAAGGGCAACACAGAAGTGCCCAGATGGGAATTCATGGCAGCCATGGAGGTGGGGGTGGCACAGGCAGAGGCCCTCCCCAGCAGAACACCTGAACTAACGTGGGGGCAGGGAAGGAGAGTCAACTCCTGACTCTTATCACTTGATCCCAACTCCCAGGCCCTACCTTGTACCCATTGCTGTAGGCATAGTCACAAGGCCCGTAGCCCAAAGAGTCACCGCTCAGACTCCAGAACTCGGACTGTAAGAGAGAGCAAGTAGGTGGAGAAAGGACAGGAAGATCTGGGGCCTAGGAGGTCATATGCTGGGACTGCCTGTTGCAAGAGGAAGGGGAGTGAGCACAGGGCTTCAATGCTCCTCTGGCTGTAGCTGAGAGGGGCTGAGGAGACCTCAGTATACTCCTGCACAGCTTCATAAGAGGTAAGATGAGCATACTGCAGAGGCTAAAGTAAAAGTTAAAGGATTTATGTTCAAGGAGAGGCAAGAAGTGGATGGAATTCTTTCTTGGACTGAGTCTTCCTCCAAATATGTTTGTTGCGAAACATCTTTAAACCCAGTGTACAATATGTTGTAACTTGCTTCATTGCTTTTCCTTTTATGTTCCCAAAGCTCCCACCTGAGGGCATATGCTGGTTCAGCTAGCTGAGGTGGTGTTGACCTTGGTAACCAGATCAAGGAGTAGAACCAACCCATGTGCAAGGCTCCGTCTAGAGTCACACTGATTATACAGCCTTATACTTGTCAGCTGCTAGAAGCCTAGTGCCCAAAATCACGGTCAAATCAGAAGGTGGGGCAAGGCTTACCAGATAAAGTCTGCAGTCCCATCCAGAGACAAAGCGTTTGTAGTGACAGGCACTGCTGGAGGTATCACAGGCATGAGTGCCAGGGACCTGGCCTCAGGGTTAGTGTCTACGGGCTAGGGCACAGGGCTCGCAGGGTGCTATTGGGATTCCTGCAGGGATAGGTGCATGCATGTGTCATTAGAGCAGTGATTGGGGGCAGAGCAAGGACATGAGGGTTGGGTCTACTCTCAGGATAACTCACACTGACAACCTTCTGCCTGAGTGGGGCTTAAGCCACAGTGACCAGGCCGGCAGAAGTCACAGCACTGGCCCGACATGAACTCTGCAGTGACACTGCCCAGAGAGGAGGCTGTGGGTCTTTCTGTGCGGGCATCACACAACCCCCCTTCCAAAGTAGCCATAGAGTCACAGTCACAGGCTGAATCATGGGTCAGAAGTGAGGACAGAGTTAGGTCAGAGGACACCATGGAGCTGAAGGATCAGGGTCAGAGGTGGGATTGGGGATTGGAAGGCTCACGTTTGCAAGAGTGAAGAGAATGGGGTTCCTCCTGGGGATCTCAGTGGAAGGGCTGGCAGAGTTCACAGTGGCACCCAGCTGTGTTGTGCTGACATGTATCACACACGCCTCCAGTCACATTGCCAGATGCCAGATACAGGGCTATGTCAAAATGACAACTGTGGGCATGCCCATTACACTTGCATTCTGGGGCAGAACAAGGAAGATGGATATGGAGCGGGCTGACTTAGGCAATTATGGCCAGGCACAGAGGACACGGCACGTATCCTGCCAGGTGTGGGGGTGCCCAGGCTCTGCTGCATGCCATAGGTGGTACTAGCATAGGTTCTACCAATGCTCACAGTGGGTACCAACTGTGTGGTGATGGCAGATGCAAAGGCCACGCACCTGGCAGGGAGGAGAGCAAGATGAGTCTGCCCCAGTCCCCCAGCTTGCCCACCCCAGCAGCCACAGGATGCCTCTTTCATGGCGCTCACCATGCCTTTCATGTTGGCTGGGGCCTTAGCTGTGGGCCTGCACTCAGAGGCATGGCCATGGCATAGGCAGCTGCCTCTGGCCACAAGCTCCTAAAGGACATAGTAGTAGAAGGGGTGTCTCTTTAGGCTCCTCCAGCAGCCTATCACCCAGCGTGTGCAATTTGGAGTTCACATGAAGATTTGTCACATGAAAGAGTTCTGGAGACACAGACTGGGGACCTCAGGTGCACTGATCATCATCCCTCTATGGCTGGGATGGAATAGGGGTAGGGTTTCTTCTCTCTCTGCATCATTGCAGCCACCTCCTCCAGCATTCATGCTGTGGGACTCCCCCATACCTGCTCCTCTAGGCATACCATCTTAGGATGACCACAGCCTAATGGTGATAATTCTACCTCTGCACTGCTCCAACCATGACATCACTCCTGAGGTGAGACCTGCACAATCCCACCTCTTCCTGGATACCCCATCCTGGCATTACTAGTTGAAAACTGCTTCCCCATTGCAGTAAACCATCCCATTCCCCAGTCTATCATCAAAACTAGAAATCAGTTTACCATCCAGCCAAACCATATATGGTATTAGTTTGCTTATTTATCAAGTTTTTCTCATTTTCATGTCAGATCCAAGACACTTTACCTGCTCCCCACTGAACACTGCTCAGAAGACAGATGTCTGGCACACAGTGGAGCTCAATGGGCACTTGTTCCATGTACACATGGGACAGATGGGTCCATGGCTCCTTTCTGCTCCACAGCTTAAGTCAGTTACTGAACCAAGCTTCCTCTTATACCTCCCTTTGCTGAGTGTCTCTCTCCTGATCAGAAGAGCAAGCAAGACCTGCTTGGGAACCTAGCATGGGGGCTCAGGGCAAGTAGTTGGTAATAACCAGTCAAGGTGGGTGGAGAGTAGAGAAAAAGCCAGGTTGGGGTATGTCATGCTTTAGTACTCACCTGGCCTGACTCTGGGTTGCCCTGCTGGGTTATGGTTATGTGTCTTGTCTTTCAAGACTTGTTTTACAAGAAAGAGGTCACAACCCAGAGACGCCCTGGTGCCACCTAGAGGCAGCTGCAGAGACGCCAGACACCAAGTAAGGCCAGGGTGATGAATCAGGATGAGGACTCATCAGGGTGATGAGTCAGGGGGACCAGGATAGGGGCTGTGATGGAGGCTCATAAAAGGGACAGTTATAAGGTACAGAGACAGGTGCAGAAATGGGGTACATTGTTGATAGCTGGCATAGAAAGTAGTGATGGGAACCACAAAGGGGTCCCACAAAGAATTTGTGATGGGGCAGAGATAGAAACTGCCAGTCCCTATACACTGGGCATAGGTATGGGGAACAATGATGGGACAGGAAAGGGGGGCCATATTAGGTCCATAATAGAGGACCATGATGGGATAGAGACAGAGAATAATGCTGGGGGACGGAGCTGGCTTGCCTCCCACCATACCTCACTGGTGTACACACCCAAGCAGGACCTCACCTCCCTGCATTATCTGGCTGTCCTGACATGCAAGGAACACAGGATTGGCTGTGGAGAGGATTACCCTGAACCCTGGGATTGTTTGGGGTTCTCCATTAAAATGGCTGGGTCCAGAACTTTGAAAATAACCTGAAAGAAGCAAACCTGAGCCTCTGGCTTCACCCCAGGGCCCAACCTCCCTTCCTCTAGGTTGACCTTGCCCTCAGCGGAAGGCTCAATGTTGGAGTAATGCTGGTCACAAACCAGCCCTGTTTCTGTGGCCAGGGGTGGGAGGGATCCCAGGAAAGAGGCCTGAGCAGCTGTAGGCAAAGTATCAGCATACATGCTGAGTGGCCATGGTCCACTGAATGCTCCAGAAGCAAAGTTGCCAGGCAGAATGTCTGAGGACAAGACGGGGTCCTTGGGTCACCAGAGGGAAGCATCACTGGTGGCTGTGAGGTCAGGAGGCACAGAGCAAGCCTTTAGGCTGGGGCATGATGAACGTCATGATGAGGTGAGTAATGTAGAAGGCACTCTCTAGGTCCAGCTGGATGGTGACGTTCTCAACACCTGTAACCACAAGGGCCAATCAGAGTGACTGAGCCCTGACCCTAGACCTGCACACATGGGCACACGGGTACCATCACCTCTCTCTGCTGGCCATCAGGTCTTGTTTCTTCCACGACCACTCCAAATCACATTCTCAGTGCCATGGCCTCCCTGATCCCAAATGTCACAAAAGAAGGAATTCTCAGATTCCTGCAAGAGGTACGTGGTTGGCCCCCAAGCCCCAAATTTCACAGCACAGGCCTCCCCCTCCCAGCAATGATCTGAACCCCCACAAAGCCAAACCTGCCCAGGAAAACCCAGACATACCATCTCCAGAGCCCTCACCCTCCTCCCCACCTGGAGGTGACTGACAATGCAGTAGGGCTCGGAGACCATAGGGGGACAAAGTTCTGGCCATGGCCAACAATCAAATTGCCAGTAGGTGGGTAGCAGCTGCCACTTGAGCATTCAGGTAGGGGAAGTGTGTCTGACACCTCCTCAATTGTTCTGGAAGCCTGGACTGGGAAGGACAGCATCTGAACAGAGATCCTAAGGGTTCCCCCACCTCATTCTGCCCCATAAGAGGCCTGGAGATTTTTTCTCCTGCTCTGGATGGCTCTCAGGGAAAGCCAACCTCTCACCCGCTGGTGGCAGAAGCAGAACTGAAAGGAGGTGCAGACTGGAGAGGAGGCCTAGCCAGGCTGGGGGTCCTGGGCCATGGGAGCTGAAATCAGACCTGAGAGAGAGGATGAACAGCGGGCTGCCCTTGAGGAGCTGGGTGTGGCCCCATACTCACATGGTAGATAAAAGCAGGATTGCCAGAGACAAGGAGCATGCAGGGCTGTGAAGCCATGGTGAGGCTGGGAGCAAAGGGGGTCCCCAGAGCCTGGGAGCCAATGGAGGTCACACCCTATTAACTGCAGCCACCAGATGCAGAATAAAGGTGGGGAGGGTGTACCAAGAAGCAAACAGAACTTCTCTACAGGTCTGCCATCCAATATGGCTGGCACTAGTGGGGCCAGGATTCAGACTAACCCATAGAGACAGAAAAGATCCAATTCTCATTCAAATGAGGCTCCCACCTCTATCCCTGAAAGGCTATAGGTCTCTAGGAGCCTCTGGGGAATGTGTCCCTGTCCCTGCCAGCCCCAGGCACTACCTTTGGGCTGGGCAATCAGGAAAGGAGTGGCAAATGGGCAGAGACCTAGTTTTGCTTGGGGCCCAGCCCCCTCTCCAAAGCATGAAGAGCGGAAATGTCTGAAATACACAGGCCCCTGTTGGGAGGCATAAGGCTGGACCTGGAAACAGAGTGCTTGGGACCCAGGCAGAAAGCACTGCTGATGGGGTGAAGCAGTGTGGAAACTCTCCTGGTTCAGTTAAAAGAGTACCCAACTCATCCAAGGCGAAAATTCTGCAGTCAGTGGACAGACTCTGTGGCTCTACGACCCAGAGCCCTGGCCTCTGACTCAACTCCCAACCCCTTGCTATCAACTGGGGTAGATGAGGCTGGAACAAGGAAAAGCAGAAATACTATAGCTAATTTAGGCCTGGCCCTGCCCCAGACAAGCTCAGGCAAAGCCCCAAAGTTTCAGCCAGAGCAGGGTAGGAGACAATGGCCCCTGGGGAGTAGTACCACAAAACCCCCTTTCCCTGGCCTAAAAACCTGCTGGCTGCAAAGTTCCCCACAGAGCCACCTACTGTCCTCCTGCAGGGGGCCTACCTGGTCAGTGCAGACCTAAGGGAGGCATAGAGTGGCTCTGCCCCTGCCCTCAGGGGCAGCTTCTCACACATCTACAAAGACCAGCACCTCTAGAGAAGCCTGGGAGCTACTCTTTTCACTCACATCCAGGACTTGTCCGGGGCTACCAGGACCCACTTTGGCAGCCCTGTTCCTGGGGCCACTCCTCCTATATGCTCAAGCTGGCCTACCAGCAGCTATAAACACAAAAAAGACCATGAAGGGTGGGCAGGGAGACTGGAAGGTGGAAAGGTATAAAACGTGATAGATGGAACAGTGGAGGTACAACTTGAAGAGTAACAAATCACAGTGCATCGCGCCATGAGAACACCCCTCCCACCCGCCCATACCACCCCATATCCTCCAGTCTCTGAAAGGAGAATGGTGGCTCTCAGGGCCTTGGAGAGGCACCCGGAGTCCTTGGGGTTGTAGAATCCATGGGCATTGCACACTGTGCCACTGGTCACACAGACAACTGGGCTCAGTTTCCCCAAACATTGCTACATGAAGGAATCAGAGTGCTGAGTATGGCAGCAATGGCTGGAGCTGTATTACAGGGGACAGGTTCACATGGAGGATCCGCTGAGCCCGCTGCCGAACCTCATCGTCTGAGGACCGCCTGTCCACCTTGATGGCCCGGAATTTCAGCAGCTTTGCTGTTCCAGGCCCTAGCCATGCCTTAGGGGATCGGGACCCAAGTCGTGTTCTTTTCCGGGGAGGAAGATCCTTTGCCTCCTCAGCCCTTTTCCTCTTCTGCCCCACAGTCTCAGGGTGGCTTTTCTGGCCACTTCTTGCAGTCCTGGTCTGAACAGACCCTTTTGGCCTGCCTCTGCTCCTGGACTGGGTCTGAGTTACCTTGGCCTTAGATCCCACCGCCTTGGCCTTAGCCCGCACCGCCTTGGCCTTGGCCCGCATAGCCTTGGCTTTGGCCTTGATTCGTGCTGCTTTGGCCTTGGCCCTGATCCGTGCTGCCTTGGCCTTGGCCCTCATCTGTGCTGCCTTGGCTTTTGCCCGGGCCTTGGCAGCTCTGGCCTGTGTTCGAGCCACCTTGGCCTGGGCAGCTTTGGCCAGTGTTCGAGCTGCCTTGGCCTGGGATGTTCTGGTACCCAGGGCAGAGCCACTTTTCATTTGTAGGCCACTGAGGGACCCAGTAGCTTTGCAGGTCTTTTTCCGGGGCATAGTGCCTTGTTGGGGTCTGGCCCTGGGGCCTCTATGAGTCAGACATTTGGGGCCCTTGCTTGTGCCTTTTTTGGGAGCTTTGGGCCGAGAGTTCCCTGGTCTCTTCCCTGGACCTTTGCGCAGCTTCAGGGGAGAGTCTGCAAGTGAGAGCTGCAGTGACTGTGCCTTGTGCTTGGCACCCAAGCAGGGCATGGGAGTCTTTAGTGGAACCAGGGCCTCAAGGACAACAGAGAGCCGCATGGCAGGGTAGACACCTGGATAGAGGTGGGCAGGGAAGCCCACTGCTGCACCCCGGGCACGGCTGGCACTTGACTGCTTCAGGGAGCTCAGCAGCAGGTTGGTGGTAGCGTGCTTGGCAAGGGCTGGTGTGGATGCTTTGGCCAGCCTTCCAGATAGTGGCATAGGGAGCAGCGTGGCCCGGCCTGCAGGCAGTCGCATGGCAGTTCGGGGAGCACTGGCTGGAGGTGATGTGGCAGCTGGGGTGGGGGCACGAGCTTGCAGCTTCGTCTGGCTTGGGGGGTTAGCTGTGCATGAACTATAGCCATAGACATCACCGCTGCGCAGGATGGTAGGTTGGAAGCCATCATCCCGCAGGCCCTGCAGGAAGGCTACAAGCTGGGCCTCTGTGGCACTGAGATCCTGACTCATGGGGTTAAAGACAAGCAGCGCCTCCTCCAGGGCCTTCTTCCCTGCCGTGGAGATCCGTGACCAGGAGTGCACAGCTTTCTCCTCCACATGCTGCACCACCACGCTCATGGCATTAGGCACTGCAGATCTGCCTGGGTATCCGCAAATCAGCGCTTGGCACCTCCAAGACAAGAAGAAAAGAATCAGTAAGAATGGCACTGAAGGGCGTTTGGGATGGTACAGCATGTTACTCTTGATTTCGGGGTTGTGAGTTCGAGCCCCATGTTGAGTGTAGAGATTACTTAAAGAAGATATATCATTAGGGGCACCTGGGTGGCTCAGTCAGTTAAGCGGCCGACTTCGGCTCAGGTCATGATCTCGCGGTCCGTGAGTTCGAGCCCCGCATCGGGATCTGTGCTGACCGCTCAGAGCCTGGAGCCTGTTTCAGATTCTGTGTCTCCCTCTCTCTCTGACCCTCCCCCATTCATGCTCTGTCTCTCTCTGTCTCAAAAGTAAATAAACGTTAACAAAAAAAATTAAAAAAAAAAGAAAATATATCATTTAATTAATTAAAAAAAAGATTGGGGCACCTGTGGCTCAGTAAGTTGAGCATCTGACTTTGGCTCAAGTCATGATCTCATGGTTCATGAGTTTAAGCCCTGCATTGGGCTATTGTCAGCGTAGAGTCAGCTTCGATCTTCTGTCTTCCTCTTTCTGCCCCTCCCCCACTGGTTTCCTCTCTTAAAATAATTAACTAAACTTAAAAAAAAAAAAGATGAGCACTGGGATAAGGGACAAGGCATGTAGATAATAAGTCCATCAGGGCCTGTGCTCTCCTTAATAACAACTATGGATACACAGGGCTCTTGCCATAGTGAGCCACTGCTTGGGGCAAAGCCCTGGTTTCCTGACTTACTATAGTGGCAGGGTGAGGATCAGGGTGGCAGGAGAGACCCACATGGGTCAAAGGCAGTTTTGAGATAAATGTCCAGAAGCTCATCAGAGCCATCTAACATGCTATTGGGTCCCTAGGAAGATTTGGGCTTGGTTGGCCCATTTTAACTCAATTCTCTATTTTCTGAGGCCAGAAACCTGGTATTAGACTCAACCCTGGGAATAGAGGTGAATGTCCATCTTCAAGGAGTCCTGTACAGAAAGCAAGACAGAGACCATGAAAGTTCTTGGGAGTGCACACTGACACCCAGCTCAGCCTTCCAGTGGGTCAGGGAAGGATTCCTAGGAGAGGCAACACCTAGGTGGGACATGAGTGATGAATAGGAAGGACCAGATGGAAATGGAGCAACCAATACAATGTCTTAGAAACGAGAAACAGGCACATTTAATGTGTGTGACTGGAGTCTGTGGTCAGGGCTGGGCGGTCTAGCTGTGAAACCAGCTGAGAGCAGGGCAACATGAGCCTTTAAGTCTAGTCAAAGAGCCCAGACCTACACTCAATGTCAATGCCCACCTCTGTTCTTCCAGCTGCTGTTATCCAGGTGCTCAGGGGTGAACCTCCCTGTCCACCAGAAGTTCTGCTTTTGGAGTCCCCAGACAGGCTCAGAAGCCTGACTCCCAGGACTCAAATCATGGAGACTAACCTCAAAGCAAGAGTCAGACTCTCCTTCAACAGAAACTAAAAAGATAAGTAGCAGATACTCATGACACATGTCTGGGCAACCAGGCTGCCTGTGGGTCAAGCAGCCAGACCAAGAGCTCAAGGTCTGACAGCCAAAGGCTCCAACAGGATGGCTAATAAGGTGGACACTAGAAATCTGAGCTGTCCTAACTAGGGTCTGGAGGGCTGCAGACCTCAGTACAGCCCAGATGGAGCTGTCTGGGCACACTCAAGTTGTCCCAGGCTTCTCTGAAGAAGCCACAGGCCATCAGTCATGACTAATGTCTAATGCCTAACCTGGTACTGAGGGCTCCCAGAGGGAGCCTGATCCCAGCTGTACCACAGCATTAAAAGATCAGCTGGGATCAGGCAGGTCCCTGGGGCCAGGAGGCGCGTCTGTGCAGCTTCTTCCCACCGCCCTAATGGAGCAGAGGAAGTTTTCAGAATCCCCTGGAGGAAGTGCCCTGGGGCTCTTTGTTTGGAAACATTCTTGGATCCTCAGGTGTCTCTGGCACTTCCTCTCTCCAGAGGCCATTCTCCAAACACAATCCTTGCACATGACTTTACTTCTTTTATTTTTTTCTTTCCAGGGGATGTAGTTTTCAGGGCTGTGAACTGTAGAATAGGGAGGAGCCTGTTTCCCCGCAGGCACAGATATTAGGGGTGAACCGAGGGCTCTTCCGCCCAGGTCGGTCTAGACTCTTGGGAGGGGTCTTCTGGGTTTTCCAAGAGGCTCCGGAAACAGAGGCTGCAGTCTGGTCCCCGACTTCCCTTCACACGTGCCCCCGGGGCCGACAGGGAAGTTGATGAAAGATGGGAGACAGGAGAGGCCTCATCCAAAGGGGACCAGGTTGGGGGGCAGATCAGGGCCACTGGCCTGGGAGTCCGCGTCCCTGGGGCCTGAGCCGCGGGTAGGAGCGGGGATCTTGAAGGCAGCGAAACGCGCGGGGCGGGCGGGGCGAGCCCGACCCGGTCGCGCAGCCCCAGGGTGGGGTCGCTGAGCAGGGGGTGGGGGTGGGGGAGGATCTTGGCCGGGCTAGTGGAGGGCGCGGGTCCCGAAAGGGCCGACCGCCCGGCCCATCCGCCCTGTCGCCTCGCGGACGGCCCCTCCGCGGCGCGGCTAGGCCCATGGCCCCAACCTACCGGCGCCGCCGCGGGGACCCAGGACGCGCCTCTGCGCCGCCTCCGCTGCTCCAACATGGCCGCCCGCTGCGCACCGGAAGCGCGCCGCGCTTCCGCTTCCGGGACCTGGCCCGCCCTAGTGACCCTTGACCCCCCGAGACCCCGTTTCCCCCAAAGTCTGGGAACGGGGTAGGTGGGTACCTAGGAAGACTTCCTGGAGGAGGTGGCTGCGGGGACCGCTCTAAATCCATCCAATCCTGTGCAGGAGTCTGAGGAGCAGAGGTGCTCTCAGAGGCTGTGGACAAGGCCTGCCTCAGTCCCAAGCTCCTGACTTGAGGGAAAGAGGAATGTCCCCTGCCTCGCTGGGAGTGTTGCAGGGGTATCTCCTCTGAGGGCAGTAGCCCTGCCTCTCTTCCTGACAATGAGGCCCACGTGAAAGGATGGTGCTGGCGTGCACACAGCCCAAAACTGGGCATGTACAATCTGAGAGTCCTAGCATACCAATGTGGGCCTGAGGGTACTTGCCTAACAGCATGTACATGGGTGTGGTGGGAGAACCCTTGCCCAACCCCAGCCCTGTCAATGGCAGGAAGTCCTGCCTCCCAGAATTCCTGTCCTTTGCCTAGGAGACTGGGACCTCAGTCTCTCTACCTGTACTGCTGGAGCCAACAGAGGCATGGTGGTTACAGGGCCCATTGCCCAAGCAGCACCAGATGAGAGGACACAGGTCAAAATTAACTCTAGGAGTCTAAGAGGTCAGTCTCTGACCAAAGGCCTATCTTAGTCAGGGGTCCCCCAAGTCCAGGATGGAAACTCTGGTTTCATGGATGAGATAGTGGGGACATTCGTACTTCAGTTAGAGCCTGAGCTATGAGGCAGAAATACTGCCACAACTCTTGGACCCTGACATGTACAATGGTGCCAAATTTAGTAGCTGAGGGCAGTCACAAGATGCTTCATTTAGGGACTGGTTAATAGCTTTTCTCCCTCCTCATATGACCCCAGGATCCTTAGGCATAGAAGGGTCTAGGCACCCCTAAAGGGAAACACTCACCCCCGCCCTCCCTAGGCCTCAGCTGGCACCTCTGAGCTTCCTAAGGCCTCAGCACTCATGGTAAGGCCCTCAGTGCCTTCAAGCATAGCCAAAGTGTGCAACAGTAAATGCAAACTCCTGCTCCTTTGGGGTCAGTGCTTCTAACTCTTCATTCTGTTAGAAAGAGGAGAATGGTGGGGTCCCAAGGGCCAGGATCTCCTAGTACAATCAGGAAGTCCCACCTTGGTATGCCCAGTCTCCCACTGTGGGTGAGTTCTGTCTCTGCCCCATCCATGGTTGAGAATTAGCTGCTACTCTCAGGACCAATCCAGCCTCATCTTCTACCCCAGTTGTCTTCCACAGCTTCTCCAAAGTCAGCAGTGTTGTCCCCCTGTATGTAGGTGGTTCCAGGACTGTGTAAAAAAAAAACAAGTCCCATGAAGAGGTAGAGCTCAGCCATCAGGGATGGCATGGACTTAGGCGTGTCCTGGAAGGGGGAATCCCTCTCTGGTGATGTCCATCCCAGAGTTCAGTGAAAAATGGAGGACTTAGCAGGGTAGATCCATCCCCAGGCTGTATCCCTTGCAGACATTAGAACTGGAGGGATAGTAGGGGTTAGGGGTCAGGGTTATGGGTACCTAGCACTCTGAGGGGAAGCTGACCCTTCTGCCTCTTGGTGCTCAGTATGTTCCAGATGGAACTCTGGGAGCATTCATCAGAGAAAAGTGTGACCTGACCTGGAATTTGGTGGATGCTGACCCTGTAGACATAACTGGGATCAGACAGGATGAGGTTGGCAGAGACCACAAGGTTGTCCCAGGATCCAGCTCTTGCTCTCCATTTGGCATCTTTTACAGCCCTGAGTGATGGGACCTAGACCCATTTCCACCTGATCAGAGATCTGGTGGATATCTAGTTGTGGGCGAGGCCGGTGGGCCTGGGAGGGATCACTCAAGGAGGGAGTCAGTGTGACAAAGAGAAAAGCCAGAGCTGGATCTTCAGGAGCCACTTCCAAGGGAGAAGAGGAACCAGAGCCTGTAAAAGACTCTGAGAAGCAGCACAAGCAGGAGCAGAGGTGCCAAGGTCACAAGGAATGAAACTCTGAAGATGTCAGCAAGATTTCAGTTGAGATGAAGACCATAGGGACCTGTAGTTTTAGCTATATGGTGTTCCATCAAGACTTTGACAAGAGCAATTTGGGGGGAGCAGTGGACATGAAGTAGCAGGTAGCAGGTGATCGGAGGGGAGGAAGGGGAGGCTGGAGGGACTTGGGGGTACTGGGATGTGTCTTAAAGTAGGAGGCTTTTAAGCGCTTAATTGCTGGAATGGAGAGGGGAAAGGGCCTGGAAAGGGAATAGTGGGAAATGTGAGGGTTCTGCAGAGCAGTGTGAACACCCCGTGGAGGAAGGTACAAGTGCGCTAAGTGAAGAGCAAGTGAAAGGCAGAGTGAAGTGAGAGGATGGAAGCCACCTAGTCAGGTTCTGAAACCTGCCTTGATACCACCATTTCCATGTAGTCCTTCCAACTCCAACTGCCAGCCTGTGAAAGGAGCTGGACTCTCTCTCTAGTCATGGAGAAGGCTCTGCCCACACTCAGGGCAGGCTTCAGAAGTCTGGCAAACCAAGGACTCAGTGCCTCCCCCCCCCCCCCCCCCCCCCGCCAGCAGCTCTCAACCCGTGACTGATGGAGATTTGAGAATGAATTCCTCAAGCAACCTTTGCTCTGGGAGAGAACCCAGCAAGATTTGGTCCCAGTTGCCAACAGTGGTAACTTGCTTGATGACACACCCTTTATTGGCTGCTTTCTCTTTTTGCCGCTCCTCTGCTGGTGCTTCTTGGCCTCATCTCCCACATTAACTATATATACTGCTATCTTTACCTCCAGATGTGCTTCTGGGGAAAGTGAGACACACACTGTCCATGAAAGAGGGACAAGATAGTAGCAAGCACAGAAACCCACAGGATTTCTTCTGGGTGACCACCAACCTGCACGAATGGGCTCCCAGCTCACAGACTTAGCCAATACTCTGCATGCTCAGAAGATAGGCTGGGCCAGGGTCTGGGTCTGAAATAAATAGGCCTCTGTCATACCAACTTGCTATGAACAGTCACAAAATGTCTTGGGCCCCAGAGTAGCCCAGGCCTCAGGCCCTAGAGAGAGACCTGCCTGGCCTCTGATTCTTAAAGTTCATCCCTTACTCAGAGCTACCCTCCCCACAAGAACTTTCCCCACCCAAGCCTGTGGAAGGGCCTGTCAAGCACTGAGGCCGGCACTGTGTGCTCCTCCATCCCCTGCTAGCCTCACTGTCCACCATAGGACTTATTCAGCGCCCTGCTGTGTGCCTGGGGAAGTGCGACCCAGCCACCGACCCCACCAAAGGCCCAGGCCACGCCCCAAACGTCCTCCAGGGGGCGCCGCCGCGAAGCCGGTCTTTGGGCTCTTTGAGCTTAGTGCCGGTGGGCGGGCGCCGGTCCCCCAAGCCTGCTGGTTCTGCTAGCCCGCCCTCCGCCCCTTCCCCCGCGGGTGTTCCCCAGGCTGGGTCCCACTCAGAACGATTCCCCACCACACACGTGTTGTGCTGCTCACTGCTGCTTCATTTCTCCTCCCGCCCGAGGTCGGACCCTAAATCCTGGACAGGCCCAGCGTCCACATGTCCATTTGTCTGTTTACCGGTTTGCGTGTGACTGTGGGTCGACGCGCCCTGCTCTGGCCACGGCAGGTGCAGGGTTAAGGCGGGGGGAGATTTTCCCCAGTCGGGAGGGGGGACGAGGGGCGGACCCGGTCCAGCCCCGCCCCGCGCCGAGCCGAGCCGGAGCCCCGCCGGAGCCCCGCGGAGGCTGGCCTCAGCCCCAGCCAGAGCCGGCACGGAGCCGGAACGGCGGACCCCGCGTCCCGGCGGCGCCGGAGCCCCGGCCGGTGAGTCCCGCAGGAGCCGCGCTCAGGGGAAGTTTGGGGCGCTGGGCGCAGAGCCCCAAGCGCGCTCGCCTGGACCCGCCCCCCGCCTCCCGCGAGCTGGAAGTTTGGGGCCAGGAGGCCATCGCTCCAAGGGTCCCAGGAGCGTGCCCCCCACGGGAAAGGAAAGGCTGAGGAACTTGGGGATCTGCTGTGGAAGTCCAGCTGCTCATTCCTACTGGAAACGCCCTGGACTATGGGAGTCTAGAGTCCTATGATCATGGGATCCCCAAATCAACCCCCCTCCCCTACTTCTGGACACCAAGGAGACTGGCCTCTGGGAACCTGGCACGAACAACCCCCTGATAGTAGACCTGAAGGGGGAATGTGGGGCCCTGGCGTCCATCTCCTCCTCTCCTAGTCCCAAACGCCCTGATCTTGGCCTTTTGCTGGTGGGAATGGATGATCTCTATGGAATGGCCCCCAAAAGGGTTGTAAGTATACCCTGGAGTCTGATCCCTGGCAGCATGTGGGAGACCCACTGGAAGCCAATAAGGGGAGGGTACAGTAGGACTCCATTCATGCAAAGCACCAGAATGAGGATTGTTGAAAGGAAGGGAAGGGGGCCAGGGTGGAGTGTCTTATCCTAGTCAACTTACCTACCACCTAGACCTAGATTACTTACCTACCACCTAGACCTAGATTTGGCTGGGGTGGAGGTGTTAGGTGAAGGCAGGGGGTGGGAGGAGAATCCTTCATGCCCCATAGGAAGAGGGGAATTTGCCTGAGTATCTGGTAATCTGCCTTCTTTCCCACCCCAGAGGCACCTCAGCAGTGGTGTGCTAGCCAACAGGGGTATGTCCTCCCCCATGCCTTCCCACCAGTGATTCTGAGCCAGTCCTGCCCTTACCTACAGACTGCTCAACTGTACCCCGAGGGACTGGTCAATGGCCCTGACCCTTTGTTTTCCCTCTCTCCTCCAGGTGAAGGCAAGGTCCCTGGATTGGTCAGACACTCCCTGTAGTCCTGATAGAGTCAAGATGAGGCCGCATCATGCCCCTCAGTGAGGCCTACAGCCTGAGCAGATAGTATGGCCTACCACTGGAGGTGAACACCATGGCTACAGGAGGTGGCCGGGCCTTTGCTTGGCAGGTGTTCCCACCCATGCCCACCTGCCGGGTGTATGGCACAGTGGCATACCAGGATGGGCACCTGCTAGTGTTGGGGGGCTGTGGCCGGGCTGGACTGCCCCTGGACACTGCTGAGACACTGGACATGGCCTCGCATACATGGCTCACACTGGCACCCCTGCCCACTGCCCGGGCTGGTGCGGCTGCTGTGGTGCTGGGCAAGCAGGTGCTAGTGGTGGGCGGTGTGGATGAGGGCCAGAGCCCTGTAGCTGCTGTGGAGGCCTTCCTGGCTGATGAGGGCCGCTGGGAGCGTCGGGCCACCCTCCCTCAGGCAGCCATGGGGGTTGCAACTGTGGAGAGAGGTGAGTGGCCTTAAGGAGGTCCCTGAGGTGCTCCAACACCCTCCATCCTTTCCTTGGTCCCTTACTCTTAGAGATTGGAAAAAAGATATAAATTTTTTCTGAGTAACCTGGACATAGATTTGATTCTTGTAAAGACCCTCTCCTACCCAGCTCTGAGCTGAGCTAACAGCAGCCTTAACTGCCTTTTCCAGCTGTGAAGTGGGAGAACGAGCCCAGGCTGGCCCTCAGAATAATGGGAGGCACCAACCACCTCCCTGACCATTCCTCCTCTCTAAGACACAAGGAGGAGTAGTTCAATGACTCTCAGGGTTATAAATAGTCTGGGGGAGGGGGATGGGAACAGGGCCTTGGCTCAGAGCCCAGTAAGTGCTTAGATTCCCCCCACCTTCCTCCCATATACACACTTACCAGGGAGCCTGAGATGGGAAGGCCAAGCTAGCCTGGGGATGGTTGCCATGGAAGCCCTCAGCTGACTGACCCGGTTCCCCAAGGCCCGCCAGACATGCTCCCAGCTGACCCTGAGGGTGTAACAGGGCAAGAACCTACTCTAAAAGGGCAGGATATAGAGGTGCTGGCAGGGCTCTTTGGCAGAAGGCTTGCAGCCAGCACCTCCATCCTACAAGCCTAAGCTCCTCTCCCAGCCCCCAGCTGATCTCCAGAGTTCCCTCCCCAGTCTGAGCTCTATGCTGAGCAGATCCCCATATGCCCCTCCCCGACTTAAATCATCCTCCACCTTCCTTCCCCTAGGGAAGTCCCCACCTTGTGGCCTCCAGGTCTGACCACCGGTCCTGCTTAGATGCCAGATTTGGTTGCCATAGCATCTCCAGGGAGACAGAGATGGATTATAATTAGATCATCTGCCTCCTGCTCTTCACTTGGAGGGGCCCTGGCCAGAGCAGGAATCCTAGCTCTCCCAGCCCCCACTCTGGGAAGTAAGGAGGGTTTCTGCTGCTTGGGAGACGTACTACACAGAAGTGGGTCCCCACCCACCCCCAGACCTGACCAGTGCAGCTGTCAGGGTAGAGTGCCCTGGCCAGGCTGAGGTGCACTCTGAATCGCTCTTTTCTATGCAGATGGTATGGTGTATGCTCTGGGGGGAATGGGTCCTGACACGGCCCCCCAGGCCCAAGTTCGGGTGTATGAGCCCAGGCGGGACTGCTGGCTTTCACTACCCTCCATGCCCACACCCTGCTACGGGGCTTCCACCTTCCTGCACGGGAACAAGATCTATGTCCTGGGTAAGGGCCTGGGGGTGGGGGCGGGGGAAGGATGTGGGAAAGGGGCTCGAAGTGCAGAAGCACCTATTTTCATAGGTTGGCTGGGATCAGGCTTAGTCTGGGATGGCAGAACAAGAGAAGTTTTGGGTGAACCAGGCTTGCTTGGAGGCTCTGATCTCTGGTGGCCCTACTAAGGCTGGAAAACCAAACCCCAATGCCTGAGGATCTTCAGGGTGGGTGATTCATGCTCTGTTGTGCACACAGCTGGGTATGGGTAGCTAAGGTGGGCAGCAGTAAAAGCTTAGCAACCTGGTGAAGGAGGAGCCTGCCAGGCCTCCTAGGCTCCTTCCAAGGTGCTCCAATTCCATTGGCAGGGGGCCGCCAGGGAAAGCTCCCAGTGACTGCTTTTGAGGCTTTTGATCTGGAGGCCTGTACCTGGACCCGGCACCCAAGCCTGCCCAGCCGCCGAGCCTTTGCCGGCTGTGCCATGGCAGAAGGCAACGTCTTTAGCCTGGGTGGCCTGCAGCAGCCTGGGCCCCACAATTTCTACTCCCGCCCACATTTTGTCAACACTGTGGAGATGTTCGACCTGGAACATGGTGAGCAGTGGCTGGCCTGGGCTGGCCTCCCACTTTCCGTGGGATGGAGGGGCACAGTGTGTGTTGGGGGACTTGATCTGACCTCCCCTTTCTTGCAGGGTCCTGGACCAAGCTGCCCCGCAGCCTGCGCATGAGGGATAAGAGGGCCGACTTTGTGGTTGGCTCCCTTGGGGGCCACATCATGGCCATTGGGGGCCTTGGTGAGTATCTGTGGGGCTAGGGATAGGAGGCGAGTCCAAGACAGGCGGGAGTAACCCCAAGCATGAGCACTCCCTCCTGCCCTTCTCCAGGTACTCCAGGGATCAGGGCTTTGTGAGCTTCCCTTTCCCAGTCTGTGAGACAGGCAGGGTGTGGTCTGCACGGCCTAACTCTTGGGGTGTCCCTCAGCACCTGACTGCGGGCTTTGTACCAGCAGAGGTTTAGGAGACAGGAACAGGTCAAGTGACCACTGAATGAATGGACAAATAGAAATACGAAGAAATGAACGAATGATGAATGGGAGTGATGAGTAGAAAGGCCCTAGTAACCCAAGCAAAAGAGCTGGAGTCCTTGCAGTCTGTGCCATTTACAACTTCTGTCTCTTTCCTGCAGGAAACCAGCCATGCCCTCTGGGCTCCGTGGAGGGCTTCAGCCTTGCACGGCGGCGCTGGGAGGCCCTGCCTGCCATGCCCACAGCCCGCTGCTCCTGTTCTAGTCTGCAGGCTGGGCCCCGGCTGTTTGTCATTGGGGGTGTGGCCCAGGGTCCTAGCCAAGCTGTGGAGGCACTGTGTCTGCGTGATGGGGTCTGAATGCCTGATGGGACAGGTCCACTGGAGCAGCACAGTGCCAGAGACAAATGTCTGTGGCTCCTTTTGCTGCTGAAGAAGCTCACTGTGGCTCTGTGGGATGAGGGAGGCACAGGGGCAGGCAATTGAGACGAATGTCTCAAAGGGTGGGGGGGGCTTTGTCTTTAGTGCAGGACATATATGCTTATACCCACTTTTATCCCCATTCATTCATGGACCACGCCTAGCTCCACACTTGCTCTGGAACTACTGGGCCCTCTGTCTAACTGGGAAGTGGGAGGCTGGGAGAGCTGGCCTCATGTCCCACAGGATTAGTGCCTACCTAGAGTTGACCAGTCTCACCCCAATGGCTGTTCCTGAAAAATCCTAGCTGCCAGCCTGCCTTGAAGGCCTCTGTGGCCCCAGGAGCGTTCAGAGAGGGCAGGGGACACAGAGGGGATGGAGGAGTGGATACAGGAACCTTTAGAGGACCGGAAGAATATAGGCTTTGGGCCCTTTACACTGTTGACTGTGTGATCTTGAGCAAGTCATTTCACCTCTCTGTGCCTCAGCATCCTCATCCGTAAATGGGGATCTCTGAAACCTTCCTGCCCTACCTACCTCACAGGGCTGTTGTGAGGACCCAGGAAGTTCAGACATGAAAGTAAAAGTGCTGCTAAAATCTGGTGTGTCCCTGGTGTGGACTCCTGTGTTGCCCCTGCAACCTTTGGCCCTCCTTCAGGAGTCTCAACTCTCCCAGGGATGAGGGTTCAGAGTAGCCTTTTGAATCTGGCCTCTGATGTCTTAGCCCCACCTAAGCCTCAGCTTCTCTTTTGGTGACATAGGATGACTGCTGTCTACCCCACCCCCACCCCCCGCAACTGTCCTGGTGTTAGAGGATACTCACACGATAGTCAAAGAAAAGCTCAGAAAACTACAACAAAGCACCTCAGGGTCAGGATGACCTCAAGGTCCATGTCACCCAGCAGCTCCTCGTCTGCTCACCTCCATAGGGAGGGGTAGCCCAGCATAGGCTGTGGCCAGGGCAGTCTCCCCCTGTCCCAGCTTAGGCATAACTATGTGGCCACACACCAGACCCCTAGAGACATAATAGCCTCCTGGAGAAATCAAAGCTGCCATCCTTTGCCTCCTCCTTCAGTCTTTGCTGGATACAAGTAGGGGTCACTGACTCTGCTTTCCCTGCAGCCACACTGAGTGCAAGGTACTCCCAGAACTGACTTGCTTTGGCCATGGTACTTCCTATAGACTTTACCCCTTCTCACTTAGTGGCAGGGTTCCCAGGGCACATCCTCCCCTGCCCAGCACACAGGCGCTATGGACCTTACTGCTCTCCAGCTTCTAAGACCCCTTGGGCTGTAAGCACAGATAGGCCTCTGTGTTAGCCATCCTTGTTTAATGCTCTGGACCAGTTTAGACACTCAGAGACCCCAGCATGAAGGTAATGCTGCAGCAGCTTGGGTCTTGGGATCCCTGGGAGGTCAGGCAGTGTGTTGGTGACTGGCCCCACATTGTTGCTGCCACAATGGCCACCCTGGGATGGTTGGCAGAAGTTCTGCTGATAGGTGGTGCTGGTACGGGGAGGCTGGATCTGCACAAAGTGGACAAGGCGCTGGGGGAGGTCACTGAGTCCAGGGCCTGACCGGAAATTGGCCTGGTAGGAGGATTCAAGGGGCCGCTGCTGGCTCAACTCCAGCTCACAGGGTGCCCAGCGCAGGAAGGTGTGCCGCTGCCACAGGTGCTCCAGGTCTTTTCGCCTTCCGATTCCCTGCAGCAGGCAGTAGGGGCCCTCCTCAACGGTATGGGCCGTTGGCCCACAGTCCTGGCACCACACACCTCCCTCCTTAGGTCCTCCTCAACCCAAGCCTGCTTGGTGATGCCTGGCTCCCCTGGCCCATACCCCAGCCTCTTTGGCCTGCTCCCCAGCCATGCCTTCCATTCCAGGGTGAAGCCTCTAGAAAGTCAGTGGGCCCCAGAATACTTGCACATTGTCAGGCAAGCCAGTGGCTGAAACCAAACCTCTGTTTGGGGAATGGGCTATTTTCCAGACAAGAGAGATTGTCAGGAGCCCTCCCTCCCCACAGTGTCTTATCCCCTCCACCCTACCTCAACTTCAACCTAGGCTGAGGGTCTGCCCACTCTCCTTCCTTTCTTCACTCACTTTGTCGAAAGAAGTACGGTTGTCATGCTTGGAGAAGAAGTGTTGCTGTGCTGGCTCCTTTAAAGACAGTGAGAAAGAAGGTGAATGGGGGGAAATGATGCTTACCTGCCCTTAAGATGTTATCTCAGGACCCATAATGGAGGGAAGCTGCCAGGAGCTACTACCCCTAAACTGCTAAACTTGCCAAAATCCTGAAAGGGCAGTTACAAATTAAAGCACCGCCTTACTCCTAGGACATCTCATGCTGGCATTTGCCTCCAAAGCAAAAGTCTCTAGGGCTGCTGATTGAGGATGGGGCTGAGGCATCTTCTAAGACATACTGCCATCAGGAGGGCAGTGGTTCAAGGTTCGTGTCAGACCCTTTATCTCTAGATTGCCCAGGACCAGGACCAGAGGCTTCCTTTCTGTCCACATTTAATCCCTCATCAGCAACCCAAACTCTTGGCCCTAAGTAAGTACCACCTGAAAACTGTCAATTCTCTCTCTAGCTTGAGCTCTCTCCTGAATTCTAGACTCAATAGCCAACAGCCTATTTCATAGCCCCTTGTAAATGTCTTCCAGGTATCTCCAAACACATGACTGAGCTCTGGATCATTCCCCAACCCCACCCCCCCCCCACCACTCAGAGCCTCCCCCAGCTCAGGTCATGGCAGCTAGGTCCTACCAAAGACCTTGAAGTCCACTTGATTCTTTTCTTTCATACCCTACATCCAGTGTGTCAAGAAATCCTGTTGATCATTCCTTCAATATGAACCTAGGATTGGACCATTCCTCAGCAAGTTCACTGCTTTCTCTCATTCAAGGGCCACCTCCTTCTCTTGCTTGAATTATTGAAAGAGCTTCCTACCTGGTGTCCCTGCTTCCAAGCTTTTCCCTCCAGTCTGTTGTCCTCTTAATAGGCAGAATAATTCTTATGATACATAGATCAGATCACCTTTCTTGTTTGCTGAAAACCCATGACAGTTCCTCATGTTTGTAAAAGCCAAAGTCTTCACAGTGGTCCATGAGACCCACACTATATTGATCCCTCCATTACCTGCAACTCGCACTGGCATCTTTACTGCTCCTCAAACACACCAGCTATTCCCACCTTGGGCCTTTGCACCACCTGTGCTTTCTGTCTGGGACTCTTCCTGCAACTGGCCATAGGACTCCCTCTCACTTCCTTCTTGGGAGGGCTTCTTCAAGCACTACACCAGCAGTGCCATCATGCCAGCTCTGCATTTTTCACTTTCTGGAATACTATGTGACTACATAGTATGATGTTGCTTACCAGCTAATACTCCTGACTAGAACATAAGCTCATTGTGGGCAAAGGTTATTGTCTGTTTTGCTCACATCTGTAACTCCAAAACTGAGCATAGTGCCTGGCACTGGGCTCAATATGTGTTTGCTGTTTAAATCATGAACAGGGACAGAGGTCCCTGGGGCATTTGCTTTGGCCCAACTGGGAGCCAGAGAACCATGCCCTATCCCCAGGCAGAGAAAGACCACCTCCCAAACCCCCAGACCTCAATAGAAATCTCTCCCAAGACCATCAACCTTGCCTTTGTGCCTGGTCTCTGCCCCCAGAGTCCCCAGTCTCTAGTCAGTCATTCAGCTTCTCCTGCTGTAGACTTGAATGAAGTGTCTGATCTGATGAGTTCAGGCTTTCCTGGGTTGGGGTATGAGCAGTGGCTGACAGCAGGTTCCTAGAGTAAAGGCTGGGGCTAGATCCATCCCAGATCCCTGAACCAGATTCTTCAGGGTGGAGCCTGTGGTGTGTGTCTTTAAAAAGCTCCCCTACAGGAGATCCTGCCTTAGACACCTGGTGCCGGTTTTCCAGGTAGATTGAAAACTCCATGAAGGTGGGAAGCCAGCCAGCCTTACCTTCCATTCCTCATAAAGCAAGCTGACACGACAGAGATTAAAAACCCAGGACCCTTTTAGAAAAAAAAATAGGAAAAAATCTTCAGAATCTAGAACTAGGGAAAGAGTTCTTAGACTTGACACCAAAAGCAAGAGCAATAAAAGAAAAAATTGACAAACTGGACCTCATCAAAAAATTTTTTCAAGTTTTTCTCTGTGAAAGTTTATGTAAAGAGGATGAAAAGACAAGCTACAGACTGGGAGAAAATATTTGCAAACCAAATATCCAATGAAGGAATAATATCTAGAATATATAGAGAATTCTCACAATTCAACAGTAAAATAACAATCCAATTATGGGAATGCAAGCTGGTGCAGCCACTCCGGAAAACAGTATGAAGGTTCCTCAAAAAACTAAAAATAGAACTACCCTACAACCACTACTAGGTATTTACCCACAGGATACAGGTGTGCTGTTTTGAAGGGACACATGCATCCCCATGTTTATAGCAGCACTATCAACAATAGCCAAAGTATGCAAAGAGCCCAAATGTCCATCGATGGATGAATGGATAAAGAAGATGTGGTATATATATACAATGGAGTATTACTCGGCAATCAAGAAGAATGAAATCTTGCCATTTGCAACAACGTGGATGGAACTGGAGGGTATTATGCTAAGTGAAATTAGTCAGAGAAAGACAAAAATCATATGACTTCACTCATATGAGGATGTTAAGAGACAAAACAGATGAACATAAGGGAAGGGAAGGGAAACAAAAATAATACAAAAACAGGGAGGGGGACAAAACAGAAGAGACTCATAAATATGGAGAACAAACAGAGAGTTACTGGAGGGGTTGTGGGAGGGGGGATGGGCTAAATGGGTAAGGGGCACTAAGGAATCTACTCCTGAAATCATTGTTGCACTATATGCTAACTAATTTGGATGTAAATTTAAAAAAATAAAAAGTAAAATTAAAAAAAAATCCAATTAGAAAATGGGCAAACAACATGAAGACATTTCACCAAAGAGGATATACAGATGGCAAATAACACAGGAAAAGATGTTCACCATCATTAAACGTTAGGGAAATGCAAATTAAAATCACAATGAGATATCATGACATATTAATCAGAATGACTAAAATAAAACATAGAGACAACACCGAATATTGGGGAGAATGCAGAGAAACTAGATCATTAATACATTGCTGGTGGGGATGTAAAGTGGTACAGTCATTCACTCTAGGAAACAGTTCAGCAGTTTCTTTTAAAAACTAAACATACGACTACCATGTGACCCAGCAATTGCATTCCTGGACATTTATTCTAAAGAAATGAAAATTTATGTTCCCCTCAAAACCTGTACACAAATGTTCATAGCAGCTTTTTTTTATAAGAGTCAAAAACTAGAATCAGCCCAGATATCCTCTAATAGGTGAATCGTTACACAAAGTGGCATATACGTACCATAGAATACTACTCAGTAGTGAAGAGGAATGAACCATGAACAACTTAGATGAATCTCTAGGAAATTATGCTGAGAAAGAAAAACCAATGTCCAAAGGTTTCATGCTGTATCATTTTATTTATATAATCTTTTTTAAGGTTTATTTATTTTGAGAGAGACAGAGATAGCGTGAGTGGGGGAGGGGCAGAGAGACAGGGAGAGAGAATCCGTGGAGCCCGATGCAGGGGCTCAAATTCACGAAACTATAAGATCATGACCTGAGCTGAAACCAAGAGTTGGACACTTGACCGACTGAGCCACTCAGGTGCCCCTATATAACATTTTGAAGTGACAAAATTTTAGGGAGAAGAGAGTGGTGGTTGCCAGCGATAAGAGACAGAAGAAGGGTGGAGGAGCAGAAGGCTGGTGGGTGTGGTCACAAAAGGCCAGAACCAGGGATACTTGTGAGGTTGGCCAGTATCTTAACTGTGGTGGTGGATACACAAACCTACATTGGTGATAAAATTTTATAGATCTTAATATACACACAGAAATGAGAATAAGTAAAACTGGAAATCTGAGATAGGTGGATTGCGTTAATGAAAATGTCCTGGTTGTGATATTATAATATAGTTTTGCAAAATGTTATCATTGGGGGAAACTGGGAAAAATGTAGAAAGGATTTCTATTATTTCTCATAACAGCTTATGAATTTATAATTGTTTCAATAAAAATTTCAATAAAAAAAAAACCCTGGGAATCTGCAGCAAGTTCCAACTGATCCCCAAATTTCTTTTGCATCTCTATCCTCAGCTGAAGAATTGTACACAGCCCTGGAATGTGGATGCCTCTGTTGTTGGAGGCAGCCCTGACTATGAAAACTCACTATATATATATTTTTGTCTTTTGATTTTTAAAAAAATTACTCAAAAAAGTTTCATTAAAAAAATTAGCTTTCTGACTGCGTTTGTGCCTTCAACACTTTAACAGCGTTTTTCTGCTCCTCAATAAGGAAAGCACACTTGATCTGGTCATGGACACACTTAGCATATGTGAAGTACCACCCCGCTGACATGGTTTTCTGTTTTAGACAACCTCATAAGAAATTTAGGTCTCACAGCACAAACTTCTTGAAGTCAGCCTGCTCATGTGCCACACGCAGATTTGGGGGCTTTTCCAATCTTGTTGGTATAAAAGTACACAACTCTATTACCATGGATTCAGGACAGCTTAGTTTTGTTAGAGACTGTATTGTAGGATGGCCTATGATGTTATGCCAAACTTTGGATCATTCTGAATGCCTCTAGACACCATCCCCAGAAAAGCAAAACTCACTATTCTTACAGTGGCAGGATAATCTAGTGACTCCCACTGACTTAAGT
The DNA here is from genome assembly GCF_028749965.1 of Puma concolor. Classification (NCBI taxonomy): domain Eukaryota; kingdom Metazoa; phylum Chordata; class Mammalia; order Carnivora; family Felidae; genus Puma; species Puma concolor. Next base: position 153,489,039 of record NC_141668.1, on the reverse strand, counting down.
TTTGTTCTCACAATAGTGAGAGCCTGGTGAGAAGTGTGGTCATTTCCTTCCACCCAGGCAGTTCTGAGTATTCCTGTACCTGGAGAGAATTTCACCTGCTTCTTTGCTTCTAAACCATCTAATGCTCCTTTTCCATTGAGGTAGTAAAGCCTATAGTCTCTGAGCAGGTGCATCTTGGGCTGGGGTTCCAGCTGAAGAGGCCTTGGAGGAGAAGTAGATTTCTTGGGAGGGGGCAATATTTGTGTATGGGAAGGCTAAGGGACCCTGTGGAGGCTGGGCATTTTGCAGTCAGTAGGGTGCTGAGTGAGGAGCCCCTGTAACAGACTGAGGCATGGCAGGGGTTGCACCGCCAATGAAAGACCTACTCCAAATCATGGGTCCCTGGGACTCTTGTCTGATCTTAAGAACAAACAGAACCAGGATTACATGTCCCAAGAGTTAGGTAGGTGAAAGCTACCAATAAATTAATCTCATCTAGAAGATAAAAAGAAAAGAGAAATTTCTTGCATCTAAATGACATGAACAAAATTTCTACCTGCTCCAAACTAAAGAAAAGTGGTGTCACATCTTAGAAAGGTTTTCAACAATAGCTGTAATCAGCTGGCTGAAATCTGGTATCTCTCAACTAATAGGAAAATAAAATGTGCACCTTCCCCAAGCAGTCCCACTAATTAGAAGAGCTTTAGACCTAGAAAGAGCCACTATACTTGGCATTTATACAATCTGAGTCCAAGATACATAGATCATGCTGTTTGGAGCCAGTGGTAATGCTAGTAAATGCTTTGTGTAGCAAGTCTTCAATTAAAATATGCCCCAAAACATGTTCCCTACTTCTTTCCTGGGGACCAGATTGAGAGGATGTTCCAGTTTTTAGGATTACAACTGCCACTGGGCTACTACAAAAACCTAGCCAGAAGTCCCCGGTTTGCCTCTATCCCTGCACTACCCCGGTCCCATTACTCTCAAGGGGAGGTGGACCCAGATGAGCGGTCTGGAGTTGCATTTGGGCCTGGCTCACTCAGTAGGCATTGCCAGCCAGTGCTTCCAACTGAGAATCCTAAGGAGATTCAGGCTCCATAGCATGGCAGCCTCCAGGACCCTATTCTTGGCCTGGGAAAGCAAGTGCTGGAGAATTCAGATGGCAGATCAAGTAGGATCTGTCTAGAAGCTGGGAAGCAAGAAGCTGTAGTGGGCAGAGCATGTTCCAGACACTCCTCCAGGTCCCTTTCCAAGGTCTTCCCACTGCTGTTGCCCACAGGGATGATCTGAGTGCATTCCTCACCAGGCTGCCTTCCCTCTGGCCACTGGAAAGCCCTGGGAGGAGATAGAGAGAAGAAAGGAGGAGGTGTTTCTTCTCTTAACTCCCTCCCAGGCTAGCCCTTGCCTGTCTGTGTCTCTCCACCCAAGATCATGACTCCTCTCAGTGTGGTTCTCTCCACACCACCCTCTCTTTCTGGGTTCTAGGAGCCATACCTTCCCCTTGTCCCTTTGGGTCCAAAGGTACTGACCACCTGGTTGTTACCAACTTGTGATACCACCTTTACCTGAGGCTCTTACATCTATTCCTTTGCATGTACACTCTGCTGAGTTCTCCTGCATTGAGTGAGCTTTTTACTGTTGGGACCCCCAACTGATGCTCAGTGCCCTCTCCTTGTCTCCAGGCCTAGAAGCAGTGGAGGGTCTGGGCCCTGCATCTCTCTCCTGTTCTCTGGAAGCCTTTTCCAGCCACCTCTGCCATCACTCCTTTCTGGTCCTCGTTGGCTACACATGTCACTTTATATGCTGCTTCCCTCACCAGAGAAGGCCTCCTGGGGTCCCCAGACTATAAGGCTGACTGTGTGTTTGACCATGGGCTTTTATGACATCAAAGAATCTAGGCTTGAGAGCAGTTGTTGGCAAAACTCAAGGCTTACATTACGGATTCTGGAAGCTCTCTTTCCATGGCCACTTACCCAACCTGGGCCCTGACTCTCCCTACATCTAGAAAGAATATTGAGCAAGACTATCTAGCCTGGTACTAGCTCTTCTCCACCCTGTCTGTAAGGGGAAGACCTGCCACTTCAGGGAAGAGGAGCCAGGCCTCATGCATTTCCTGGGAATAGGCTGGCATAAGATGTCAGTCCAGCTGTGGTAGGTCTAGGGATGATGCTCTTGGGGTCTGAGACAAGTAGAAACTGACCCAGCCACCCCAGCTTCCCCCAGGGCTACCTTGTACCTGACATCGCCGCAGGAACACTGCTGGAGGCTGGGGCTTGGCTGCAAGACGGTATTCTTGAGCACTTTCACTCTTGAATTGGCCTCTGTAGTGCCCATAAAAGCCAGTGTTGTGCTATAACAAGGCAAGTATGAGGGTGAATCCTTCACAAACCCTTACCCTGAGTCTCAGACCTCAGGGTCTCCCGGCTAGAAGCCTCTCTTGGGAGCTACTGACAGAATAAAAAGAATCTGAGAACAAGAGACACCCGTCTGCCATCCATCATTAGAACAGTTGGCTTTAGCTGTGCTGGCTCACCTGGGAGGGCTATGTGTGGGCAGGGAAAGGCTACCTTTTTTTTTTTTTTTTTCTTTCCCTTCTTTCCTTTCTTCCATCTTTCTTCACTATCTTTCCCTTGAGGCCCTAATATAAGCTGGGGAGACAGCAGTGAAAGGACTGAAAGATCCTGGCCCTTGTGAATCTTCCTTCTAGTGGAGGAGTCAGACACAGCAAATAGGGTCGGGGAAGAAATAACCTGATGACTAGGATCAATAGTGATAGAGAACAGGGATAGCCCCTCATGACATTGAGGGTGGGACCTGAACGTGAGGAGTCAACTGTATGAAGAACAGCAGAAGAATATTCTATGGGATGGGAACTGAAAGAGTAAAAGGACTGGAGGTCAGAAAAAGAGAGATATGTTAGAATAAACAAGAGGCTTTATGACTAAAGGATTGTGAGCAAACAAGTGAGGTAAGGTCAAGGAAACACTGGTTTAAGAATATGCATTCTCGGGCCACCTGCATTTTTTGGGTTGCCTGGGTGGCTCAGTCGGTTAGGCATTTGACTTCAGCCCAGGTCGTGATCTTGTGGCTCATGGGTTCAAGTCCCTCACTGAGTTCTGTGCTGACATCTCAGAGCCCGGGGCCTCCTTTGGATTCTATGTTTCCTTCTCTCTCTGTCCCTCCCCCATGCATGCTCTTTCTCAAAAATAAATAAACATTACAAATTTTTTTTTTAATAAAAGAAAAAAGAATATGGATTCTCTTCTAAGAACAAAGGGAGACTTTTCATCAGGGGAGGGGCTCAAACAGGTTCTGAGCTGAGGTGATTCAAAGCACTGAGCAAAGTTTTGAGAACAGGCCACTGTCCAGTGATACGATCTTTCTCTGGGGATTGAATGGATCCATCTTGGGCATCCATTGACAAAGTCATGAACACCTGTTTGCCACATACCCTGATGTTCTGGGACAAGAAGGGCACCCTCTGAAACTGGGACACCTAAGCAAGGGATAAACTTTTCAAAATAAGTACTTCACTAACAGTGATACCTTCTGGAGAGAATTTCAGAGACAGGGACTGGCAAAAGACAGAAATGAGCATTTATCAGGGATCTAAGAAGGAGCCATACTGTGTTGATGTCATTAGGTAGACACCCTATGGACAATAAGCATGTCTAGCCAGGGAACTCCTAGAGCCCAACTCTTTGTCCTGAGAGCTCCCTGGAGAGGATCGGTGTGGTTGGTCCTCCATGATCATAGCCCTGAGCAGAAAGAAGCTCTCCCAAGTTTGTCCTCTGGCCATTACTGTGGGTTCTTATACATGACTAAGAGGCCCTTTATCTTTTCATCCCACTGAGGGCTCAGGTTGCCCAACTTGTCTGTCCATCTTTCTACTGTCTGTTGGACGCTGCTTGCTCAATATTCAGTTTAATTCAATAGTATTTACTGGGCCTTTACTGCATTCCAGGCATGGGATATACACATGGAAGAAAACAGTCTTTGCCTGCAAGATGTTCCCAGTATAGAGAACAGTCAAATTTCAGAAGTGTGGGAGGACCAAGCAAAGGACTGGGAATAAATGGGGTGGCTATTAGACTAGGAGGTTCAGCTGATTAGCATCAGACCAGGACACATGGAAAAGGACATGGCATTGTAAAGACTAGGTAGGCTACAGGGGTGACCTCAGAATGGCAGAGGGGGAGTGGGAAGTTCAAGGTCCTTCACGAGCCTGTGTGCTCAATGAAACCTGTCTTGCTAAATTTATTCTCATGATTCATTCAAATTTCAGGTACTACCCTAGAGCCAAAGGCCAGGATTAATTGTAAAATGTACTCTTACCCAGGATCCTACTAAAGCACTTTGCATCTTTCCAGGAAGGAAGCAGAAAAGGCAAACTTTCCTCTTGTCTTTTTGAGGCTATGCCTGAGGAAAGAGAATCTCAGAGGTCAACCTCTTGTTGCTTAGTGACAAAGAGAGGTTGTGACTGCACAATGCTGCTGGTTGTTGAGGCAGTACCCAGTCTGCTACCCCTTTGTGCTTCCTGCTTGGTTTTACTTCTTTACTTCTTTATGAGAGAAATATGCTCCTCATCATTAACATTCTGGGAGAGTCCTTACATATAGAAACATAGTCCACAGTGGAGTGTGATGAATACAGTCAATGAAATATCAAAGAACACTTTATTTAAAAAAAAATTTTTTTTTTCAACGTTTATTTATTTTTGGGACAGAGAGAGACAGAGCATGAACGGGGGAGGGGCAGAGAGAGAGGGAGACACAGAATCGGAAACAGGCTCCAGGCTCTGAGCCATCAGCCCAGAGCCTGACGCGGGGCTCGAACTCACGGACCGCGAGATCGTGACCTGGCTGAAGTCGGACGCTTAACCGACTGCGCCACCCAGGCGCCCCTCAAAGAACATTTTAGAGGTGAATCTTGCATTTTAGAATTGTGCAACCATACTGCCAGGGACATAAATTTAGAAAGCATTCCGTGGACTCAGAAGAAATGTTAAAAGGGTTTATGGCTCTTAGGATAAAAGTGCTGCTTCAGAATAAGGCTCTGTAAACTTTTCTCTCAGGAGTCTATGATGCCTGAGAACACTGGGGCAGGTGACTGTTACCAGGGCCCCAGTGAAGAAAGAGAGCATAATAGAGCAGCAAAAGAAGGAGCATGAAAATATTTGACATTGTGGTTCCATTCCAAGCTACTCTTTGGCAGATTATTGTCTCTTTCTCATTTGTAACACAGGGACATGAAGAGTTCAGCCCTTTCACTAACCAAAAGAAGAGGCAATCAGCCTCCAAAAATGTACCAATAAAAAGCAGGGGTGCCTGGGTGGCTCAGTCGGTTAAGTGTCTGACTCTTGCTTTCAGCTCAGGTCATGATCTTAAGGGTCAGGATCTCATAGTCAAGATCGAGCCCCATGTTGGGATCCATGCTAAGTGTGAAGCCTGCTTGGGATTTTCTCTCTCTCTCTCCACCCCTTCCCTGCTCGTGTGTGCTCTCTTTCTCTCAATAAACAAACTTTTTTCTTTAATTTTTTTAATGTTTATTTATATTTAAAGGAAAGAGAGACAGAGCATGAGCAGGGAGGGACAGAGAGAGAGGGAGACAAAGAATCTGAAGCAGGCTCCAGGCTCCAAGCTGTCAGCACAGAGCCCAATGAGGGGCTCAAACTCATGAACCGTGAGATCATGACCCGAGCCAAAGTCAGATGCCCAATCGACTGAGCCACCCAGGCACCCCAAATAAACATTAAAAAAAAGGAGTTTAGCAGGAGGAAACATTTAGACCCAGCTAGTGTCACTGGTATAAGCCGTACTAGCCAGAAAGCCCACCCTACTATAGTTACCCTTAAGATCCCTTCTCACATGTATTCACAGGTACAGAAATGTTCATTGCAGCATCTGCATAGGGAAAGAAAAAAACTGTAAGCAGTCTGAATGTTTTACCAACAGGGCAATAAGAAAGATACTTGAATCCACAAAGATATGTCTTAAAAACGGTGAGTCAAAAAGTCAAATTGTAGAAATATGCACAAATTATACCATTTATAAAATGATTCAATCATGTAAAACAATGTTATGTATTGTTTATGAATACAAACATATGAACTAAAAGTATAAAACATGCATAGAAATGATAAGCATCAAATTCAGGATAGAGGATAGATGAGATCATGGCTTGAGCTGAAGTCAGACACTTAACTGACTGAGCCACCCAGGTGCCCCTAATATATGTACACATACATATATATATATATATTTTAAATTTTTAATGTTTTTATTTACTTTTGGGAGAGAGACAGAGCAGCATGAGCAGGGCAGGGGCAGCGAGAGGGAGACACAGAATCTGAAGCAGACTCCAGACTGCAAGCTGTCAGCACAGAGCCCGACGTGGGGCTTGAACTCAAGAACCATGAGATCATGACCTGAGCCGAAGTCAGACACTTAACCGATTGAGCCACCTGGGCGCTCCTATATGTATATTTTAAATAGACTTTTAGAGCAATTTTAGGTTCACAGCAAAATTGAGTGGAAGAGATTTCTCATATACCTCCTGCCCCACACATGCATAACCTTTCCTATTATCAATACCTCCCACCAGAATAGCACGCTTGTAATTGCTGAACTTAAATAGACATGTCATTATTCCCCAAAGTCCATAGTTCACTCTTGGAGTTGTATATTCTATGGGTTTGGACAAATGTATACTGCAATTACACAAATGCAATTACACGTATGCACCATTATAGTATCATACAGAATAGTTTCACTGTCCTAAAAACTCTCTGTGCTCCACCTCCCAACCCCCTAACCCATGGTAACCACTGATCCTTTTACTGTCTCCATAATTTTGCCCTTTCCACAATGTCAAATGGTTGGAATCTTTTTGATATATATTCACTTAGGAAGATATATTTAAGTTTCCTCTATGTCTTTGCCTAGCATGATAGCTCATTTCTTTTTAGTGCTTAATAATATCCCATTGTCTGAATGTACCACAGTTTATTTATTCATTCACTTACTGAAAATGATATCTTGCTTGCTTGTTTTGCAATTATGTAATAAAGCTGCTATAAATATCCATGTGCAGGTTTTAGTGTGGACATAAGTTTTCAAGTCCTTTGGGTAAATACCAAAGAGCATGATTTGCTAGATCATATAACAAGACTATGTTTAGTTTTGTAAGAAACTGACAATCTTCCAAGGTGGTTGTACTATTTAGCATTTCCATTAGTGGTGAGAGTTCCTGTTGCTCCATATCCTCACCTGCATTTTGTGTTTGTTCTGGATTTTGGCCATTCTAACAGGTGTGTAGTACTAGCTCATTTTTTTTAAGTTTATTTATTTTCAGAGAGAGAACACGAGCAGGGGAAGGGCAGAGAGAAAGAGAGAATCCCACGCAGGCTCCACAATGCCAGCATGAAGCCTGATGTGGGGCTAAAACTCATGAATCATAAGATTATGGCCTGAGCCGAAATCGAGAGTTGGGAAATCAAGAGTCTAGTCACTTAACTGACTGAGCCAACCAGGCGCCCCTCATTATTGTTTTAATGTGCACTTTCCTAGTGATATATAATATTGAGCATCTTTTCATATGCTTATTTGCCATCTATATATCTTTTTTTTTTTTTTTTGGCGCATTATGTTAGATTTTTAGCCCATTTTAAAATCGGGTTGTATTCTTATTGTTGGGTTTTAAGGATTCTTTATATATTTTGGATAACGGTCCTTTATCAGATGCCTTGAATCCACACACTTAGTTATAATCAGGTTTTCGCCCCTATTACAATGATTAAAACTGCTTCTGTCAAGGTCACCCATAATTAATTCTTACTTTTCATTTTCCTTGACCCATCAGGAGCATCTGACATTGATGAAGTAGGCAGTTAGTTAGACGTGAGCTTGAGGCAAGGACTGTGATAAATAGGTGACATATTAGAAGCCTGAGGGCACAAAGTCTAACTTTGTGGCTTTTAAAATCTTAGTCTTATGGCTTCTAAAACCCAGGGGCTGACAGACCAAGAGCCATAGGTGCAGAATGTGCACTCTCACTTCAACCTCTGCCCCAAAGTGACTCCCTAGGTTCATTATAATATATTTACATTGTGCGTTTCACACCCCCAACCCCATGGGCAAGATGGCCAAGACAATTCCAGCAAGAACCTTGTAGGGCCAAAAATTCCCCCTCCCAACCAGTAGGAGTCCTCCCTTCTCAGTCAGAGTTGGCCCTAGCTATGACCCATAAACTATGCAAACATAAAAAGAAAAGACACCCATCTTAAAGACAGTTGCCATCTCTGGGCCTGCCCACTTTCCCATCTTAATAAACCTAATAAACTGCTTTGTGCTTGCTACCTTCCTCTGGCTGTCTTTATTCCAGTGGGGATCCTCATGTAAATCTTTCCTGGGGAATCCAAGAACCAGCCTTCCAATCAAACCTCCATTCTCCCACCTAACAAAATAGCTGGTCTCCTCCTCCTCTTTGAAGGATGGTCCAGGAGGCTTCCACAGCACCTCACTCTCCTGGTGTCCCTCCCCTGTCCCTGACCACACCTACTTTGGGTCCTTTACTGCTTTTTCCTTATCTAGGCCTCTAAAGTGTGTGTCCTGGGGCTCAATCAACACAATGTTTTCCATCCATGCAACTTTATTGGTGAACTCTCTATTTCACGACTTTAAAGGCCATCTATAACCATTAGAGGCAGAGTTACATAGACCCCCTCCGCCCAACACCCTTTGCCCCTGTCCACTCTGCCCTCAGGCTGCCCCAGTCAGTACCTAGCAGGCAAGGTACCTTGGACTATTTCTTGCCTTTCTTTCCCCAACAGGCCAGGCCCCCAGTTCTGTGTTCCCTTTTGACCACAGCTCCTCTCTTCCCAGCGGCTCCCCTTACCCAGCTCTTGTTAGGACCACTTGGGCCCTAGCCATGTCCTAGCCGCTGGGCACACAGTCCTCTCCGCATGCAGCAGGGTGTGTGTCAGGTAACTCCTGAGCAGTCTGCCTTGCTGAGGGGATGCTGGGTGGGGTGTGGGTGGCAGCTGGGTGTGAATGTGGAGACACGCAGGTACCTCTTGAGAGGTACACGTGGGACAGGTAAGGCATGCAGCAGTACTCGCCCCGAGGTAGACCGCTTGGCCTGGCCAATGAAAGTGCTGGTAAAACCGGCACGCCAGTTAAAACCTTTAACGCAATGCGGCAGAGGGGGCGGGCCCAGAAGGCAGGACTTAATCCTCATTGGTCAGATTGGGCCTTGGGGGCGGGACCACGCATGCTCAGGCAACTCCAGTGGGACTAAGTAGCCTTGAGGTAAGATCAGAGACGCCCCAGGTGGGGCGCGAGCTGTCCCTCAGAGGTGGAGGCGGGAGGGGTTTGGCCAGGAAGGGCAGGGAGGGGGAGGGGGTGAAGGTGGAGAGGTCGGGAAGCCATACAGGGGCCTTGAGTACAGGTTCGAGATTTCTAGCGACGTCGAGGAGTTTCTCGGGACGCCGGGTTGTCCAACTTGATCCTTGTCCTGGAATTCCTAGCCATTCATTCTTTTTCTGTGACGGAAGACCTCTCTGGCTCTTCAAGGAGACTTTCTGTGCTCATCTTTGGAGTTGTTTTCGTTAGATTCCCGAGTGTCCACAGCCTCTTATCCCGAGTCTGGGATTAGGAGACGCAAGAAAGAGAATCGGCCCAGAAAGCGTGAACAGGAACCCGGGAAACTGGGATTTGCCTTATAATTATGCAGTATCCCTTGGAGGCCTCTGGAAAGGACATCTGAATGATTTAGTCTGGGAGCCCAGAGCGTGTCTCCTAATTGAAAAGAGACTGAAGATGAGAGTGAACGGTCGTATGAGGTTTAGGAGGGCCTGGTCGAGGCCCAAGGGGCACAAAGTCTGAGAGAGAGAACTGTTTTTTTCAGTGACCTAGTGCAGGAGCCAGAAGAGCATGTGGAGGACCTCACACTGTGGCCTCAGGAGTCTCAGTGTTGAAGACGGGGGTCAGATGGTGGCGGTGGTGTACTTCCCCTTAGGGCATTCTCTTCAGCACACATGTTTCTCCCTTGCCTAACTCCTTGCCAGCGCCCTTCCTAGGGAGACAGTTGTATACCTTGCGTGCACTTAAACGTTTCCTCTGCTTTTATGCTTCTTCTAATAGGATTGGGAGATGAGAGGGAGAGAGAACCCTGCCCTTGGAAGTTTGTAATGTGTGCATTTCAGTTTTCATTTACCTAGTGTCCCACCTAAGAATGACTACTACTTCATTACTAGTGTGCTAGCATCTACAAGGATAGGTATAGGCAGATGGGATTTCTGCCCTCTGGGAATTTAAAGCCTATAATAGGTAGCATGGTGACAGGTAAATGCATAGAGAACAGATAAACCTGAGGCTGAGCACATCAAGCCCCATGTGGTCCTTAGACATAGGCAAGGGTGCAACCATGGGATTTTCTCAACATGTAAGAAATCTCTTAGGAGTAAGTTTGGTCTGGAACCAGGAGCATAGTTATTCTAAACCCCAAGCCACATACTGCATAAATTATTCTCCTTTCTCAACATAAACAGAAATGGAAGATGATAAAGGATGTACATCTAGATGTAGTAATAATGGTCTTGTAGTGATGTATGTAAAATTGTCTAGATGCTAAATCAAGACTCTAGAAGGAAGAATTTCTGAAGTGTTGATGGAAGAAAAAAGCTCAGACTATCAAAGAAATAAGTAAACATGAGTCAGGAATCCTAGATTTACTTCAATTCTTCTTCTTTTTTTAAATATGTAGTAAGTCTATGCAGATCTAGGGATTTGAAATGTAATAATTAAAACCAAATCATATGTATTTTTAAATTTGTGGATACTTGGAAAGTTTTGCTCTATTGTCCTAATTTAGTTCTCATTTAAAAAAAAAAAAAACAACAACTGATTTAACAGTAAGTATTTTCTGGGCACCTATTATGTGCCAGGCACAATTTCTAGAGTCTGAGGATATAGCAGTGAACCGAACACAAAAATTCCTATCCTCAAAGAGCTTAACATTACATTCTTGTAGGCTTGGATGTGCATGCTGAGACAGACAAAACAAGGTAAAATTTAAAAATATATAGTGTATTAGAATAATGGTATGCTTTGGAGAAAAAGCAGAGAAGAAACATTGATTATTGAGGTGCTACAGTTTTGAATAATTTGAGAGAACCCCTGGAGGTGGTGGATGTGGTTTGGCCTATTATGCTGATAATCTGAAGGAAGAGTGATCCAAGTGGAGAAAACAGTATGGGAAAGGGGCCTGAAGCTGGTTGTGGTTCTGGTTGTGGTGCTGGTTCCCAGCAAGGGAAAGCAGCAGTGAGAAGCCCCATAAGAAGTGTGGAATGGAGTGTAGATGGGAAAAAAGCAGGGCTAAGGGGAGATTGCAGACACCAGAGATAATCATGGGAATTCTGGCTTATATTGGAGTAGGGTAGGAGCAGGGATAACATGATCTGACTTAAGGTTAGAGGAACTCTGAATCTAAAGTTGTCAGATTTAGCAAATAAAAATACAGGACACCAAGTTAAATTTGAATTTCAGGTAAACAATATTTTTTTTAGTACAAGTGTGTCCTGGGCAAAATTTGGGAAGTTCAAATTTGAGCATCCTATATTTTATCTGGTAAACCTATAGAAGAAGGAACTTAAAGTGGACAGATTCTGAATTTGTTTGAAGGAATCATAGTATCTGCTGACAGACTGGATGTGAGAAGAGAGACAAAGAGGACTCTTAGATTTTGGCTTGAGCAACTAGAAAGATGGAGTTGCTGTTAACTGGAATAGGACGACTGTAGGTGGAGAATGTTTTGGGGAAAAAAATGACAATCTTAGTTTTGGACATGTTGGTTTGTGGTGCATATTAGTCACCCAAGTAGAGATGTCAGGCCAGCACTTGAATATAGGAGTCTGAAGTTCAGGAGAGGGGTCTGGGCTGGAGGTAACAATGTTGGGTGTTGTCAGCTAATACAGGCATTTACCAATTCATACATCAATTTTTTGTGTGGAAAATTTCAAACATGTCAAGTAGAAATCATTGGATGAATGAATGCCAATGTACCCATCACCTAGCTTCAACAATTATCAACCCAGGGGTAGTCTGTACCCCTTTCCAGGTCCCCTAATCCATCTCTGTTATTTTAAAGCAAAACAAAAGTTTTGGAGATTATTTTATTAATTTAAAATTTATGTATGTATAAAAGATAAGGACTCTGTTTTTATCATAACCACAATATCATTACCACACTTAAAGTAACAATTTATTGATATCATTAAGTAGCTAGTCAATGTTTAAATTTTCTTAATTGCTTTCTTATAATTCAGTATCCAAATACATTGTATTTGGTTGGTGTGGCTCATAAATCTCTTCTAATTTATAGTCTCCCACATCTCTTTTTTTTCTTGCCTCTTATGCTTTAAAAGAATATGATCATTTAAACTGTAGAATTAACCCCTCTGGATTTTGCTGATTCCATTCCACTGGTTCTATTTAACCACTGTATTTTCTGTATACTGGTCCTTACATCTAGAAGGTTAATTAGATTAGGGATCAATATTTTTGGCAAGTATACTTACTTCTTTGGTAATGCTTGGCACCTCCTGTTGAACCTCATCAAGAGGCTCATACTAGGGCTGGTTTCTGTCTTTGTGAATAAAAGATCAACTGAAGGATTTAGGTGTTTTCAGCCTGATCTATTCATTATAAAGTTTCCTATTACCTTTCACCTCATGGTTTAAACAGCCATTTATGATCATTGTCTAGATCCATTATTTTCATTGCACCTCCAAAATGGTAATAATCTAATTGTACCATTCATTCTGTGTTTATTAGCTGAAATACTTCTATAAAGAACATTCTCACATCTATATGTTGGTTACTTTGAAGTGCATCTTCCTAGAAAGGTAAGAGAAACGATTCTTTTGTCTACCCTACCAGCTTTCAAAATAATAAGGTGGTTGCGTATCTTCCAAAATGACTGATGAAGGTTTTAAAAACTATAAATTTAACAGAGGGAGCCCTTTAAGCTAGCTCTCCAGTAATCTTTGGCCCTGGTAGTCTTTGATAGCTTCCTTGTTCTCTGGGACTAGATATCCCAGACTCAAGTTGTACATTTTCTGCCCCAGAACTGGTTCCTTTTAGTGGTGAATGGTATTTCAAGACCAAAAGCTGGGTGCTAAGATTGTACATCAAGAATTACTAATAATTTTCTATTTATTTCAGACCTAGGATTATAGGGTTTTTGCTTAACCTTATTTTGTATTTCTATCTCTTTTCTCATACACTGAAAATTTTTATTCCCAATGACTACATTAATATATTATTGATTTGCTGTATTCTGATAGATGCTACATGTATATATGTATGTATATTACATGTATGTCTATATATATGTATATGATACATATATATGTATATATATATATATATATTTTTTTTTTTTTTTTTTACTAACTATGATTACTGAAAACAAATACACAGATTCCTTTACTGTTCATTTTGTCTTTAGGCTACACTTCACTAGAGATGTGGTATCAAATTATCATATTTAGAGGCACAGGAAATAGACCCTTCTTGTGGGGCTCAATAACCAACTTGTATGTTCCATTTTGCTCCTTTGTAGGAATTGCTTGGTTTTCCCCATTTTTTATTTAATTTTGTTTTGTAACTATGTGATTATATGTACTTATTCTAAAGTTGAAACTGTAAAAACTGCTACAGTTGGAGAAGTCTAGTTTTCATTTCTAGCCTCTCCACCCTATCTCTGCCCTCCAAGGTAAACGTTTTTGTTGGTTTTCAGTTTATCTATTTTTCTTATCTCTCTCTTCCTCCTTGCTTTTCTTCTTTCCTTACTTAAAAAAAATAAGCACATTGCTATGTGTGTATATTTATTTATATTCATGTTCCCTTGACATTTTTGGATGAAATATTGCATACCACATACACTATTCTTCACCTTACCTTTTTTTTTTTTTCTTTGTGCTTAGCAATATTCTGGGAGGTCACTCCCAGAGTATATTGAAGTATATCTTATATACAGAAGAATATATATTCCTTTTAACAGTTCCATAAAACTCCATTGTATGAATATACCATAGTTTGTTCAACTATTCACCAACTGATGGGTATTGAGTTGTTTATGGTCTTGCTATTACAAATGGTATTGTATTGAAGAGACATGTGTATATATAATTTTCTATTTCTGTCAAAGTATTATTGGCATAGATCCCAATCCTTAGAAGTAGGATTGCTGGATTAAACAGTAAATACATTTTTAAATGTTCTAGATAGTGCCAAATTCTCCTCCACAGAGGCCTTCCCAGCAGAAGTGCTTGAAAGTGCCTCATTCCTTCCAGCCTCAGTAACAGAGTACATTATTATACTTGCATTTTACCACCTTTATACAAAAGAAAACAGTCTCTATGATTAACAAATTTTTTAATGTTTATTTATTTTTGAGAGAGAGAGAGTGTGTGCAAGCGCGCAGGGGAGGGGCAGAGAAAGAGGGAGACACAGAATCTGAAGCAGGCTCTAGGCTCTGAGTTGTCAGCACAGAGCCTGACGTAGGGCTTGAACCCACAGACTGTGAGATCATGACCTGAGCTGAAGTTGCATCAGCTTTCCCTCTGGTTCTTTTATGATTTCATTTTTATATTATCTCTGATCCATTTGGATATTTTGTAGTGTATGGTGAAAGGACTAGATCCAATCTTAATCTTTTTTCATGTAGTTATTCAGTTATCCCAACTCTACTTTTTTTTTTTTAGGTTTCTTTATTTTGAGAGAGAGAAAAAAAGGCAGGGAGAGGGGGAGAGAGAATCCGAAGCAGGTTACTTGCTGTCAGTGCAGAGCCTGATGCAGGGCTGAATCCCACAAACTGAGATCATGACCTGAGCTGAAATCAGGAGTTGGATGCTTAACGAACTGAGCCACCCAGGTGCCCCTAAAGATTTTTTTTTAATGTTTTAACGTTTATTCATTAAAAAAATTTTTTTAATGTTTATTTTTGATTGAGAGAGATAGTGCACGAGCAGGGAAGGGGCAGAGAGAGAAGGAGACACAGAATCTAAAGCAGGCTCCAGGCTCTGAGCTGTCAGCACAGAGCCTGACGTGGGGCTTGAACCCACAGACTGTGAGATCATGACCTGAGCTGAAGTTGGATGCTTAACCAGTTGAGCCATCCAGGCACCCCATAAAGTTTATTCATTTTTGATAGAGACAGAGTGTGAGCGGGGGAGGGGCAGAGAGAGACAGGGAGAGACAGATCTGAAGCAGGCTCCAGACTCTGAGCTGTCAGCACAAAGCCTGACTCGGGGCCCGATACCATGAACACAGAGATCATGACTTGATCTGAAGTCAGATGCTTAATCGACTGAGCCACCCAGGCACCCCCTAAAGATTTTATTTTTAAGTAATCTCTACACTCAGTGTGGGGGGTCAAACTCACAATCCTGAGATCAAGAGTCACACATTCCACTGACTGACCCAGCCAGGTGCCCCCAAAATACCTGTTTCTGACACATAGGTAATGGGAATTTTCACCAATTGAATGGGAATATAGTTGCTGAAATGTCTTCATCCATATATAACAGTCACCAGTAAAGTCATCTTTGGGGGAAAGTTATACTTAACCTTTTAAATTAATATTCCTCTCTTTTCAATAGGGCTAACCATAAGAAATGAATTTTAATGTCTGGAATATCAAAGAGATGCTCAGTATTCCCTCAGGTTCTGGGTAAGTTATATACTCTGATATTTAATGAAGGTCTTATAGTTGTATTGATTTCATTGAAAAAGGCTACCTTTCCTATTAGTTTATTAGTAATAGGGTGACTTCATACAGCTTTTTTCCCTTCTTTTCCCTTCACTGCTACACTCTCCCATATTTGTCTTTTTCCTTTTGCCTATTTTCTTTTCTTTTCTTTTTTTTAAAGTAGGCTTCACACCCATCATGGAGCCCAGTGCAGGGCTTGAACTCACAACCCGGAGATCAAGACCTGAGCTGAGATCCAGAGTCGGATGCTTAACCGACTGAGCCACCTAGGCGCCCCTCCGCCTATGTTCTGATGATAAAAGCAATGTCAATTTAGCTATTTGTGTTAATTGAGCAGTGGCTCTGTGTCCAGAACTAGGCCTCTGGAGTATGAGGCCTGTGAGAATTAGAAATGGCCTAAGAATCTAGAAACTGACCTCAGTTGGAGTGATTTCTATTGAAACAGCAAGGATCAAATCAAGACAATGTTTAGATACGTATTCATTTGTGTGGTACCATTTGTAGGTACTGTGGAGTTAAGAGCTACTCCAGCTGTTGACAAGGCTCACTGAAATACTGCCCCTTCTACTACTCCACTGAGGTACTTATATTGGTGTCCATCAGCCATGCAGTGGACTTGCCATTGCTAACTTGGTGGATGTGCCCCAGAATTAGTATATATTTAAGGGATTTTTAATTGCTTTTGGTATGCTTTTATTATTAGTTTCTTTTCTTTCTAATACCTTCCTGAAGACAGTTATTAATTCAGCAAAAACCTAGAGCATTGTGCTTTTTATTTCTTAAAAAGAAAAAAAATGCTTTCAGTTGATACAGAGAAAATCTTTGTTAAATTCCAGATCCTGGCTTTAAGATGTAAATCCTACGTGGTTTCTGGAAGCTCACAGTTTTTTTTTTTTATCCAGCACAGCTAATTATTCTCTTTAACCTAAGAGGGGAGTCTTAGAGAGCTATTTAAGCTATTTTGAGCAACGATTATGCAACCCATATTATAATATATGTGTGCAGCCCATTACCTTAGCTAATCTTAGAAAATGGTTCTATGAGTGAAAATAATTGCTCTTTCCTGTGCTGAATTATTAGAGTTTCTTTTTGTCTTGCATTAGTATATGTTGGCTTGGATTATGTACTTATATGCTATGTAATTACTTTAATTTAGCTTTATTAAAAGGAATGATTTGTGTTTGTGCATTTTAATAAAAAGCATGTTTTTTTAGGTTACACAACAGCATTAAGTAACCCAAGTTGTTATTGAGATGTTTCTTTTTTTTTAATGTTTATTTATTTACTTTGACAAGGAGAGAGAGCTCATGCAAATGTGCACAAGCAGGGTAGGGACAGAGAGAGAGAGGGAGAGAGAGAATCCCAAGCAGGCTCTGGGCTGCCAGCACAGAACCGGACTTGGGGCATGATTCTACAAACTGTGGGATTATGATCTGAGCCAAGATCATGAGTTGGCCATTCAATTGACTGAGCCACCCAGGTACCCCCATATGTGAGGTTTAAATGTATATATCTATGGGAAGCAAGTTGGAAGTCCACAGCTGGAAGTACTTAGAGCAAGCAAGAATAAGACACTAAAGGTGTGAAAGGGAATACCACCTTGTTTCAAAAACAATTTTTAAAAAAATTTTTTTCAACGTTTTTTATTTATTTTTGGGACAGAGAGAGACAGAGCATGAACGGGGGAGGGGCAGAGAGAGAGGGAGACACAGAATCGGAAACAGGCTCCAGGCTCCGAGCCATCAGCCCAGAGCCTGACGCGGGGCTCGAACTCAGGGACCGCGAGATCGTGACCTGGCTGAAGTCGGACGCTTAACCGACTGCGCCACCCAGGCGCCCCTCAAAAACAATTTTTACTGAGAACAAACTACGGGTTGATGGGGGGTGGGAGGGAGGAGAGGGTGGGTGATGGGTACTGAGGAGGGCACGTTTTGGGATGAGCACTGGGTGTTGTATGGAAACCAATTTGACAATAAATTTCATATATAACAAAAAAAAATAAAAAAATAAAGAAGATGCCTCCCACTAAAAAAAAAAAACAAAAAAAAACAATTTTTAATGGATCCTCCTGTGCACAAGTCTGAGTTGATCATATTCTTCAGTCTGGATGAGGCCTATTAGTCTGATGGACTGCCATAACAAAGTACCCTAAACTGGATGGTTTCAACAATAGAAATTTATTTCCCCAGTTCTGGAGATTGGAAGTCCTAGAACCGTATGCCAGGCAGATAATTTCTTATGAGGGCTCCCTTCCTGGTTTCCAGACAACTGTCTTCTCTCTGTGTCCTTACATGAAGGAGAAAGAGAGAGGTGTCTGAGTGGCTCAGTTAGTCAAGCATTCAACTCTTGGTTTCAGCTCAGGTCATGATCTCACAGTTTGTGGGTTCCACCCTGCATTGGGCTCTGCACTGTCAGTGGGATTGGGATTCTCTCTGCTCTTCCCCTGCTCTCTCTCTTTCTCTCTCTCAAAGAATAAATATATAAACTTTAAAAAAAAAAGGGGGTGCCTGGGTGGCTCAGTCAGTTAAGCGTCCAACTTCAGCTCAGGTCATGATCTCACACTCTGCGAGTTCGAGCCCCACATTGGGCTCTGTGCTGACAGCTCAGAGCCTGGAGCCTGCTTCAGATTCTGTGTCTCCCCCTCTCTCTGCCTCTCCCCTGCTCATGCTCTCTCTCTCTCTGTCTCAAAAATAAATAAAAACATAAAATTAAAAAAAAAAAAAGAGGGGTGCCTGGGTGGCTCAGTCAGTTAAGCATCCAACTTTGGCTCAGGTGATGATCTCACGGTTCATGGGTTCGAGCCCCACGTCAGGCTCTGCTGGCAGCTTGAAGCCTGGAGCCTTCTTCATATTCTGTGTCTCCTCTAGCTTCCCCTTCCCTGCTTGTGCTCTGTCTCTGTCTCTCAAAAATAAATGAACATTAAAAAAAAAATTTTTTTTTAAAAGAGAGGGCAAACTCTGGCATCTCTTATTGTAAGGACCTTAATCTCATCATGAAGGCCTGCCCTTATGACCATGTCTAACCCTAATTACCGCCCAAAGACCCCATTTCCAAATACTATCACCTTTGGAATTAGAACTTCAACATAGTAATTTGGACACAAATATTCAGTCCATAACTAAGTTGTCCTGTGTTTTTTCTGTTATGATTCCCACTCTCCCTCTAATTCTGGTCCCTTCCTTCCCTGTAGGCATACTCTAAGAGAGTTAATGAGAGTTCTGTACACTTCTATACACTTAGTTACATACTTGTTTGGTGTGCTATGATGTATATTTAAAAGGTTATATAAATGATACGTGAGTTCATTCAATTTTTACTCTCTGTGCTCAAAATTACATTTTTGAGACTTATCCATGTGGCTATATGTAAATCTATGTAAATTACTTCAGACTAATGCATCAGTTACTTTATTCCCTTAGTGATTAACAAATTCAACTTTATTTAAAGTTTAATTATTTATTTATTTTGGGAGAGAGAGAGAGAATATCCCAAGCAGGCTGACACTATCAGCACGGAGCCCAACATGGGGCTTGAACTCACAAACTGTGAGATCATAACCCAAGGTGAAATCAAGCATCCAATACTTAACTGACTGAGTCACCCAGGCGCCCCAATAGATTCAACTTTTTGAAAGATAATGTTCTTTTAATCCCTAAAGATTTCAGGAACTTTGATCTCCAAAATGGTGTCATAGCCCACAGTGCTCTTGTACCACAAGTAATAGTGTCAGTCCTTAATGTTTGAATTTCCATCGGATTGTTCTTAAGTTGCTATAATCAAAATGTCTGACATTCAGAATTTCTTTGTGTTTCTTTGTGGGTAGTACTGGCAGTGTGCAGGGGATTAGATCAGAACAAACTAGTACTCTGCCCAGGATATTCTGAAATGAATAGTTGTGAATTATGATTTCATTTGTTCAGGATGTTTGTCTACTTGCTATACTTTTCTTTTCTTGCTTAATTTCAGGACCACTAATTCCTCTAGCTGGAATAATAATCAGACTGATCACTCCAGTCTCAGTGATTCCCAGTTCCTCTTTGGATCACAGTTCTGTCCAGAAAGTTCAGAGACGCTGTCAGCACCCTTGGACTCTGTTGTCTACTTGAGACACCCAAAACAGTCACAACAGAATTCTCTGGACGTGAGTCTCATTTCCACAGTTGCTCTGCATGCATTTCATAGTCATTATGGAGATAAGCTATAAAGACTTATTCTGTTGGATTGTTTTTTAGATTTATACATCTCTAAGGATTACTCTCCTAAATGGATTTGTGCTTGTTTGGTAATTCAGTACTCCGGTAGTCTTGGGATCAGATTTGGTAGTCTGAAATGGAAAAAAATATTAATTTGCAGTTTCTTCTATTACTAAAGCAATATAGAATATTGCCAGTACCTTGATCCTCTTAGAGGGAGCCATATGATATTAAAAAAAAAAATTTTTTTTAATGCTTATTTATTTTTTGAGAGAGAGACACACACACAGACAGGGGTGGGTGGGGTAGGGACTGAAAGAGACAGAGACACACAATCTGAAGCAAGCTGCAGGCTCTGAGCTGTCAGCACGGAGCCCGATGTGGGCCTCGAATTCACAAACTATGAGATCTTGACCTGAGCCGAAGTCAGATGCTTAACCAACTAAGCCACCCAGGTGCCCCTGCATGACATTTTCTAAGACATACTATTGTTTGTGAAAATTTCATAAGAAAGAAGAGCTTTAGAAAAATAGGAATAAAGTAACATAAATTTTATTTTATATGGACGTTTTTTCCTAAGAAACTTTAGATGCTTTGTGGATTTTAGTCTACTATGCTACATTATTTCCTTGAAGAAGGACATGAGGATTCTGAGGACTTGGTTAGTGAATATGGGCCAGAATCAAGAATAGAGTCTCGTGAGTCCTCGATTTTCTGAGCCCAGCCTGTCTTCTTTAGTGGGTCAGAAATATTTTTACATATTTATTTATTTTGGTTTAAAACTAGATTTAACTTTATATACAGATTTAACCTGCATCAAACAGACACTCCATGGATAAGATTAAGTCAGTGCTTTAAGACAGTAGAGTATGCTCTCAGATAAGTATTTCGATACAAAAATTGGTACCCAGTGATATGAAGGAGTATATGTACTCCCTGAATGTTTCAGAGTAAGTGTTGCCTCAAATGCAGGAAATGGCTCACCATATGCCAGCATGCCTACTGTCCAGTCCATGTGAAATTTATTATGTTTAGTTCAACAGTAATTGAGTTAAACCTATTAATGTGAAAACTTTAACATATCTCAGAGACAGCATAAATAATTCAGTTATTGCCTTCAAATTTGTGCAACTGATTTTTTTTTAAGTTATTCAAAGTTTATTTTGTGTGAGAGAGAGAGAGAGAGAAAGAGAGAGCAAGCGGAAGATGGGCAGAGAAAGGGAGGGAGGGAGAGAGAGAATCCCAAGCAGGCTCCACACTATCAGCACAGAGCCTGACGTGGGGCTCAGACTCACAAACTGTGAGATCATCACCTGAGCCGAAATCAAGAGCTGGATGCTTAACCGACTGAGCCACCCAGGCACCCCTGTGCAACTGATTTTAAGCCATCTTAGCTGATATTTTATTTTTATTTTTTTTTTAAAGTAGGCTCCACACCTGACATTGGGCTTGAATTCATGACCCCGAGAGTAAGAGTCACATGCTCTACTGACCGAGCCAGCCAGGCACTCCAATTAGCTGATATTTTAAATATCTCTGTGCTGGTAAGGCATGAACCTTATTAATAAAAAGAGTTTCTTTAATATGATTTTCTGATGAATATGGAATAAAAAGGAAATACTACATGCCATGTTGTTTTTTAATGTTATTGTTTACACTTAAATGTGACTATATTATGTAGAAAATAGTGAATGCTATAAATATTTGCATGTATGAAATGCTATGATTTTTTTTTCATTTAACAGAGTGAACCAAGTATTTTCACAAAATACCAGACAAAACCCCAGCTATTTGGGGGAAATACAAATGATAGAGGCTTATTTCCTCTTCCTTTGTCAGTTGGAAAATCAAAGGGCCTCTTGGAACAATTTGAGGAGAAAAAGAAAAGGGCAAAAGACAAATGTGACAGGTATGCAAACCTTTCAAGTGGATGTGACAGCTCATCTTTTCTGAAGGAAACAGAAAATGGAATATTAACAGTCAAGTAATTCTATTTTAGCATATTAGCACTCTTGCCTTTATAGCTCAGCTAATAATTACTCTTTATTTGCTTAGTTGTCAATGTGACTTATGGCAGATTTGAATATGGCTGCCACAGTTCTGGCCCCCCTGAAAAGGACTTCTTAGAGAAATACAATATTCAAGTAATGATGTTTATTCTGCCTAAAATTCTGCCCTTTTATCTTTTCAGATCATCACAGTTGGGAAATCAGATAAAAGTTGTTTTATGGTTGGGCACCTGGGTGGTGTAGTCAGTTAAGCATCTGACTCTTGATTTTAGCTCAGACCACGATCTCACTGTTGGTGAGTTTGAGTCCTGCATCAGGCTCTGTGGCTGATGGCATGGAGCCTGCTTGGGATTCTGTCTTTCCTTCTCTCTGCCCCTCCTCTGCTTGTTCTCTCTCTCTCTCTCTCTCTCTCTCTCTCTCTCTCAAAATAAATAAATAAACAAAAAAAATGTATTAAGGGGTGCCTGGGTGGCTCAGTCAGTTCAGCATCCAGCTTCTGCTCACATCATGATCTTGTGGTTTGTGACTTCAAGCCCCATGTCAGGTTCTGCTGACAGCTCAGAGCCAACTTCAGATTTTGTGTCTCCCTCTCTCTCTGCCCCTACCCTCGCTTGCAGTCTGTCTCACTCACTCTCAAAAATAAATAAACATTAAAAAATATTTTTTTTTAAAAAGTTGTTTTTGGGGGCGCCTGGGTGGCTCAATCAGTTAAGCGTCCGACTTCAGCTCAGGTCATGATCTCACTGTCTGTGGGCTCGAGCCCCACGTCGGGCTCTGTGCTGACAGCTCAGAGCCTGGAGCTTGCTTCGGATTCTGTGTCTCCCTCTCTCTCTGACCCTCCCCTGTTCATGCTCTCTCTCTCTCTCTGTCTCAAAAATAAATAAATGTTAAAAAAAAACATTTAAAAAGTTGTTTTTGGCACAAAAACAGACACTCAGATCAATGGAACAGAATAGAAAACCCAGAAATGGACCCACAAACATATGGCTAACTAATCTTTGACAAAGAGGAAAGAATATCCAATGGAATAAAAACAGTCTCTTCAGCAACTGGTGCTGGGAAAACTGGACAGTGTCATGCAGAAAAATGAACCTGGACCACTTTCTTAACCATACATAAAAATAAACTGAAAATGGATGAAAGACCTAAATGTAAGACAGGAAGCCATCAAAATCCTTGAGGAGAAGGAAGCCATCAAAATCCTTGAGGAGAAAACAGGCAAAATCTCTTTGACGTTGGCCGCAGCAACTTCTTACTTAACACTTCTCCGGAAGCAAGGGAAACAAAAGCACAAATGAACTACTGGGACCTCATCAAAATAAAAAGCTTCTGCACAGCAAAGGAAACAATCAGCAAAACTAAAAGGCAACCTACAGAATGGAAGAAGATATTTACAAATGATGTATCAGAAAGGGTTAATATCCAAAATCTATAAAGAACTTCTCAAATTGAACACCCAAAAAACAAATAATCCAGTGAAGAAATGGGCAAAAGACATGAATAGACACTTCTCCAAAGAAGACATCCAGATGGCCAACCGACACATGAAAAAATGCTCCACATCATTCATCATCAGGGAAATACAAATCAAAACCACAATGAGATACCACCTCACACCTGTCAGAATGGCTAACATTAACAACTCAGGCAACAACAGATGTTGGCAAGGATGCGGAGAAAGAGAATCTCTTTTGCACTGCTGATGGGAATGCAAACCGGTGCAGCTACTCTGGAAAACAGTATGGAGGTTCCTCAAAAAATTAGGGGCGCCTGGGTGGCGCAGTCGGTTAAGCGTCCGGCTTCAGCCAGGTCACGATCTCGCGGTCCGTGAGTTCGAGCCCCGCGTCGGGCTCTGGGCTGATGGCTCAGAGCCTGGAGCCTGTTTCCGATGCTGTGTCTCCCTCTCTCTCTGCCCCTCCCCCGTTCATGCTCTGTTTCTCTCTGTCCCAAAAATAAATAAAAAACGTTGAAAAAAAATTAAAAAAAAAAAAAATTAAAACTAGAACTACTCTACGACCCAGCAATTGCACTACTAGGTATTTATCCAAGGGATACAGTTATGCCGTTTCTTTTTTTTTTTTTTTCTTTTTTTTTCTTTTTTATTTATTTATTTTTTTAAATTTTTTTTTTCAACATTTATTTATTTTTGGGACAGAGAGAGACAGAGCATGAACGGGGGAGGGGCAGAGAGAGAGGGAGACACAGAATCGGAAACAAGCTCCAGGCTCTGAGCCATCAGCCCAGAGCCCGATGCGGGGCTCGAACTCACGGACCGCGAGATCGTGACCTGGCTGAAGTCGGGCGCTTAACCGACTGCGCCACCCAGGCGCCCCAGGTATGCTGTTTCGAAGGGACACATGCACCCCAATGTTTATAGCAGCACTATCGACAATAGCCAAAATATGGAAAGAGCCCAAATATCCATCGATGGATGAATGGATAAAGAAGATGCACACACACACACACACACACACACACACAAAATAGGGTATTACTTGGCAATCAAAAAGAATGAAATCTTGCCATTTACAACTATATGGATGGAACTGGAGGGTATTATGCTAAGTGAAATTAGTCAGAGAAAGATAAATATATGACTTCAATCATATGAGGACTTTAAGATACAAAACAGATGAACATAAGGGAAGGGAAACAAAAATAATATAAAAACAGGGTGGGGGACAAAGCATAAGAGACTCTTGAATATGGAGAACAAACAGAGGGTTACTGGAGGGGTTGTGGGGGAGGGGATGGGCTAAATGGGTAAGGGCCATTAAGGAATCTACTCCTGAAATCGTTGTGGCACTATATGCTAACTAGCTAACTTGGGTATAAATTTAAAAAATAAATTAAATTAAAAAAAAAGTTGTTTCAGGGTCAAGAATGTAGCACATGATTTTTTTTTTCCTTTTTCTTTCTTTCTTTCTTCTTCTTTTTTTTTTTAATATGGAATGCTTCACGAATTTGCCTGTCATCCTTGTTCAGGGACCATGCTAATCTCTGTATCATTTCAATTTTAGTATATGTACTGCTGAAGTGAGCACAGCCCATGAATTCTTTAAAAAGCTGATGCAGGCTATTCAGGCTGATTTTCTCACTTTGAAATGTTGGTTTTATTTTATTTTTATTTTTTTTTTAACGTTTATTTATTTTTGAGGCAGAGAGAGACAGAGCATGAACAGGGGAAGGCAGAGAGAGAGGGAGACACAGAATCGGAAACAGGCTCCAGGCTCTGAGCTGTCAGCACAAAGCCTGACGCGGGGCTCGAACTCACGGACCGTGAGATCATGACCTGAGCCAAAGTCGGATGCTTAACCGATCAAGCCACCCAGGCGCCCCGAAATGTTGGTATTTTTTAAAAAGATTTTATTTTTAAGTAATCTCTATACCCAACATGGGGCTGTAACCCACAATCCTGAGATTGAGTCACATGCTCCACCAACTGAGCCAGCCAGGTCCCGCAACATGTTGGTATTTTTTAAGATAGACCCTAAATTTTACATATAGTCTTAACTTAAGTTTTTTTTTTTTAATGTTTATTTATTTTTGAGAGAGAGAGAGAGACAGAGCAGGAGCAGGGGAGGGGAAGAAAGAGAGGGAGACACAGAATCTGAAGCAGGCTGCAGGCTCTGAGCTGTCAGTGCAGAGTCCCATGCAGAGCTCAAACCCACAAACTGTGAGATGACCTGAGCTGAAGTCAGATGCTTAACCGACTGAGCTACTCAGGCACCCCTTATTTGTTAGTTTTATATTTACTCATTTACCTTAGCAAATACATGAGATAAATTAGGGCTGCTATATTAATTTGTAAATAAATAAGTTGAAGTCACTGAGGATATTAACTTGTTCATTTTTGGGTACTAAGTTATCAAGGCAACATCTTTACATATCATGAAATCCTAACTTTCAAGCACAGATATACTTTATTATTTCTGTGACAGTGAAGATGTATCACTTAGTGTCACCACTAGTATTTTTATGTTGAAAGAGCCAGAATTTCTTTAAAAGTTCTTTTGTTTTTAATTTTTTAAACATTTTTTTTTTTTTTTGAGAGATAGCATGAGTGGGGGAGGGGCAGAGAGAGGGAGACAGAATCTGAAGCAGACTCTAGGCTCTGAGCTGTCAGCACAGAGCTCAGCGCAGGGCTCAAACCCATGAACCCTGAGATCATGACCTAAGCCAAAGTCAGATGCTTAACAGACCAAGCCACCCAGGAGCCCCTCTTAAAGAATTCTTAGACTAAGTATCCTTTCTCTTGAATACCTATCTTCCTTTAGTGAGAAAAGCAAAATGCTCTATTTGGAGTGTTTGATTCTATTGGTAAATAAACATTTTCCAGACATTGAGAGACTTCTTTCCCCTAGGAATTCAGGCTCTAGGACCCTACCAGTTTCTCAGAGGCCCCTTTTGACTATGGTAGGGTACTGCAGATGAGAAGCTATACTCACTTTCTTCTTCAAATAGATCAGTGTTAATTTTTTTCCCTTTGGGCATGGGATTATATCTTATTTGATTAAGATTTCTGCAGCAGGGGCAGGCTGGCCAACTCATTTGGTAGAGCATGTGACCCTTCATCCTGGGGTTGTGAGTTTGAGCCCCATGTTGGGCCCAGAGATTTTTTTTTTATTTATTACTTTTTTAAATGTTTATTTATTTTTGGAAAGAGAGAGAGACAAACAGACAGCATCCAAGCTGGGGAGGGGCAGAGAGAGAGGGAGACACAGAATCTGAAGCAGGCTCCAGGCACTGAGCTGTCAGTACAGAGCCTGACATGGGGCTCAAACCCATGAACCGTGAGATCATGACCTGAGCTGAAGTCAGACACGTAACCAACTGAGACACCCAGGTTCCCCAACAGAGATTACTTAAAAAAAAAAGATTTCTAAAAAAAAAAAAAAAAAAAAAAAAAAAGATTTCTGTGGCTAAAAAAGGTTTTTTGAAATGTGAAGTTTATTTCGATATTTTCTTCCTTCCTTGCTCACTCTCCCTATATCATTTCCTTTTTTTTTTTGTAGTGAAATGAGTTTCTGTTAACAATTATTTACAAGATAGCAAAAATATATATAACATTTATACAGAGAGAACAAATTATGAGGACTCTGAAGAATCTCCATGAAAAAAATCAAGCTTAAGATATTGACTGTTATGTAGGCAACAAAAATCATAATTTTAATAAATTCTGGCAAAAATAAGACCCAAGATTCTAGATTTTAGATTTTTTTTGTCAATAAGTGCTTGTCAGAAATGTGGTAAGAATGGGGTACCTGGCTGACTTAGTCAGTAGAACATGCAACTCTTGATGTCAAGGTCATGAGTTCAAACCCTATGTTGGGTGTGGAGCCTACTTAAAAAAAAATGTGGTGAAAAGGATTGAGAAATTTTTAAATGAGAGAAAGAAAGCATACTGCTATAAATATGGAAACAGGAAAGTGATAAGACACGGTGCAGGATTCAAACATAAGAGATGCTACAAACTTATATGACATGGATTTACATATTGTGTTTTGAAAATACATATTTTCCCAAACTTATAGAAAGGGCTTATGGAGGGTAAGAAATCTCAAAAGAAGCCTAAGCTTTCAGATTGCGTTTGTTACGACTCTTTTGGTGACAAATAAAAACTCACCTCAAACTAGCTTTGACAAAACAGAGGATATATTAACTCTTTTAACCAATCTGGGAAGGACAGGAAATGAAATCAAATCAGAATCTCTTTTCTGTGCTTCTCTGTCCATCTATTCTTTGTTCTTTCCTGTTAAAGACCAGCTTCCTACCAACACAAAGAATGGGATTCTTTTTCCATTGTTTGAATTTGAAAAATCCTAGTGGAGGCTTCTGGTAGGCTTGCTTAGGTCATAGGGGTGAAAGGAGGGAGGTGTGACTGGAAATCCTCACCAGAACCACTTTTTGGATGCATAAAGAATCAGTTCCCCATTAAAGGAGGACTCTGGGTACACCAGTGGATGGCCATTACCCGGATTATTGTTTTTTGCCTGTAATATTTGAGAAAACAGATTAGTCTCATAACTAATGAATCACCTAAGAATGACAAATAGATTATAAAAATAACCATGTTCTTTCAATAATTGTTGATTACCATAGTGAGATTCTTTCATTCATTCATTAAATAAACACTGTGCTGGGCCCAGTACTACAAACTTGTCTTTGAAGTTGTTAGTCTGGTTAGGAAAACAGGCATTTGTTGGATAAATTATACAATTAGACCAGAGTTATTGTTTGTAAGCAATAGAAATAAGTTCATTTCAATGGAAAAGGAATTTTTTAAGAGAATATTTGAATGGGTTGTGGTTCTGGGTATGACAAAGTAAGCATACTCCATCCCATCTCTCCCAATGAATGCACCTAAAAGCCCTAAATACAGTTCATGTGGCGTTTGAGGACTATGAAAAGTAAATGGTAGCAGGTAGATTGGGGAAGGAAACCTGAATTCAAAGTATGAAAGTTCTGGCTTTGAGTTTCCTGGGGTTTTGTTTGTTTGTTTTTTAAATGTTT